>NC_136517.1:83032994-83092994 GCF_053919585.1 Euprymna scolopes
TAGTTTCTTCCCCAGAACCGCTAGACTTTGGAATTCCATTCCAGGTCACTGCTTCCAACTGTACTGACATGCAGAAGTTGAAGTGCAACGTGAACCAACATCTTGCTGCCCAAATTCCTACATAGTACCCCAGTAGTTGTTTCCCCCGATAGTAGCCCCCTACACCAAAGAAAAAAAAAAAAAAGGTATGCTGAAATAATCAGGGAACGCATAGAATTGCAAAAGATAGGAACTCGTGATTTCTGGAAAATCTATAGTAATGTTGTGATTAAAGGGCAATCAGTAATTCCCTCACTATTCAACAACCAGACAGTCGCATACACGGCAACCCAGAAGGCGGAACTGCTTGCCTGGTGATTCATCTCTAACTCCACTTTACAGCTAACAAACAACTCCCTCCCAAGTTTCCCTATGCGGACCAAAGCTAAATGTGAAAAAAAAAAAAATCACCCCTTCTCATGTCTGCAATATCATAAAAAATCTAGACACCTCCAAAGCATGTGGGTCTGATCTCATCCCTACTATATTAAGAGATGCTCGGCTAAGTTAACCCCCATACTTTCCAAGCTCTACAATAAATGCCTTACTGAATCTTGTCTTGCTTTCCTAATAGCTGGAAAGTAGCCTCTGTGATACCAGTGTACAAGAATTCTGGTGAAAGGACTGACCCTCTCAATTATTGCCCTGTCAGTCTCTTCCTCCTCCTCTTTGCTAAAATCTTTGAGACATTAATCAAACACTAGTCCATCACCTCACAAAAGCAAATCTCTGATAAACAGTATGGATTTAGGCAATGCAGTTCTACTGCAGATATTTTAACAACCATCTCTGAACGCATATACCATGCACTGGATAAGGTGGACGAAGCCAGAGGTGTAGTTCTTGATATATCCAAGGCAGTCTTGCATGAAAGGCTGCAAATGAAAATTAAACTGTACGGTATAACTGGATGTATACGAAATATAATTAGATCCTTCTTAGATAATAGGATCATCTAGGTGAACGTACATCCAAGCAGCATAACATTAATGCGGGAGTACCTCAGGTGTCAATCCTTGGACTACTAATATTCCTGATATTCATTAACGACATCCCTGATAATATTGTGTCTGAGATGGGTATATTTGCTGATGATACAATGCTCTCTAAGATGCACAAGGGAAGAACGGATGTACATAAATCTAAGACAATGGCAGAATCGTTAGAAAATGACCTCCAGACTTTAGTAGAATAGGAACGTAAATGGATGGTAATATTTAATGCTACTAAGACTAAGCTGCTCCCTTAACAATTATAAGACACCTCTCCAACCATAGATATCCATGACAACACCCTACCTGAAAATTCTTCCTTCAAATTCCTTGGCTTAACATTCATGGAACAAATGCATTGAGGACATTGCAAAGGCTGCTGCAAAGAAGGTGGGCTCCCTCTATCATGCTAGAAGACTACTCACACCTGAGAGTATCCTGTACCTCTACAAGGCCACCATTCACCCATTGAGTATTGTTGCTGTATATGCACTAGTGCATCTACGAGTCTCTCCCTCTTGGATAAGGTCCAAAGCAGAGTCTTCAATTTAATAGGTCCCACTTTGTCAACTAAGCTCCAACCCCTGTCCCATCACCGCAATGTTGCATCTCTGTGCTTGTTTTACAAATATTTTAATGGACTGTGCTCTGATGAACTTGTTGCATTTGTGCCCGCTCGACATACACATCTCCAACAAACCCGCTTAGCAACAAAATCACACCCCTTCACTGCTGAGGTCCCTAAATACCAGAAAGCTTTCTACTCTAATAGTTTCTTCCCTTAAACAGCTAGAATTTGGAATTCTCTTCCTGCTACCTGCTTCTCTGACTACTGGTATGCAGAAGTTTAAATGTAATGTAAACAAGCATTAATCTTTCCTAAGCCGATATGCCTTGTCAGGGCTTTACATTGCGAGTGAAACAGTCGCATTTGCAAGTGATTTTTCAAAGTGGTGACTAGAAATAATGAAACGCTTATCTTTTGGTGATTGTGTTTCTTTTACTAACAATCTTCCAAAGTTCACTACTGAGCGAAAATATCGTTTCAACTTTTGCTTTTTTTTTTTTTTTTTTTAAAACGAACAAAGTTAAATTATTTTTAAACAAAAGTTTAATAGAATAATATACTTTTTTTTTTAACGAAGGCTGTTTAAAAAAATACCTTAAGAAATTAGAATGTTTATACCTTCAAGTATCAATATAAAATTTGTAGTATATTTAGAATTACACTTAAAAAAAAAAATACAAAAAATCTTTATGATGTATATACTCGTCACAGAATAAAGATGTCATTAGGCTTCGAAATGCATTGGCATAAAGAGTCCCTTCTATCCCCTATTTGTTTGTATTCCCTTATTCAATAAATGAACCAATCTATATTTATTAACATAGTTTTTGTGACTTTATTTCCCATTCCTATTGTTCTCATTATATATATATATAGACACACACATGCTTTTTACATTAAGTGGTTTCATGTCTTGTATGCATCTACTTTCATTAAAAAAAAAAAAAAAAAAAAAAAAAAAAAAAAAAAACTGCCGAAACACGGCAATAACTTACCTTAGTACGCCATTGTTATTCTTATCCAAGTTTGTAAACCTACTGTATAACCGTGATATCTGGTTTGCTGAAACTGGAGTAAAAAATAACATTTAATAAAGAATATTTACAAGATGAAGACATTAAAAATACAAGATGGTCGCTAGAAAGCGGAAAACTTGAAGCTGTGAATTTTATTTTGTTAACATTTCTCACTTCTTCAATTTGCACAGACAACATTTTGTTTTTTAGCATCTGTGAGTGTATTGTAATATTAGTCTATGAAAAACTAAGCTATCTTTACTTTAATCTTTAAATTTGGGAATCAATTTTTAAAAGCCGTCCAACACATGTCGGCATGTAAAAATGGATGTTGAACCAAATATAATACCGATGAACATATACATATAACTAACTTTATATAGTGATGTGTATATGTTTATATTACATTAGCATGCCACCCGGCATTGCCCGGTCATAAAATATGCTTAAATATGGTGTATTACTTTATGCCGATTTCACATTTATTATTAGTCTTATTATTATAAAGTCAATTTTTTATTGATTATTATATTTTACCCATTATATAGTAATGCACCCACCCCGTCTAGGCCTAGTCATAAAATACACTTGAACGATATTTTAATTCATGCAGATTTCGTGTTTATTATTACACAGCAATTATTCTACTGATTATTAGATTGTACCCGATATATAGTATCAATTTTAAAAGTTAAAAAATATGACTAGAGTGCCATCAGCTAAAATTGAAACCAAAACAGTTCTCAAGCTTTATTTGTTACTATCCGTACAGTGTCCTTACACATAACTTGCAAAAATAATATCGCATAAGGTGTAAATGTATATTTGTGCATGTGTAGAGGAGCATTTTAAGTAGACTTACACTTGCCAGATTCCAATATTTTCAGTATCATATTTGTAAGTTTTAATCAGAGATGCTGGGTAATGATTAACCTGGCTAATTGCCACACTGATGGAATGCTTTGAAACCAATTTATAAAATGTTTTTGTACTGTTTATTTATTTGTTTATTTATTTATTTGTTTGTTTATTTGTTTCCTTATTTATTTGTTTATTTGTTTGTTTATTTATTTGTTTGTAACTTAGTGCATTCGTACTAAAGTATTGGGCTTAAGAATGAAAATGGTATCAACTAGTGTAGCATCTTATATTGGCAAGTGTTCCTATTTACTTGCCTCCTCACGAGGGCATAGTAAGACACAAGGTCGATTTTTGATGCGGGGGGAAAAAATCCAGCTCCTCAAAAAGGGGCACTCTGGAAAGGAACAAAATAAAAAAAAATGTCTCAGTCATGAAGGATTTCTCCTCCATTGACCGAGGGTAGAGAAGGTGAAGTGTAGCATCAGTAGAGATGCAAGTGTTACGTTAGCTTAATCGTATTTTTCACCCTCCAATCAAAGAGATGTGGATTCTTGGGAGAAGGAGGGAAGAAAATAGATGAAAGCATATATTTGTAGTATTTTCCCTACCCGGTGTTGCCCGGTAGTGTATTTATTTGCAGTACTTCACATTTATTTTTTTGTTGTTGTTTTGTTCCAAACATTTTTTTTTTTTTTTTTTTTTCAAAAATCAACTAACTCTGTATGAACGAATGCAGGGTTATGTCCACTTTTCCCCCAAGAAAGTAACCATTTGAAAATAATTCCAAACCATAGAAAGTATCTTATAGGAGGAATTAAATAGAATTACATTTTGTTCTTAAAATGCTGCAAAATTAAAAAGAATAAATAAAATGGCAAACCAAAATCAAATATCGATTTTATACAAAGAAAGTTATTGATGACAAAGAAACGGTAAAGAGACTGATTTTACTTTATTAGACTAGCATATAATTTATTTTCTAATGTATTTTTTCAATCTCGTGAAAATCTGTTGCTTCTGTCGAAAGTTTTAGGCAGGCATACACACATTTAAACAGACAGGTGAGATTTATATTATAGATTAGTACGGGGGGGGGGGGGTTACCCGGCGTTGCCAAAGTCTCTGACAGTACAGACAAAGCACTCTCCTTCGACACTAGCGCCCAAGTCCATGTATTTGGTGACTTTAATGTTCACCACAAAAACTGGATTGGATTCTCTACTCACACAGATGAAGCGGGCAGCACAACACATAGTTTTGCTATATCTCACTCCCTATCACAAATAGTTACGTTTCCAACCCGTTTCCCTGACCAGCAAGAACAACACGCATCACTTCTAGATCTGTTTCTGACTACAGTTCCCGAGGATTGTACAACAAATGCTGACAGCCCACTCGAGAACGCTGACCATGCAGTGATAATGGTAGAAATCGCCCTAAATTCTAGACCCAAAACTGAAGAGCCAGTGCTCAAAACAATGAGATATTATATAAAGGCCGACTGGGAAGCCATCAGAGATCTTATCAGAGATGCCCCATAGGGAAATATTTTTTCTCTTCCTGCTGAACAGTGCGCAAATGAGACCACTGAATGGTTCAAAACCGCAATGGAAGCACATGTTCCCATGCGGAAATTTTATAGCAAGCCCCACTCTCCCCAATGGTTTACTTCGACTTGCGCAACTGCCATTGCTCAAAGGCAGCATGCATACCGCAGATTTAACCGACATAAGTCCAGTTCAAACAAACAGAAGTACATAGAAGCTAGAAATAACGTTAAGAAAGAAATAGCGACAGCCAAGAGAGAATTTACTGAAACCACTAAAAAACACATCGAAGCACAAAAATTGGGAAATCGTGACTTCTGGAAAATCTACAACAGTGTAGTAAATAATGGGCAATCAACAATTCCCCCACTAACCAACAATCACCAGGTTGTTTGCTCAGCAACCGACAAAGCTAATATGCTTGCCAGTTGGTTTGCCTCAAACTCCACACTGGACCCTTCCAACCACCCCCTGCCTGATTTTCCTTTGCGGACAGACACCACGCTAGACGATCTAAAAATCACCCCTGCTCAGGTTAATGCTATTATAAAAAATCTTGACACTTCAAAAGCATGTGGACCTGATCTCATCCCAGCTGTGCTATTAAAAAAGTGCTCAGCCGAAGTAGCTCCAGTTCTCTCCAAACTCTACAACAAATGCCTTAATGAATCCTGCTTTCCGGGCTGCTGGAAAACCGCTTCTGTGGTACCAATATTCAAGAATTCTGGCGAAAGAACTGACCCATTAAATTATCGCCCCATTAGCCTCCTCCCACTTTTTGCCAAAATATTTGAGACCATTATTAATCATGCTCTAGTCCGGCACCTTACAGATGCTAAACTTCTGACTGACAAACAATATGGATTTAGACAAGCTCGTTCCACAGCTGACATCCTCACTGTAATCTCTGAACGTATATACCATTCAATGGACAAAGCGGGGGAGGGCAGAGCGGTAGCTCTAGATATATCTAAGGCTTTTGACAGGGTATGGTACAAGGGTCTCCTCAGGAAAATTAAATCATACGGTATCACTGGTAGAATACTTAGCATAATTAAATCCTTCTTAGATAAGAGAAAAATCCAGGTTGTCCTCGACGGTCGAACATCTAAACAGTGTGATATAAATGCGGGAGTGCCTCAGGGGTCTATTCTTGGACCTCTATTGTTCCTGGTATTTATTAATGACCTCCCCGACAAAACTGCCTGCTGATGACACTACACTATAACAGGCATGACAGGAAAACAAATGAACATATATCTAAAGAAATGGCAAAAATACTAGAGGATGACCTCCAATCAGTAGTGGAATGGGGACATAAATGGATGGTCACATTCAATGCTGCCAAGACTAAACTAGTTTCCTTCAATAACTACAAGAAACCTTCTCTGCCACCAATAGCAATGGCCAGTGACTCCCTGTCTGAGAGTACATCTTTCAAACTGCTTGGCCTAACGTTCACAGGAAACAGGAGTTGGAACAATTACATCGAGGGCCTTGCCAGGGCCGCTGCAAAAAAGGTAGGCTCTCTCTACCATGTTAGAAAACTACTGACACCTGAAAGTATCCTGTACCTCTATAAGGCAACCATTCGCCCATGTATGGAGTATTGTTGTCACATCTGGGCTGGTGCGTCTACTACTAGTCTCTCGCTCCTAGACAAGGTTCAAAAAAGAGTCGCAAATCCGATAGGCCCTAAACTGGCATCTAAGCTTCAGCCTCTGTCCCATTGACGAAACGCTGCATCCCTCTGCTTGTTCTAGAAGTATTTTAATGGTGAATGCTCTGACGAACTGCAGACACTTGTGCCCCCACGACGCAGACACCCTCGACAAACCCGACAGGCAGCTGAATCCCACCCCCACCCTGTAGAGATCCCTAGATGTAAAAGATCTTTCTACTCCAGTAGTTTCTTCCCCAGAACCGCTACTCTGGAATTCCATTCCAGGATCCTGCTTCCCTAACTGTACTGACATGCAGAAGTTCAAGTGCAACGTGAACCGACATCTTGCTGCCCAAATCCCTACATAGTGCTCCAGTAGTTGCTGACCCTGATAGTAGCCCCCTACACCAAAGTGGCAATGTGCCTTGTTTGGGGTGAAAATGTAATAAAAAAATTAAAAAAAAAAAAAAAAAAAAAGTGCTTGTAGGTGTGTGCGTTTGGGGGGTGGGGTAAAGAAGAACCAAAAGGAAACTTAACCCTGTTTAAATATTAAAAAAAAACGATAAAAAACAGCGATTTTAAAAATGGGGGAAAAAAAAAATAAGGTGGGGGGGGCTTGGTGACAGGTCGACTTGAACACTGAGCCTTGAGGCCCATAGGCCGAGCCTGAACACCTGAGCTACAGCGACAGTCAAAGTAAGAGCAATTAAAAAGTGAATGGAAAACATCGCAGTTTTTAAGGAGGTCAAATCGTTTACTACGGGGGGGGGGGGATAGCTCACGGTGACGTTTACATCCGGTTTGAATCCAGTTTCGCTTTTATTATACAAAAAAGACGAATCTATATGCGCCGATCCAAAAATGTCGAATATTTAACGTTTCAAAGTAGGGCAAATTAAATAGAGAGGCGACCACCGTTGTTAAGTCGTAGATATTATCATTTAGACATGATATAAAAAGTTTTAAAAATGAGCGACGGTCTCTAGAATCCGCCAGAAAAAAAAGCCTTTTGAAGACATACACAAAAAGCGAACATACATACATACACACATTTTCGCTTTTATATATATAGATCATATTATACTGGATCCAATATATAATAATGATTTAAAAAGTTAAGTCTTGTGCGCCACCACCGAGAATAGAAACCAAAATGTTTAGCTTACGATGTACTTTTTCCTTTGATGTTAATGCCCGAGCTATGAAGACATGTTTGCTGTAAGGCTAAAAGTTGAAACATGAACCAATAGCTATTACATTACACATGCATATTCGTAATGCCGTCATTTGAACTTCACCTGGCAAATTTCATTTCTTTAATTGGAACACTTTTCACTGATTTTCCCCGGCTAAAACTCAAATATCAAGTTTCGTATGGGTTCGAATATTAAATTTCATCTGTAGACCAAAAACTGACAGAGGAATTTGGTAGACAAATTTTTTTAAACAAATATATATATGCAGACATAAATATATATATAGATAGAGGTTTGTGTTTACTATAACCTTATTACACAAGTATAGATCATGTAGAATATCTGCATGAACATAATTACACATAATAGTTAACTAAAGATGATCATAAAAAAAAAACGAAAAACTGATTAGAGTTTGTGTTCCTTTATAGAAGCGCTGGTTGAGTTTGAATAAAATAAATACGTATTAGATACGTTTGAAGCGGAAACACGTTAAAAAAAATAAACATTTATTTTAATTCTTAATTATAATTCTTCATCACCAGTTTGTCTTTTTTTTTTCTTTTCTTTTTTTTTTTTTTGCCATGTTGCTGTTGGAGCATAGAATCAGTAGAAGTCCGTTTCTTGTTTTTACGGTAGTCTTTTCAAATGTCGGAACGGTG
This sequence comes from Euprymna scolopes, assembly GCF_053919585.1. Lineage (NCBI taxonomy): Eukaryota > Metazoa > Mollusca > Cephalopoda > Sepiida > Sepiolidae > Euprymna > Euprymna scolopes. The sequence continues at coordinate 83,041,539 of NC_136517.1, forward strand.
CGTTGGTCACGCTGAATTCACGTTCGGGTTTATCTTCCTTGTTTGGTGATCAAGTGTATCTTCGAAATATATTTATAAATTTCAAACAAAATAAATATTTGTTTATTTTGTAATAATGCATTATTTTGGCTTCAAACATATCTAATATGTATTTTATTTTTTTTTTTTTTCAAAAATAGCATTTTCATGCATTTCTGTCTCTACCTCTACTATTACATCAAAGTCAGAGAGAGAGAGAGAGAGAGAGAGAGAGAGAGAGTCCATTCCTCATAGGTTCCGAAACGGCTGAGCCTATCTTTTGCAAATTTCACACAAAACTAATTTATATGTTTGCCAGTGTTCTTTAGACAAGTCTTGTACAGAAATTCATCTGATAAGTATCAGGAATCAGAAAAAAAAAAAAAAACTTCATCTTCAGTATGTTTTTCTTTCTTATTTTTGTCATGTTGTTGGAGCATAGAATCAGTAGAAGTCCGTTTGTTGTTTTTACGGTAGTCTTTTCAAACGTCGGAACGGTGCGTTGGTCACGCGGAATTCACGTTAGGGTTTGTCTTCCTTGATAGAAGCGCTGGTTGAGTTTGAAGCCAAAACAACGCATTATTAAACAAATAAATAGATATTTATTTTGTTGGAAATTTATAAATATATTTCGAGGATACACTTCCACTCCATCAGTATGTCTATCTTCGAAATATATTTATAAATTTCAACCAAAATAAATATCTATTTTTTGATAATGCGTTGTTTTGGCTTCAAACGTATCTGATACATATTTATTCTAATTGATAAGGAATTAACTAAAATGGATGCTTAAAAGGATATGTAAATTAGCTAGATCTCGATACATCTTCTATCATTATATGTAGTCTGTTTTTTTAAAATAGTCAACCATTTAGGAGCCTATTCGTGACCAGACACACACCTTTATATTATACATAACTATTAGAATAGCAAAATTTTAAAATAATGAGAAAGAAGTGAATCATAATCGAATGTTAAAAAAAATAATACATAAGTCGATTAAAAAAATCACGAAGTGTAATACAACCCAAAAAAAAAAGTTAACACTTATTTTATAACATCCAAATAGTGTTCACTTTTTTCTTGGGTTGTATTACACTTCGTGATTTTTTTTTTTAATCGACTTATGTATTATTTTTTAACATTCGATTATGGTTCACTTTCTCATTATATAAATATATTAAATCCCCGAAACAGTGTCTCATGGTAAACAACTGATGATCTCTTAAAAAAATAAATTATTATTGGTATTATAATGAATTCGAGAGAGTAAGCTGATGCAGTGATTGCAGGTGATTAAATGACTTACTGACTAAATAGTTTTCTAACGAATGATAAAAAAATATATTTTTTTTTTGTATAGTCTTAAAGATTAAAAACTTCGAAGACTATTACACACACACACACACACACAATTTACGTCAGTGTAAGCTCTCAGAAATCAAGGGACCCTTTTTTGGGGTTAACATTTGATTTCTCTATATGAGACACAGATATTCGAGTGTTCAATTAAAGCTTTACATCTCAAACGTTGAGTTAGTAAAGTAAAAAAACATTAATTTACCACCTGACGAAGGCCAGAGGAATAGTTGGCCGAAACGTCGTGAAACAACAACTAAGAAAGATGAAGATAATAGTCCGCAATAAATAATACTCATCTCAATAAGGAATTCCAATTAAATAATGCATAGTAATTTTCCAATTGATCAGTTAACTGTATTATAATACATCTTCCTTACAGTCTCTTGGTCTTACCGAATTCCAGAACAAGAATTCATCTAGTCTGGTGGAGTGTCCTGTTTAGTGCTGTTACTATAGGTAAACATCACTTGGAAAAGGTGCACCATTCCTTGTCAAAACCAGTGTGGGTAACCATATCAATGGGTTTTATCTGGATACTATGTTATTTTTAGTGTTTAGTGAGGGTTTACTTCTAAGAGGAAGTATCCTCAAGACGGATTGTCCTGACAAACCCCTGTACATAGAAACCTTAAATACACAAGAATAGCGTCTAGTAGGCATTCAAGATCTGTGTATGTGTGTGTGCGTGTGTGTGTGTGTGCATGTATACGTAGATGCGTGTATGTGTATGCGCGTGTGTGCGTGTATGCGTAGATGCCTGTATGTGTATGTGTATGCGTAGATGCATGTATGTGTATGCGTAGATGCGTGTATGTGTATGCGTAGATGCGTGTATGTGTATGCGTAGATGTGCGTGTATGTGAATTCAAATAAGTGACACATAAGAAATGTATTAACCTGGAAATGTGTACATAAAATTCTGTTAAATGGAGACCTTTGTTCAAATATCTGGGCTAAATACACACGACACTGTGAGAGTATTGTCCATCAAGGTTTCACAGGTTGAGAATCGTGTCTAAAAATATTAGCGTTCGAACCAGTTGTCAGTATCGGACGGACATTCTCTTTCAAATAGGAAAATGTAATAACCAACCCAGGTCGCAAAGTTGGTAGATCAAATATTGGAGTCGGAAGACTCCTGAAATTTTAAAGAACTAACTCTGGATTAAAAAAAAAAAAAAAAAAAAAAAAAAAAAGAAGCTCTTCTATAAGATATATATATATATATATATATATATATATATATATATATATATATATAAAAAATTACAATAAGTTTACCAAGGTAATCAAAATGGTAAACTTAAAATATATTATAAATATTAAAGAGTTAATATTTACAGGTAAAGTAATCTCAACCAGATGTAAAAGCTCAATAAAACCGAAAAGGAAATAGAGCTTATATGAACAAATGATTAATAAAACATGTTAAAAGACATCTTGAAAAAGAGTGAAAAACATTTAATTTAACAAAAAAAAAAAGGAAGCATAAGAGATATATATATATATATATATATATATATGTGTGTGTGTGTGTTTGGTAAGAAAAATAAACATTTGGATCTTAAAATGTAACCATACTATGATTCTTTTATATATGCTCTGTTATATTTAACAAATATTGAGCTTCTAAGCAAAACGAATGAAATAATAGGGGGGGGACAGACAAAAAAAAAAAAAACATGTATGTATGTATGTATGTTGAACCACCGGTTTTCGTCTCAGATCACTGAAGTTAAGCAACGTTGAGCCTGACTAGTATCAGATAGGTGACTGTTTGGGAATTCTCGGTGTTGTGCTCTCCGCTTATCTTGGCATTGTTTCCAGTCATCATAAACCTCTACTTGCCACTGGTATTGAACAACACTGACTCAGGAGAGGTGCGGCTGAAGATTGCGCAACTCATGCCAAAAAAATTCCACACACAGGCACCCTTAGAATGGCTATCCATAGTCTGTCAAGACTAAAGGAAGCTACCATGTATACATATGTATATACTAGCAGAACCCATCTCATTAGATACAGCGGAGAAAGAATAGTAACATCTTTTCTGCGAGCAAAAGATTATAAGGAAAAGAACAGGTCATCCCCACTAGATTACAAAGTCGATTTTGAACCCTATCATCGTAGGACAGTGTTCTTAACAGCATCTCTGCAAATGGGGAAGCAGTACTTCATCTTTGACCATATCTGATAATAATATATATATAATATATATGTAATATACTGTGAAAGCAAAATCAAGACTTCAAAAAAGGTGTTGATGGCAACAAAAAATGTATTTCATTTTACGTTACAATTGTTTCCATGTCCAATCGACAATTTCAAACATTATATCATTTGAAAATTTTTAAAAACCAGCATTTCTTCAGACTTTATGAATAAAAACACTTGACAATAGAGCATTTCTGAAGAGAATATGAGGTGGCATAATGTGCCCCTCACTTGAAACCACACCAAAGACCATAACTATGGCTACAAACTTTTTCATCGTCCTGAGCACGTTCCTGTTATTTGTGGCAATCCAACGATGCATTTTGAGGGTGCTGGCAATGGTCCCGTTGTCATAACTTGGACATGTAGAGAGCAAGAGTTGCACAGTGGCGCATCTCTGATCTCGCTCCTTGGACATTGTCACTTTCAGACATGATATAAGGCTCCCATCGCTCTTGGGATCTGTACACAAGTGGCTAACTAGTAGATGGTCTGCAGCAAAGAAAGAAAACCGGTTTTCATCAAACGGAAATGGAATCATGTCTTTAGGGCGACGATTTTATCGTTTCAGCCTGAAGTTGATTGCATCAGAAGCAAGGTACTTTCGAGAGCGGTAGAAAAATTGAACCATTTTCCCTGCACCTTAGCAATGGATTTAGTGTAAGTCTTCCATTTCAGCATTTCTGGAAACTTCTCTCGTGGGGAGGCAACTAAATAGAAACCAAGGTGGAAGAGGAAAAACCCACATGCACACATCATTATGGGGAAAAATAAATGTGGAAAAAGTTGATGAAAGACGATAGGAATTTGTATTAATGAGATATGCCATTAGCAAACTGAAAAAAATAAATAAATAAATAAACAGCAGGTAAGACACCGCGAAATAAATAAATAAATAAAAAAAAGCAAGAAGAAAAACTATAAAAATAAAAAATAGGAAAAAGAACGTTTGAATAAAGAAAAATATCTCTGAATAAAACAACACAGTAACCTTGATTAAAATGCCAAGTTCAAACAATGAAGCGAAAACATTTCACACAAGACATTTTATTGGTAAAGATTATCTCAGAAGGTGGCTGAGTGTTGGTGGTGGTGTAACTAGTGTCCTGTACACACCTATGGGAAGTGCATGGGTGTGTGGAGAGAATATGGGTCGTGTGGTCGATTTGTGATTTCTACAAACTACAACCTTTTTAGTACGTATTTATTTGCTTCCCCATGAAAGCAAAATGCAACACAGGGTTATTTTTAATGTGGGGGAAACCAGGTACCAAAAAAAAAAAAAAAAAAAAAAAAAAAAAAGGGCATTATGGAGAGAGGCAAAAATAAAATTGCCTTACTATAGAAAGGTCCCCACACCTCCATTGACTAAGGACAAATTAATTAACTTGAGTGTAAGCATCAGAACAGATACTACACTGATTCTGGCTTTTTTAGTACTGATGTATTTGAGCAGTCCTGGATTTCTGCAATCGGAAAATTTAGGTCGCATATTTTTGTAGACGGTGTAATCTAAAAAAAATCTTAAAAAAACATAACCTAAAAAAAAAAAAAATAAATAAATAAATAAAACATAACCTCATCTGAAATTACCAGGCGCTATTTTATCAATAGATAAAAAAAAAAAAAAAAAAAAAATTATCTTTACTATTATAAAAAAGGAATAGTGTGTGAATTCGTTCCCTATGGACTCACAAACTGCTGGGCCCATTTTTATGAAATTTCACAGAAATGTACTTTATGGACCTGACAGTATTCTTAGATAGGTTTTGTATTGGAATGTTTTTGATAAGTATTGATAATCGAAATAATATGGTGAAAGAAGAAACAGGCGATTTTGACTAAAGTTAACACCTTATACAACCTAACATCATTTGAGAAGTTTTTTTTATTTTTAAATTGCATTTTCACCTCAAATCAGGCACAGTCCCACTTTGATGTAGGGGGCTACTATCTTGGACATAAATTGCAACGATACTATGTAGGAAGTTGAGCAGCAAGATATGTTTACATTACACTTGAACTTCTGCATGTCAGTACAGTTGGGGAAGCAGGAACCTGGAAGGGGATTCCAACATCTAACAGTTCTGGGGAAGAAACTATTAGTGTAGAAGGCTTTCTGGCATCTGGGGATCTCTGTAAGGGTGGGATTTTGCTGCTTATTTGGTTTGGTGGGGGTATTTACGTCAAGAGGATACAAGGCTTGTAGTTCGTCAGCGAATCATTAAAATACTTGTAAAATAGGCAGAGAGATGCAACATTTCGTTGATGGGACAGAGTTTGGAACCTAGGCCCAACATAAAATCGATAGTAGACTCCTTGATATGACGGGGGCGCGTTTGACATGAATGTTTCTGTTTAGAGCACAATTGAACCATGATACTTGTCTTTTGCATTTTAAACTTTAATTCAAGCCATTATATATAAAAATAATTTTATAAAAACAGAAGATTCTCTACAGTGCAATGTAGACTAAGTCACCACGGAGAGGCATGTGAAGTTTCCTCCCAGTGCATCTCAAAATGGATCCAACTAGATTAGCAGGCAATCAATCGATTGAATAATGGGTGATTTCAATTTTGAGGACCCAAAAAATATAGAAGTGAAAAATTCATTGATCATCATTCAATCCTAGGCACCGTCAGGTCTTCCTCCCCTGATAGTAGCCCCCTACACCAAAGTGGCAATGTGCCTTGTTTGGGGTGAAAATGTAATAAAAAAAATAAATAAAATAAAAAAAATAAATATAAAATACGATTGCACAGAGAGAGGGAGAGAGAGGGAGGGAGGGAGGGAGGGAGAGGGAGAGAAAAACATCTATATAATATTTTTTTTTCAGTTAATCAGTATGTTATGCTTTGAAAAAGGTCAAAATACAAGTTTTAAAGGTCAAACTTTGAAACCAAATTCACGAAAAAAATTTTCTTTTTTATTAATAAAAATGCAAATTTTTGGCCTCGGAAAATTTAGGTCATTTGATATTCTTGTAGACTCAAGAAAAAAAAAAAAAACTCATCTGAAATTACTAGGCGCTATTTTATTAATAGATTTTAAAAGGAACAGAAAACAAAATGGTTCAGGCAAAACAATGTAGTTTTCTAGTAAGAAAAAATGAACACCTATAAAAACAAACCGAGCATGTGGGGTCCCCCTTCACGAGTGAAAAATTTACTTTTACCATGACTAATGTTTGTGCAAAACTTCTTAAAAATCCCAAGTGTAGTTATTGAGAACAATACAAATGAACGGATAAACGATTGGGGGGGGGGGAATAGTACCCTTATGATGCCCCCTAGGGGAGGCAACCAGAGTTATCTCGGAAAATCTATTCAGGAAAAAAAATTACTTTTACCATGACTAATGTTTGAGCAAAATTTCCAAAAAATTCAAGGAGTTGTTATTGAGAAAAGTGCAAACAAACAAACAGACAAACGGGGGACCAAACACTGCTTTGAGTGAGAGCCTTTGTTACTTCTTATGCAAGAAGAACAAGATTCAGCTATTACTCATCGCAATCGCCCAAGAGAACCACCGGTTCTTATTTTTCAACCTAATTAACAAAAACAAAAATAAAGAAAAATCTTCATGTACATACTCGTCATGGAATGAAGATGTCATATTCCAAAAGCCACATAAATTATAGTTTCCTTTTAAACTAAAGAAAAATTAAACTAAAGAAAAATTAATGACTAAGCCATTTAACCCATCATGATTTATAAATAAGAGGGAGACAATTCGAACCATCCAGATCAAAATCAGTCATAGAAGGGATACAATTTAGTATTAAAATCGATAAAAATTGTAAATTTTTATTTTCTGACCCATAAAAAAAAAAAAAAAAAAAAAAAAAAAAACCTACTTGATCAATTTACGTGATTTTTCGTACCCAACATGTACATCATAATTCTTCTGTATTTTTTTTTTTAATAAGTGCGATTCTAAATAAGCACTGAGCCGTCTTATGAAAGTTGACTACAGATATTTTTTTTTTTATTTACAACAAAGGTGATTTTTCTAAAAGGTTTTTTTTTTTTTTTAACTCGCCTTCACCCCCTAACAAGGCATATGGCCACTTGACCATAAAGGGCTACTATTTGGGACCATGCCTAAGAAAGATTAAGATGTTGGCTTATGTTACATTTAAACTTCTGCATATCAGTACAGTCAGGGAAGCAGGTAGCAGTAAGGGAATTCCAAAGTCTAGCTGTTTGAGGAAAGAAACTACTAAAGTAGGAAGATTTCTGACATTTAGAGACCTCAATAATATATTTCATGAAGCAATGACTCAAGGATATTTCATCAACCATAATTTTAAAAAAATATGAATCTCACCTGTTTGTTTAAATGTATGTATATATGCCTAAAACTTTCAACAGAGGCAACGGATTTTCATGAGATTGGTTTCATTTTGAAGCTTAACCCTTCGGACGAAAAATATCGAAAAATTGGTTAAAACATTAATTCCTTCAGCCTCAACTGGGCACTTTCTACAGGGAGGGGGGGGGGTCAGTATTTTAGCCGATATTTTAAAAAGTCATCCCCTCTTTTCGATTGACTAGTCTTAATTTAAATCTATCTCACTTTTGGTTTGACGATGGGTGCAACAGCAAAGACGTCACTTTTTTTTTTTCACATGTTCTTTTCCTCCTTCATGGTATGGGTTCGAGCCTGCCTTTCTCTTTTTGCCCAACACACACCTCCAAACCCCTGGGCAATGCTGGGCACTCACCCAGGCTAGTAAAAAATTTTTTTTTTTAATTTCACATATATTAAATTTCTCCACTACTTAACACTTCCCCTATTAGACATTTCACATATGTTTGAAAGTCATATCTTACTCTGGAGATAGCCATTTTTCAATTTACATTCTTTTAATATTTGAGTTGTCAGTTGGGGGGGGGGGCGGATGCATACAAACAACTATGGTTTATGTGCGTTTATGTTTGTCTTAATTACAACTATCGTCATTTTCATGGCAAATACTCGACCGAGTTTCAATCTATGGTCCCCCTCCATGCAAAACTTCCATTAATCAACAATTTCTCCCATTCCCTATCCATGCCTAAATCTAAATGCCATTCCATAAACAAAGTTTTTTTTTTCTAGAACTGCCCGCCTGTGAAACTGTTCCGCTTCAGCTGACTATAACATGGTAATCTTCAAGTCCAATGTAAACAAGTTCTTGTTGAGCTACCCCCTTCAATAACCAAATTATGTGCAATTTCTACCATTAACAATCACTACGCTGTTTTCCCGGTGACCACTACACTTATTACCTCTTATCCTTGAGTGGCCTACAGGCCTTTATAAGTGGTGACTCCCTTGTAAAAAAAAAAAAAAAAAAAATTCATGAATCATGAGAAGCACGGTAATAAACTTCTGAATTTTACAGATTATCCCAAATGCAAATTTTAGTTTCTCCTCTTCAGACGATGACAGTAGTTGTAATTTTTTTTAACAGAAAAACACCGAAGAGAAACTATACAAGTTCAAACATCCAATCAAATGGCTAGCCTTCAATCAGCATAAAGTCCCGTGTTTGTTATGATGACCAAGTTTCTTCAACCATGTTAAGATCTTTCGGTGTGTTTTTTTAGCGAAGACCACGTTATGTTACCCTCACATTTTCAAAAACAAACTCGGACTCAATTCAAACGACCGAGTCTCTGTTAACTGGCTTGAATTTGAAATACACTGGCGAAAAAGTCACCGAAAATGCAGCTTTGAGTTTGGCATCTGCTGAGGATTGTTGCAGCTTTGTTTAAGCATCTTAATTAATAGTTTGTATTTTATTTTATCCAACATCCCAAGGGCTCTTTATGCCAAATTTGGTTCAGTTCTACTCAACAGGTTTAGCATCTATAAGTGTCTATAAGAATATTATCAGTAGTAGTATTAGTGTTGTTTTGTTTTTTGTCTACAACATATCCGGTATTCCAAGGTTGATTATTTTAAGGCCAGAAGCCACTCAAGGATAAAGGTTAACGATAAACTGATTGTCAGTCAAAAGATTAGGAACATTACTGGAGTGATAGAATTAACCAATAATATAAACTAAGTTTGATTACTTATGGGTCAGTTTATGACAAGCATTTGTGGACACTGGATTTGAAGTCCTGCAGTAACCTGTTTCATAGATGCGAAGCCCCCTGCAAAGAAAAAAACTGTCCATTGAAATTCCACCAGACAACGAGGGAATCGAAACTTGCATTGCCACAATAACTGTGACAATGATTCATAAACTACACGTCACAACACTAGCATTGAGAATTCATTCGAATGTTACCCAAACCTACGTCACACACAGAAACTATTGAGAAATAACTCAACATCAACAAGGTCAATCATCCAATCAGGTGGCTAGCCTATAATCAGCAGAAAGTTCTGTGTTCATCATGGCGACTAAGTTTCCTGAACTTTCTTATTGAGTCATTTTATTTTAGTTCTCAGAATTCAAGAGGGCCCCCTTCCTGGGGCTAACATTTGATTTCTATACGAAAATACATAGAAATTTTATTTGGGCCTCAACTACTATATGATTTTAAATATTTAGTCAAGGTTAACTTATATGGAAAAATATCCATGCCAAGTTGTTTCGTACAGAGAAACCTTAGACACCCAAGGATAGTGTCTAATAAGTATTCAAGATGTAAGTTTGCATGTCCAGCTAAAAGTAATGGAAAAAAAAAAAAAAAAAAAAAAAAAAAAAAGAACACCCACAAATTTTAGTATTTTCTTATCAACGTTGATAAGAAAATACTAAAATTTGTGGGTGTTTTTTTTTTTTTTTTTCTTTTTTTTTTGCTTCGGACAAAGAATATCTAAAATTTAGAAAAAAAAAAAAAATACCCATTCTTTGAACCTAATTTTTTTTTTTTTTTTTTTTTTTTTTTTTTTTACAAAGGAATTATTAGGAAGCCACTCGAGGATAAAGATTAATGAGCATACAGTGGTCAAAGGGAACATGTCATAGTCATTGTTAGTAGTGGGAATTTGCTAAATTGGATTGCTTAAGAGAATGGCACATCAAGAATTGAACATTAAGGCAACCATATTGTAGTCAGTTGGAAAGCAGGAAAACAGAACAGAGTTCCACAGACGTATAGTTCTCAGAAAGAAGCTTTGTTCATGGAATCTACATTTAGGGTTAGGCACAGATAAAGAGTGGGGGGGGAGAGGAAATTTTGATAGCGATTTCAGCTAGATGAGTGTTTTTCATGAAAGTCAGGACAGGAGGAACCACAGACTGGAGGTCAGAAGAAATTGGCACAGATGGAGATCTGTTTTCCAACTAGATAATATACAAACTAAAAGGGAAGTAACTATGTTTTGTTTTCATCAAAAAGCTAATTCCCTTGTGCCGGCTCATTCCTTGCGGAATCTATAAAAAGGAGAGTTGACTACATGAGTCTCTCCAGAAAGAGGAATGAACAAAGGAGACAGAGAGGGTGAAACTGGAGGAGGAGGAGGTTTGCCCCGGTCATTATTTGGATAATTCAAGTTACGGTTCTCATCTAGAGAGTTATTCTTATGTTTCTCAAGAACCCATGACGTAACGGATAAAGTTCTAAGTAACATTCAGTTGTAAATCGCACACTTCTGGAGGTTGAAGGTTCAACCCTTAGTGTAGGATTGACTTAAGACTTGTTCTGCCCAGTCATAATTGATGGAATGAGAGCATACTACACCCGTGGATTAAATAAAGGGTTCCGTTGTAATTCGGTGCCGATTCACAGAGTTCAACAAAAACATTCCGGGTTCATTTGTCACGGTATCAACCTCTCTTCTTGGAAAAGGGGGTAGGTTTTCCAGTCACATTACGTACTAACTAAAAGGAAGTAACTGAATTCTTAATCAAGGAGTTAATTCCCTTATGCCGAATCATTCCTGGAGGAATCTAAAGGAGAATTATTAGTATGAGTGTATGTCCAGCAAGAGGAATGGGCTGGGCAGAGAAGAAAGAAGGGATTGAGGAGAGGGAGCAACTGAGGAGGGGAAAAGATAAAAAGATGAATAGAGAGGGAGATAAAGGGATAGAAGGTTTAATAGAAATATGTTGCGCTTTTGCCCCGGGCAAAGCCGGGTAGCTATGCTAGTAGATTTGATAAGTTGAATGTGAACTTTGAAAATGGGTGCTTCCCCCCCCTCCTTACTTCTCTCCCTCATTTAATTAAGAGACAGGGTTTTTTTTTTATGGCCAAAGGAGCAATTCAGATTAGAGGGAAATGGCAGCAGTGAAGTGGATAATGATGTAACACGTTTGTTTGCATCCTGAATAAAAACTTCCTTAAAAAAATAAATAAAAATAAAATAAATCTTAGAATGTGTGTGGCTAGAATTGAGTGCAAAGGAAGAGGAAACTTGAACTTCTTTCATTTTTCAGAAGAAAAATAAATGTGCTGGAGCTCATTTAGACAAGGTTTTCTACTACTACTACTACTAATGCTAATAATATTACGAATGATGATACTAGTACCGACACTAATGATACTACTGATTCTACTAATAACGATGATACTAATGATGCTGATACTAACGATACTAATGCTACTACTACTACTACTACTACTAGTAATAAAGAGAAGTGTACTAAGAAGCATTCTTACTTGATGTAAGGCAGTGCCAAATGTTCTTTCATTAGAGGAGATGCCTCTTCACTTTGGCAGATAAGTGCTTGGCACAAACCAGGCAGCCCCCACAAATACATTTGATTCTCTCTTTTTTTTTTTTTTTTTTTTTTAATACACAGGAGTCACCATTTATCAAGGCCCGGAGGCCACTCGAGGATAAGGGCTAATGGGTATACATTAGTCAATGTGATTATAGCGTAGTAAACATAAGTAGTGGGAATTTTGTAAATTGGATTACTTAGGGGGACGGTTCATCAAGAACTTGTTTACGTTGGACTTGAAGACAATCAGATTGTAGTCAGCTGGAAAGCAGGCGATCGGAAGAGAGTTCCACAGGCGTGCAGTTCTAAGGAAGAAGCTTTGTTAATGGAATCTACATTTAGGTTTAGGTATAGATAAAGAGTGTGGGAAATTATTGATAGTGGTTTTGGCTAGACAAGTGTTTTTCGTGAAAGTTTGGTAAGTGGGGAGGGCATAGATTGAAGCTCAGCTGAGCATTTGTCATGAAAATAACCATAAAGCAGAGACAAGCTTGCAACATATCTCATGTGGGAAAGAGGCTGCAGAGAAGAGAAAAGGGCATCCCTCACTAGGCTATGAAGTTTATTTTGAATTCTGTCAAGACAGGATAAGCTGCTTCTAGCAGCTACTGCCCAGATGTGGCAACAGTACTCCATCGTTGGCTGTACCTGGCTTTTATATAGGTAGAGAATTGCATCAGGAGTGAGATATCTACTGGAGTAGTAGGGGCTTCCAAAGTTCTCAAACGGGGTGGGGGGTATTTTGCCGACTTTTTAGAGCTATGCAGACCAAAAGGAAAAATTTTTTTTTTTTAAATGACCTGGATGTGTCTTATATGGTTTTGTTCATTAGCTTTGCTTTTTAGCACAATTGGTTCTCCAAAACCCCTATTCTTTTAATCATTTTCTGGAAAAAAAAAAAAAAAAAAAAAAAAATTACTGTTGCAATATTTTTGTCTCATAATGGGGTATGGTACCTCACAGTTGGGAGATTCTATTTATAAACACTGCTGCTAGGAACTGACCAATCAAATTAATTCACGTTCTGCTACCAACCAATCATAAACCAGGATTGCTCCATAAAAATTAAACTTTTTTCTTTAGCAACCTTGCATGTGTTTTCTTCGTGTCAACACGGGAAGAATCTTTTGCTCTTTGGCTACAAAATCATAAAATCCAGAACCTGTTCAGAACAGCCATCTACTGAGAACTCGTCATCTCCAGGACTTTTATAGAACAACTAACCATCGGAAACTGTTCCGAAACTAAACATGGCTTCCAACTCAAGAATTACTAAGCCATTTTTACACACTTCCATTTTTAAAAAATCTTTCATGGATATTTTTACATTATATCATAAGTGCTCTGTGGGTCAGATTAAAGACTTTGGAAACCCCTGCAACAGATCATGCAATGCAGAAACCAAGACTGATTCTCTGACACTATCTCTGACATCTTAAGTAGGACGGTCCCAATGTGAATGTGGTATTGGGGTGACTGAGATGATTATAGGTAAGAGAGGATAGACATCTATTAGGATTTTTGACCAAGTTTGATGAACAACAACCATTTCCCTCTCACACACTTTTAATTAATTTGCAGTTAATTGTTTTATATTTCTGCCATTAAATAAATATTGCAAAGTGTAGTATCTGTTCTGATACAATCTTTTCTGTCCTGTCAGTAAAGGAGAGATCCTTCTAGATTGAGGTTATAGAACAGACTGGATTTGAACTTTGAACTCCCAGGTTATCAAGTCATGTCATTTCACCGCCATCATGTCACTATAATTTGAATGACTGAACCTAACTAAGCTAGGAAAGGAAAACCAAATATATTGAGCACTCTTTGATCTTCTGGCTAGAAGCATACTACACTTCATTTTTCCTGTCCTCGGTTAGTGAAGAAGAAATCCTTGATGTAGTGCCAAACTCAGACTCCCCAAAATGCAAAAATGCCAGACTCGGACTAGCCAAGATGCCAAAATCCCGGATCCAAACTTTCCAAAAATTCTGATTCAATAATAATCAGAGTCCTATGAAAGTTGGATCTAAAAAGATCACATTTACAAGACGGACTCCAACCAAAACCTCCGACTTCCCAGTTGACATACCATGAAAACAAATTATGCTCAAAAACTCTCATTAATATTTCTATTGAATAGCGAAAATACTGGCTTTATATTCATGCAGAACTTGACCCTTTTACGCAGGAGGACAAGTAAGCATTAATATATACACAGTACGTCAGATTTACATATAGTTCCCACTCCCACGTGCAGTGATCTATTTGTGTCACATCTGTAATAAGTAAAACTACTTCTACGCTGTTTAATGCATCTTTTCCACTTCAGATCGGAGTTCCAAATTTATCATTTATGTTTGGTTTGGTCGTTTTAAAGCATATCAACCAGTTTCCAGATTATTGGATGCCAAACCCAGTAATTTTGGAAAAAAAAGTTTGTTTCTGGTCCTTTATATCTTCAGATGTTTATTCATGGTGTTTGGTTTGGTTGTTTTGTAGAGGAAATTTTTTTTTTTTTTTAGCAGAACATGATTCCACTCCTTGATACATTTTTGCAACAGGGAGGAAAAGAAGAAATAAGCAATGTTTGATACCTTATCACTTATGTTGGTTTTGCGGTGTCATTGACAGAGGTCATCTGTATCCAGCTCGCAACTCTCGTCAACCAAACACTGTCCTCAATTGTGTCCAACTAGCAACTGCCCTCAACTCTGACTATCGTTGTCTATCGCAAACTTTCCTCAACCATCATAAAATTGCTTGCCAATCTAAAAACTCGAAATATATCTACCTTTAAGTACTGTTATCTACCTACACCCGAGCTCTCCTTTGTATACGTTGGTGAACAATTTTATGTTTCTGTTCTACTGATAAACCTATTTCCTCTTTTGTTATATTCCTTGCCCCATTTTTTTTTTTACTTCGTACACTTATCTATACCAGCTGGAAATCCCAAGCCTGATTATCAGAGAATGACCAAGCTTTGACGTTTCAAGTCATTTATATCATCAAATGTTTATTCATGGTGTTTTGTAGAGGAAAATTGTCTTTGTTTGTTTTGCAGAACATGGAGTTTTACAACAGGGAGGGAAAAGAAGAAATAATCAATGTTTGGTGCATTTTAGGTCAAGATTGGTTGGTTGTTTTTGTTTTACGGCATATCAACCCTTTTTAGGTTATCTAATGCCGAATCCAGTGATTTTGAAGAAAAAGTTTTTAATAGAATATTTGTTTTTTTTGTTTTTTTTCCAAAAAGTTTCTAAGTAACCTATAGTTGGGACCCTAACAGGTACTACCACTCTGGGTCAGAATGGACCTGGGAACAATGGCAATTAAGGGGTGGCTCCACACTCCCCAAAGCCCACAAGCTGGGGCCTCACCATCGGATATAGTTTAAGGTCATATCCAGGACCCATTTAGGTGAAGAAGTCAATATCTTCAGACAGCCTGATCTGGTAGCGTACCTTATCATTTATGTTGGTTTTGACAAAGGTCATCATTTACGGAATCACTCAGTTTTCTTCAACCTTTTTCTCTGTCAATCTCAACCGTGATGCAAATACACTTTATTCATATCATACCAGGCCTGATTATCAGAGAATGACCACACTTCATATCCGATATCAGGTTTTCCAACACACTTGACTGCAACTCACCCCCCTACCTTGTTTTATTTTACTTCAGTCAAAGTTCTCAGAAATCAAGGGGCTCACTACCTTAGGGCTAACACTTGAATTCTATACATAGATATTCGAATGTTCCATTAAAGTTCTTTATTTCTCAAACACTGAGTTAGTAAAGAAATCGAGAACATAATTTTCCTCTCCCCAATTAACCATTTTCATATGTTGCAGTATATCGTTCGTTTTGGTCTCTTGGTCTTACTGGATTCTAGGACAAGAATTCATCTACTCTGGTGGAGTATCAAGCTTCACGTTATTACTTGAGGTAACATCACCTGGAGAAAGTGCACCATTTCTCGTAAAAGCTTATGTGAGTTAGCCATATAAAGGAGATCCTATTTAGGCTGCGAACACTGATTTTGAATATTTGGTCAGGGTTTACTTGCAGGGAAGAGTATCCTCATACCAGGTTGTTCTGACAACAAACTCCTGTACAGAGAGTTTAGACACGCGAGGATAGTGTCTAGCAGGCATTCAAGTTCTTTTCACTACTTTGTGTGGGGGCACGATGAAGAAAGACACTAATGGACCCTGCTGTAACATGAAGGATGAGCTAAAAGCCAGGATCACCAAAACATTTTCGAGGTATAAATTGAGAGACAATGATCAGTTCAGAGACCTTCAAAAACCAAAGGCAACTGATCACCTTTGTTATCATGTTATGATAAAACAACACACGACAAGTACTCAATGTAAATCCGTTAAGCTATCTGGCCATGATCTACTATTGCCCAACTTAGACTCAAATCTTTCGAGCGACCTCATAGCCACTAACTAGATATTGCCTTCAACCAAGACTGCCATCCTTTTTTTCTTTTTCTCGCCTTTCTGTGACGTCAGCTGCGGACACTTGGCAAATTTGCATCTGTGCTAAGACGGCTGCTGCTGCTAATAACTTCACTAGTCAGTTATCCTACAGCTGCTGCCGATTTTCTCACATGCACGCCATATTACAGGGAGCAAATATTATTCATATTCCATGATTAGATTAATAAGTACTTGTCTAGCTTGCAACCCAATCTCCGGCAACTTTGTTGCTTTCTTCTAGTAGGTTACTGCACAAGTAGCTGAAAGGTGCCGAAGCAATTATCCAATCAGCTGTTAGAAGAGGAAGTTCAAATGAAAGCGGAAGATTCCAAAACAAAGACTGCCAGACAATTTAAATTAAACAGAACTTCCATGAACACAACACAGGGCTGCTTCCCAGCTGACTACAACATGGTCATTTTTTCAAGTAAGTCCAATGATAAATTCTTGTTGCAATATCTCAAATTATCAAATTCCCCATTTCAACCGTTTAATGAGGTTGTCGTGACATTTCAGTACTCAAGGTGTTGTCTCACTGTCCACAGGACAACCTCATTAACCCTTATCCTTGAATGGTCTTTAGGCCTTGATAAGCAGCGACTTGTTAGACCAATCAAACTAACAAAACATGAGGATTTGCTATGCATTTTATAACCAGTTTGAATGTTCTACTCAACAGCTTAAAGGCTTCCATATTCCTTTCAAATTGCAAAAGGTCATGAAATTATTCATTCACTTCATTTTTCAATTATTAATAAAAGTTCAGATACTTATCCAGTTCATAACCCAATCCCTGATAACTTTGCGTCTGCATCTTCTAGTAGGTTATGTAAGCAACTGCTGAAGTGATTATCCAATCAGCTGCCAGAAGTTCAAATTAAAGCGCGAAATCAAATAAAAAAATTTTTTTCAAACTTTCAACACGCTACATCAATGTAAACTCCCCCCTCTTTTCACCATGTTAAGAATGGCTTTCTAGAAACCATTCTTAACATAGTGAAAGGGGAAAATGTTGTGACTATTGAACCTGCATGCATTGAGGAACACGAACGGAAAATTGCTACAGAATAATCCCAAGGGGCCCTACGCACTGGAGATACTTCTGACCCCAGATCGGATTGACAAGCAGTCTCCAGGCCCAGAAAATAACTGCAAGACCACGGTCATCTTTGCAAGAAAATGGACAAACATGATTTTTTTTCTATTTGGTAGTATTTTTGTCTGGTTTGTAGGAAATCCCCCCTTCTCAGGTGCATGGTGTCATAAAAAACCTAGAGACCTCGAAAGCATGTGGACCCAATCTCATCCCAGCTGTGCTATATATAAAAAAAAAAAAAAAAAAAAAAAAAAATATGCCCCGCCAAGGTTGCTCCAGTTTTCAAAATTTTTCAACAAATACCTTAACGAATCTTGCTTTCCTGACTGCTGGAAAACTGCTTCTATGGTACCAGTTTTCAAGAATTCTGGCCCATTAAATTATCGCCCCATAAGCCTCCTCTTGCTTTTCGCCAAAATATTTGAGTCCATAATTAATTAAGCTCTAGTCCATCACCTTACAGTTGCCAGACTTCTGACTGACCAACAATATGAATTTAAGCAAGCCCATTCCACAGCAGATATTCTGAAATCTCTGGACATATATACCATTCACTGGACAAAGCAGGGGAGGGTAGAGCGGTAGCCCTAGATATATCTAAGGCTTCTGACAGGGTATGGCATGATGGTCTTCTAAGGAAAATCAGATCGTATGGTATCACTGGAAAAATACATAACATAATTAAATCCTTAAGTAAGAGAAAAATCCAGGTTGTCCTCGACGGTCATACATCTAAACAATATGATATAAATATAGGAGTACCTCAGGAGTCTGTCCTTGGACCTTTATTATTCTTAATATTTATAAATGACCTCCCTGATAAAATTGTCTCTGAGATGGGTATATTTACTGATGACACCACTCTCTATAACAGACACGAGGGGAAAACAAATGAACACATATCTAAGGAAATGGCAGAAACACAAGAGGAAGACCTCCAATCTGTAGTGCATTAGGGACAAAAATGGATGGTCAAGTTCAATGCTGCCAAGAGTAAGCTTGTTTCCTTCAATAACTACAAGAAACCTACCACCAATAGCAATGGCCAAAAATACATTACCAAAAAGTACTTCTTTTAAGCTCCTCAGCCTAACGTTCACAGGGAATAGGAATTGGAACAGATACATTGAGAGCATTGCCAAGGCTGCTGCGAAGAAGGTGAGCTCTCTCTACCGTGCTAGAAAGCTACTTATGCCCGAAAGTATCGTGTACCTCTATAAGGCCACCATTCGCCCATGTATGGAGTACTGTTGTCACATTTGGGCTGGTGCATCTGCTACTAGTTTCTCACTCCTGGACAGGGTTCAAAAGAGAGTTGCCATTCTGATAGATCCTAAACTGTCATCTAAGCTTCAGCCTCTATCCATCTACAAGTATTTTAATGGTGGATGCTCTGACGAACTACAAGCACTTGTACCCCTTTGACATAAATACCCCCGACAAACAGCTAAATCCCACCCCTACACAGATCCTTAGATATAAGAAAGCCTTTTACTCTAATAGTTTCTTCCTCAGAACTGCTAGACTTTGGAACTCCCTTCCGGGTTCCTGCTTTTCCAACTGTACGGACATGCAGAAGTTCAAGTGTAATGTGAACAAATATCTTGCTGCTTAACTCCCTTCATAATATCCCTGCAACTTATGTCCCCAATAGTAGCCCCTTACATTAAGGTGGCACTGTGCCTTGTTTGGGGTGAAAATTTAATTAGAGAAAAAAAAAAAATAAATAAAAAGTGCAGGAGTATGCATTCAAGTACTCAATAGAAATCAGTTATGCACCATACAATACCGTCGCGTAACATAGTAATAGGAATCCCAACGTTAGCCGTTAATAGCTGTCTAGTCAGGTCAGTCTGCAGCGATTTTCTTCTTGACCTAATCTACTCGCCCTCAGCTTTGACTCAAATCTGTCGGGCGACCTCAGAGCCACTAACTGACCTAACCTGAATACTGTCTTCAACTCAAGACTGTGCCCCCCTCATTCCTAACTGTCATAAAAATGGTCGCAAAATTCTTGGCCACACTTAAAACTGCCTACACACTAACTCTAAAAATATATCTCGGTTTGGTTTGGAGGGTTCTTCTCTCTTTCAGTCGAGACTGAATACTGGAGGCCTAAGATTTATTTGTTTAGAGTTGACGAATATATAATCAGTTGGTATAAATAACGGTTTTTGATAAACAAAATGTCAAGATGAATCGGAAAATATTGCCATGCCATTTCCACCCCTTCCTCGTTTGTACAGATTTTGTTTGTTTACAAAAAGATGACAGTGAAAAAAAAAAAAATTAAAAAAAAAAAATAAATAAATAAAAGTTTGGGTTTGAAAGTTATCTGATCCAATATATCTAACGAAATGAATAAAAGCAAACATTGGACTCATTGTTCGCACTAGCAAAGATGTCAAAACATCTTATTTAAAACTAGCAAGGCTACCCGGTGTTGACTGGAGTAAAAGTAATCTATTTCTATTAAAACTTACATCTTTTTAATCTCTCCTCTATTAACCTCCTCTTCTGATCGGTCCATTTCATCTATAGCTGGACAGAAAAATACACATAACTTCTTCATATAATAGGAATGTGTTGCCATTTTTTTTTTTTTTTTTTTTTTTTCCCCAAAACAAGTATATAATAACATAACACTGAAAAACCTCCTCCATGACGAGACCTGACTCCGTTAACCCCCACCCCCATGAATATATTTTTCTAATGGGTGGGTTCTCCTCCATGATTATAATTGCACGACAGTTGCTTATGCACCTCTATTGTGTATTTCTAGTCTATTCTTTAAAGGAACGGACTTATTGATGTTTTTTTTCTCTATGTTCACATTTAAAAGATAACTTTATTGTTCATGCTTGTTTGATCAGACGATGCCAGACTGAGTGCAAAATTCTACCCAATAGTTTTGGAGCCTACAAGTGTTTATTGTATATAATATTAACAGCAACAGTAATACTAGTAGTAGTAGTATTAGCATTTTTACATCTATTACACAGATTTGTCTCCCTTTACTAGCAGCAGTAGTAGTAGCTTTAACATTACCTCCCTTTGGCAAACTTAGCATTTCAAGTATGCTTCATGTCAAGTTTGGTGCAATTCTGTGCTATTCTTTGGAGCAACTAACTTACAATATGTTTTTCTTTATGTTAATATTTAAAAAGATAAATTAATTTGTATCAACACAAGTGAAGCAGAAGCATACATGGTCCCCCGCGAGTGCACAGTGAACGAGGCATAAAAAATGACTAAGTTCAGCATTTGTACCCCTACCCCACCATTTAGCCCCAAAAGTCCCCAGGGTCGTCAAATCCTGGTAAAAATGAACAAACGATGCAGTTTTAGGCCTTGACATATGTAAATTAGAGTTCTGCATCATGCAAAAAAAAAAAAAAAAAAAAAAAAAAAAAAAAAAATGAAGTCCATTATTGCCCCATCCCCCTTTTAGCCTTAAAAGTCCCCAAGTTAAACATATTTAAATTGGAGTTCAGCACCATGCAAAACTGCTCGATAGACATACACAGAAAATTTTGGACAAATATGGTAAAATAGTCCCCAAAAATGGAGTGTTTTTATGAGCCCTAAAAGAGTCCCTGGGGCACACCCAAGAGTTATCGTGAAGTATAGACAAACAAAATTGTATAGAAATCAGTTAGTTACAACTTTTCAGAAAGTTGTATAAAAATCCAAGGCATCAATTTTTATTTTTAATAAGCACAAAAGTGTCAATTTTAGCCATTTTCACCTGAAAGGCACCCTTGGGGGGAGGGGGGGGGGACTGGAGTTTTCCCGAAAAATCCGTTGTGTTAGTTTTTTACTTACTCATATCATGTTTAATTTTTGTGCAAAATTTTTAAACATTCCAAGGCATAGTTATTGAGAAAAGTGCAGACAGACGAATGGACAAGGGTGAATGTACAGGTCTACCCTCCTTTTATCGGGGGGGACCAATAACCAAATATGTTAAGGTTTATCCAGATGAATGTGAAAGCATTTCATGCTTACAACCATGAAATGTTTTTTCATTTTAATTTTGCATTCGAGGATAAGAATTATTGCGGGTTAAGTAGTCAATGGTATACTATTGTAGTAATCGTTAGGAGTGGAAATTTGGTAAATTGGATTACTTACTTCATCAAGAATTTGTTTACGTAGGACTTGAAGACAATCAAATTGTAGTCAACTGGAAAGCGGGCAAACAGAAGAGAGTTCCACAGGTGTGCAGTTCTAAGAAAGAAGCTTTGTTCATGAAATCTACGTTTAAGTTTAGGCTCAGATAAATAGTGGGGGAAATTATTGATAGTGGTTTCAACTAGACGAGTGCTTTTTGTGAAAGTTTGGCGAAGGGGGAACAGATTGGAGCTCAGACGAGCACTTGTCATAAAAATAACTATAAAGCAGAGATAGGCTCGCAACGTCTCTTCTGTGGGAAAGAAATTGCAGGGAAGATAAAATGGCATCCCTCACTAGGCTACGAAGTCTATTTTAAACTCAGTCAAGGCAGGATAAGCTGCTTCTAGCAGCTCCTGCCCAGATGTGGTAACAGTACTTCATCGTTGGACGTAGCAGACTTTTATATAGGTAGAGAAATGCATCAGAAGTGAGATATCTGCTGGAGCAGTAGAAGGATGCAACTATTTTTCCAGCGACCTTGGCAACGGATTTGATGTACATGTTCCATTTCAGATTAGGAGTAAAGCCCAGAAGTTTGTCAAAACATGGAGCCTCCCTAAAATGAGAGCCATTCATTTCAATTCAATGATTTAACCCTGATCCCAACCATGGTTATAAATGGTCTAACTAACCATTTACTACAAAACCCACACGGTTAAGAAATAGGGTCGTTGCATAACAAATATCAAACCAACCAATCGGTCAATTGATTGGTCTGTAGTTTAGAGTTATCTTTTCCTGTTTTGGAAATTAGTATCATTGTAGCTTGTCTCCATATGCTTGGGAACTTTCCTCTCATCCATATTTACCTTTGCCAAGGAGGTTACGTCTTTCTAACTGTTGTGGACGACCTAGTGTCTACATTGCTTGACAATAGTCATCAAACTTGGTCAAAATGCGAGTCAAGATCTAATTTAAAACACATTGAATTTTAGGATATGGAAGTCAAAGGTCAAGGGTACAAAAATAACGTTAAATTTGGATTAACCCAGCAGAAATCAACACAAAGTTAAAAGTTAATCTTGTTACCTCTTTACATACAAACTTCTGACAAACCCATGTAGTAGCAAAATTCCACTCCTTCACTGTTGCTCGGGGCCGTATAAACAATGAGAAAATTGAATTTGATTTTCAATACATTTGTTATTCTTAGGAGAGAGGAATTTTTATGTGTATGTATCATTTGCTATTTCGAACAAAAGAATATTTTGCCTATCCTAGGACGGGTATTACATGTATGAAATAATTTTATCTTACCTAGGGTAGGTAATTTACAGCATGTATATGAAATAATTTTATCTTACCTAGGGTAGGTAATTTACAGCATGTATATGAAATAATTTTACCTTTGCAAGGACGGGTAATATACAATACATATTTAAAATAATTTTACCTACACTAAGACGGGTAATTTAAATACATATATGATACAATTTCACATACTTTTTTTTTTTTTTACCCCAAAACGGACATTACTTCATTGTAGAGGTGCCTAGATGTTAGAAAGTCGCAGAATTGGTACCTCCTAGACGTAAATACTCCCGACTAAGACAAGCAGCAAAATCACACACTTACTGCATTTTAAATCTCATTTTTCTCACTCGGCAACACCTGGCGGACGACGCAAACCGCCAGATGATATTGAGCGAATGGAAGCCAATACAAAGAGAAAAGAAAAATAACAACCTATCATACGAATTTCAGGTATTATTTTTTTTGTCAACTGTTTTTTTGTGTGTAAAAAGTATTTTTTCTTTGAATTAATAAAAAATGTTTTTTTTTTTAATTTTAAAAGAACAAATATTGGGGAGTGGGATTTTTACATTTTTCATAAAACTTTTTTTTTCTGAAGAAAGAAAGAAAAAAAAAAAAAAAAAAAAAAAAAAAAGATATTTTTTGGTATTTATAACCATTTTGGATTTTTTTGGTTTTTGCATGTTATGAACCAAATTTTTTTTTTTTTTTTTTCAAAGAAAAGTTCCGTTGTCTTTTTTTTTTTTTTTTTTGGAAGAAGTAGCTGACAATGGAAAATTTTTGTTTAATGCATACTATTTGCAAAAAGAAAGTTTTGTAAACAAGCTTTTTGTCGTTTCTAGTTTAAACTTTTTCCAGCCTAGAAGTGTTTGTTATCCTGCTCACAAAAATAAACACCCGTTTTTTTTTTTTTGCAGTGCTGTTTACGGACCGTGCTGAAATATTATTTAGTAAACTAGGCAGACGACCTGTACAATAGTGCCTACTCCCTAAAAATGAGTGGTTTACACCTTTTTTTTTTTTTAACTTATTTTTTGCTGCGATTATCATAGCTTACAGACTTATGTATTATATTAGCAGAAAAAAGTTTTGCAAAAAATTAATGGCTTTTAAGAAGGGGGTTCAGTTTCTCGCTATAACGTTCTACTTCATTGTTACCTGACTTACTATCCTTTTCTTTACCAACGTGTCACATGATTGGAATTTTATAACGAGAAAGTGAACCCCCTTGTTAAGTCATTGTTCCAACTCATGTTTCCTGTGAATGTTAGGCCAAGCAGTTTGAAAGATGTACTCTCAGACAGGGAGTCACTGGCCATTGCTATTGGTGGCAGAGAAGGTTTCTTGTAATTAGTGAAGGAAACCAGTTTAGTCTTGGCAGCATTGAATGTGACCATCCATTGATGTCCCCATTCCACTACAGATTGGCGGTCATCCTATAGTGTTTTTGCCATTTCTTTAGTTATGTGTTAATTTGTTTTCCTGTCATGCCTGTTATAGAGTGTGGTGTCATCAGCATATATACCCATCTCAGAGGCAGTTTTGCCGGAGAGGTCATTAATAAATATTAGGAACAATAGAGGCCAAAGGATAGACCCCTGAGGCACTCACGCATTTATATCACACTGTTTGGATGTACGACCGTCGAGGACAACCTGGATTTTTCTCTTATCTAAGAAGGATTTAATTATATTCTACCAGTGATACCGTATGATTTAATTTTCCTGAGGAGACCCTCATGTCATACCCTGTCAAAAGACTTAGTTATATCTAGAGCTACCGCTCTGCCCTCCCCCGCAATGGCACTGCATTTAGCAGCCAACACTTTCTGTACGGCTCTGATTCTGGTATCTCCATGAACCTGCAAGAGCCAGCAAAATTGAGAATAGCAGCAGAAAAGTAAAAAAATCTGGCAACTTCTACGACAGCAAAACGCAACACGCCTACTGGAGTTCATCTATAATATTAATCTCACCTGTCTGCTTAAATGTATGTATGTATGTATGTATGTATGTATGTATGTTTGTATGTCTGCCTAAAACTTTCAACAGAGGTGACGGATTTTCACGAGATCGGTATCCTTTTGAAGTGCGACCCTCTGATGACAAATATCGAAAAATTGGCTAAAATCATTAATTCCTTCATCCTCAACTGGGCACTTGTCTATAAAGAGGGGTTGCTTTTTTCTCCAATATTTTCGAAAGTCATTCCCTCTTTTTGATTGACTAGTCTTAATTTAAACATTTGTCACTTCAGGTTTGGCAATGGACGCAACGGTAAGGACGTCACTATTTTTTTTCACATTCTTTTTCTCCTTCGCGGTATGGGTTTCAGCCTACCTGCCTATTACCACTTTCTTTTTTTTTTTTTTTTTTTGCTTAACACACATTACTAAATGCCCCAGGCAACGCCAGGCACCCAGGCTAGTATTTTATAAGCAAAGATTTTCAGTTGAGATTCTAACTGACAATGGCACCGTATTTAGCAGCCAACACTTTCAGCAGTTCCTGAAAGACTTGTACGGCTCTCATTCTGGTATCTCTATGAACTAGTTGAGAAAAAAAAAAAAAAAAAAAAAAAAAACATTGTAGTTAGGAAACATTGTTCTATACCGGAGGTGGTTTATTTATTTCTATATATCTTTTTATGGAAATCGCCCAGACAAGGCATGAAGTCAGTTGGTGTCAGGAGCTTAAATCTTTTTTTTTTTTTTTTTTTTTTTTTTTTTTACAAATAAAAATAAAAATGCTACTTCCTAGTAAAAATATAGCCAGAGATAAGTGCCAGATGGATAGCTGCCAACCCAGAAAACAGCAATTCTTCCTCCTTTGTCAGAAGCATGTTTCATAGAATGTGAGGACTAATGGAAGCGAGGGTTATAAGACTGCCAAAAGTAAACATAAGGTCTACTTCCGATTCTCCTTATTGATTTAACATTACATTCACAGCTTCGGTTAGTTTATGGCATATCAACCATTCCAAAGAAAAATTCTCTAGATAAGATTGCATCGATTTAAGAAAACATTTGTAGAAGGAAATTTTACAGTAAGAATCTTAGAAAACCTTACATTTTAGGAATCTTATGGAAAGGATTACTCTCTTTGAAAAAGCCAATACTCTTTAGCATTTAACAGTTAGAAAGACCAGACGAGTGTGAAATTGTTTTTAATAAATATTGTTATTTATTAAAATAAAATTGAAATTTTTTTTAAAATTTTCAAATAATAAAATATTCATTTTCAGGAATTGGGACAATTTGTTCTTTTGATTTTTTTTTTTTTCTTTTCTATCTCTTATATGTCATGGTGGTGGTAATCCCTGGCATGATTTGAGATGTTTAGAGTCAAGTCAAAATGGATGTTTTTGGCGTCCGTCGACCTAGTGTGTAATAATGAAAAGGAATTCACTGTTTGAAACACTCGATAACAATTTAAGATTTCATGGTTAGAAAGTGATTAATTTGCGAACTTCCTCCTTTGGCTTTTTTTTTTATATATATATACTAGCGGGGGTAACCGGCGTTGCCCAGGTGTTTGTAGGTGTGTGTGGTGTTAAATAAAAAAGAAACCGGGAGGGGGGGGGGAGTTGGTAGGATCGAACCCGAAGCCCTGAGGCAAAGTTTTAAAATAAAATCGGCCAGCCAGAATGAGTTACTGAAAGATGTTTGAATTTATTTAAGAACCAAATTGACAGGTGCGCGCCCGGAAGTCGACGATGACGTCAATGACCAGGTTTGTTTGTTATAAGTGAAGTGAAAAAAGAAAACAACGTTAAAACTTAAGCGGGGGGTGTAATCAAAACAAAAAAAAAAAAACCACAAAAAAAAACTAATGTAAGGCAAACGAACGATGAAAACAGAAAAAACGAACACATAAAAAAATGGCTTAAATAAGCCTGTTTCGATATTAAAAATTTAAAAAATCGGTAGGTACCCGGGTGTTTTGGGGTGTGTGGTCGGGGGGGGGGATAAGCGAAGTAAAAAAAAAATAAAATAAAAAAATAAAATTAAAAAAAACAGAAAAACGAACGTTACGTGAAAAATGGCTTAAATAACACAGGTTCAATATTTAAATTTAAAAAATCGAAAAAAAAAAAGAAAAAAAAAAAAGACATCTCACACCACGATTCGAACCCAAAATTTTAGACCAACGCGCTAATCAATCGACCTAACGCAACGTACTTGAAATTTGTTCAGTTTTTCAACTATTTAAAGTAAATCAGGTCATGACGTCATCTGGCGCATGCGTAGAACCAGTCTTCATCACGAGAACTGATCAAATAACCTTAGACTACCTTGCCATTGGATTGTAACACACCACGACCACCACATTACATTTCTTTCCTTCTTTTATTAACATATGTAATTGGGAATAAATTCCAATCTGGAACTCATTGGGTCGTATCGTAACAGTTTCAATCGACCAGACTATCACAGGCAGATGATCACGGCTTGTACATAATCATGCCTTTACCCTCCACCTTTGAACCCCACTGGAAAGGATGTCCAAATGAATTCAGAGCGCACTCATTTGCCCATGAAACAGAAACTGGCGAACAAGTTACATTCGTTAACACCCCCATGTTAATTGCATAGCCTCTAAGGGCCATACTCTGTAAACTACCCACCCTCGACATACACACAAAATTTCTTTCATTAGCCAAAAAGGTAAAAACAGAAATAAATAAAAAAACTTCCGTGCAAAAAAAAAAAATAAATAAATGAATAAATAACAAAAAACACTCAGCATGAAATAAATTGGAAAAAAAAAAGATATCTCACTACTGATGCAATTCTCTATCTGTAGAAAAGCCAAGTCGGTCCAAGGATGGAGTACTGCTGCCACATCTGAGCAGGAGCTGCTAAAAACAGCCTATCCTGCCTTGACAGAGTACAAAATAGACTTTGTGGCTTAGTGGGGGATGCCCTTTTCTCTTCCCTGCAACCTCTCTCCCACAGAAGAGACGTTGCGAGCCTGTCTTTATTTTATCGTTATTTCCATGGCAGGTGCTCGTCTGAGCTCCAATCCCTCGCCCCCCCCCCCCACCTCACCAATCTTTCACAAGAAACACCCGTCTGGCTGAAACTACTGTCAATAGTTTTCCCCACTCTTTATCTGTGCCTAAATCCAAACGGAGATTCCATGAGCAAAGCTTCTTTCTTAGAACTGCATGCCAGTGGAACTCTCTGCTGCTTGCCAGTTTCCCACCTGATTACAACTTGGACGTCTTCAAGTCCAACATAAACTCCTGACAAACCGCCCTCTTCAGTAAGACACTATCAAAACCCCCAATACTAACGATTACTACAATACTATCTCATTGATTACTATACACGCAATAACCCTTATCCCTGAGTGGCCTTTGGGCCTTGATAAGTCGTGACCCCCACCCCCCATGTAAAAAAAAAAAAAAAAAAAAAAAAAAAAAAAAAAAAACATTTTTTTTTTTTTGTTTTTTTTACACTAGCATCCATCAAGTGGTGCCAGGAGGCAAGGTGGGGTTCAACCCTTTTTTTTTTTTGCTTTTGTTAAGTACAAAGCCTACACTTCGTGACCTGGCATCATCATCATCACTATCCAGCAGCCACCTCCTCTTGCTCTGTTAGGAGGAGGGAGCTTTTGCCCATTTTTCTCAGCTTTGAGTTTCACAGGTCTCTGGGAAGGATGAACTGACCGTCCAGAACTCCAGCAAGAAAAAAAGATTTTGTTAAATATTATGTTCTGTATTTTTCTTCTTTAGGGAAAAAGATTTCCAGTTTCATTCCCAGTTAATTAAAAGGCAACAAGGTCTTATCAACTGGGAAACTATTAGTCTTGAAGGACTAACGGAAGAACCATTTGGTTTTTGAGATATTTTTCTGTAAGAAACAAAAATGACATTTGCCGGCCTGTGAGACAAGAGGATATTGGCGCACGTGTTTTCCATGAAAGGAACTCCTTGGAAGAATTCTTCAGAAATTTCCTTCACATAAAGACATTTTTATTTTAAAAGAGACAAAAACAAATCTACATTAGAACAAGAAGGTTCTGGAAGATTGAGAGAGTGCCTCTCAAAGAAAAGGACTGAAAGAGAGAACATTTTTTTTAATACCCCGTTTAGCAGGTTTCTTTCTTTTCAGGTTTTATAGATCAAGACTTTTTTCTGTATCATTATTTTAAAAAGGGACAAAGTATATTTTACCTATTCTTAATTTGTTAATATCGTTTGGACGATAATTTAACTTAGTCGTTCCAGTCGATAGAATCAATTCTAGATGATCCTCTTTTTTGTATATTCTATTTTTTTAATCTTCATAACTGGTACTTGAGGTTGAGTGTTAACCTTTGCTTTGGGAAATAAAAGCAATTCGGCTTTTTATTTCTTTCAATAAAACTTGACTAAATTAAGATCTTTTTTTTATAATTTGCCTCCATTTTGTTTGACGTTTTGTCTTTATTCACAAGACTTTGCTTCAAATCTCTAGCACCTTTTTTTTTTTCTTTCCATTTTTTTTTTTAATATTTTTAAATATTTGTTAAAAAAAAAAAAAAAAAGAAAAAAAAAAGCAAGAAAAACAAACAAAAAAGTGTTTTGGTAATGACAACTACAAAATAAGTTAATTTATATGTAGGAAAGTGACCCCACTTCTCTAAAGTTTAAAAAATATATTTTTCAAAATTTCTTTTGTGTGGATATGTTTTTTTTTTTTAGGTTGTTTACATATAACTGCCTGAAAAAAAAAAAAAAAAAAAAAAAAAAAAAAAAAAAAAACTTAACATTTTTATTTTTTGCCCTAAAATAATGAGCATGATAGAAAAACTTTAGCAAAAACAAATGGTACTTGCTCAGAATGGTCATTTAAGAATTTCAATACTTATAGAGATTCCGAGTCTTAACGTAAAGAGCAATTTATAGCATATTTCTTCTTGACTGCACAGAAGAGGTAATTTTTTGGTTTGTTTGAAAGGGGATGCAAATTAAGGCCGGATGTCGATATATATTGTAATTAAAAGGTTCTTTTTTTATTCTTTTCGTCTTTTTATGGGGGGGGGGTCTGTGGCTACCTAGACTTAAGGTTAGCTTAGGGCTAGGGTTATTAATAAGTTTCATTGCTTTTATTTTTATTATCTGGGGAAAGAGGCCTATAAGTTGAAATTAGGCATATTTACAAAATATTAGAAAAAGGAGAGAGAAGAAAAATCTACAAAAGTAAAACTGATGAAAATGTTGATTTCGGCAATTATCTGGTGGGACAGATTCTGTAGTTTATCGGTGAATCGCCGTGAATTCTTAGATGAATATTCTGAATTTGGCCACTTTTGGAGTTTATGAACCATGCCATTGTTTTTATATTTTTTTTAAATAAAATCTAAAATTTTTAGCTGAAAGTACCAAATGGGGTAGATTTTTACTTGGTTTCCACCTTAATGTGTTCCTTTAAAAGGACGACTTTCAAGGTTTTTGAGTATGGTGAAAACGAATATCACATTTAAATTTTCCGCAAATAAGTAGTTTCCGGATATTAAGCAATGTAATTCCTTATGTTATAAGTGGTGGACATTGTTGTACGCCAAAAATATATGCGCACAACAATGGCCGCCACTACTATTGAATTCCATAAGGAATTCCATTGCGTAATATCTGAAAAAACTACTTATTGCTGAAAATTTTAATGCGATAGTCGTTTTCAGCATACCTGAAACCACTATAAGTCGTCATTTTAATGGAAAAATGTTAAGGTGGAAACCAAGTAAAATTTTATCCAGAATAGTTAACTTAACCATTATCTCTCTCCATGTTAAGAATGGCTTTTGGCGGACCTGTACAAGAGTGCCCACTCCCTAATACTGCGTGTTTTTCACTTTTTGTTTTTGGCCCCCAGATAAAGGAGGGTGGACCTGTAAATCCACCCTTGTCTGTTCGCCCGTCCATACTTTTCTCAATAACTACGCCTTGGGATTTTTTGAAATTTTGCACAAACATTAAACATGATATGAGTAAAAAGTAACAGAACAGATTTTCCAGGAAAACTCCAATTGTCCCTCGCCCCTAGGGATGCCTTTCGGGTTAAAAATGGCTAAAATTGACACCTTTGTGCTTATTAAAAAAAATTGATCCCTTGGATTTTTATAAAACTTTCTGAAAAGTTGTAACTAACTGATTTCTATATAATTTTGTTTGTCTATACTTCGTGATAACTCTTGGATGTGCCTCAGGGGCTTTTTAGGGCTAATAAAAACACTATTTTTAGGACTATTTCACCATATTTGTCCAAAATTTTCTGTGTATGTCTATTTAGCAGTTTTGCATGGTGCTGAACTCAAATTTAAATAAGTTAAGGTCTTGGGGACTTTTCGGGCTAAATGGAGGGGAGGGGCAAATACCGAATAGTCATTTTTTTTATGACTCGTTCACTGTGCACTCACGGGGGGTGGGGTGGGGGGCATGCATGCTTCACTTGTTTTTTTCCGACGGTTATTATAGATTACAGACTTAAGTACCATATTAGCAAAAAATAAATAAATAAATTTAATGACTTTTAACAAAGGGGTTCACTTTCTCATTATAAAATTCCGATCACGTGACACGTTGGTAAAGAAAAGGATAGAAAATCAGGTAACAATGAAGTAGAACGTTATAACGAGAAACTGAACCAACCCCCTTCTTAAAAGCCATTATTTTATTTATTTTTTTTTGGCAAAATTTTTTTCTGCTAATATGATACATAAGTCTTTAAGCTATGATAATCGCCGCAAAAAAAAAAAAAAAAAAAAAAAAAAAAAAAGTTTAAAAAGGTGTAAACCAAAACCACGGATTTTTAGGAAGTAGGCACTATCGTACAGGTCCGGTCCGCCTAGTTTACTAAATAATATTTCAGCACGGTCCGTAAACAGCACTACACAAGTACCCATTTATTATTGTTTTTCAATTTACGTTTGTGCTTTTTTTTTTTTTTTTTTTTTTGGTTCTATTCAATTTTTACGGTATTTTTTGTTTCTAAATGCAAAATATTAGGAAAACCTTCCCGATGTTAATAGAATTTTAAATAACATTATTTCAGCACGGTCCGTAAACTGCAGAAACACCTGAATTTGAATCCAAACTTTAAGTTTTCTTTTCTAACGCACAAAAGTTTGCGGAAGTTACAAATTAAAAAGCAAAAATTGAAGACGTTACAACTAAAAAGATAATTGGTCGATAATTTAATTTTAATTGTCAAAAATAAATAAAAATCGTAAAAATGGCGAGCATATGTGAAGAAGAAAGTTGGGAATAAAAGTTCGATCTTATCAATTAAAAAAAAAAAAAAAAAAAAAAAAAAAAAAAAGCAAAACAATTTTATTCAAAACCCAAAAACGCATTTATTTAGAGTAGAGGGCGGCAACAAAAGTGTTGACAAACTTTTGAAATTGAGCTTTATTTAAAAATAAATAAATAAATGTATTATGGTTATATTGAAGTTTTCAGCTTTATGACGGGTGCTATTGAAGCAGCATTATCTTTAACGGTACTCATGCAGAGAGTGATGACTGAAATAATAACGTTACTTAAAAAGCCATTCTTAACATGGGGAGGGGAGGGTGTTTTGTACCTATTCTGTATTTTAACCTTACAATTGAATAAAAAAAAAAAAACATCATAAAACTTTAATTAAACGTGGAAATACAATTAAAAAAATAGCGCGGATCCTGATCGGATCACTCTCTGCATTAGCACCTCTTTAACAAAAGTTAAAGTTTTAGGTATTATTATACAAACACCGTGACAGCGTTAGGGTTGGGGTTAGGGTTAGGTTTAGGGTTAGGGTTAATTCGCTGTCACGGTGTTTGTATAGTTTTACCAAGTTTTATAACAATAATTAATAATTTGATTACCAAACAATAGGCTACCGCAATACATACTGGTACTTATGCACTTATTGTACCGTGCTGAAATGTTATTTAAAAATCCATTCTTAACACGGAGAGGGTGTTTTGTAACTATTCTGACAAAACGAACAAGCTATCATAAAACTTGAATATACTTTATAAAAACAGCGCGGTATGCACCTATATATTAATAATCCAATATAAAAATGTTTGTATGTTCGTCAACGTTTCGGCTTGAGTAAGTTTTAGAATAAAAACGAAATGTCAATGTAAACAAATAATCTTAGATTTTATATATATATATATATATATATATATATATATATATATATACACACACACACACAGATACACACGCACACCAATGTAAAGATTTATACATTTTTATTTCAGTGTTTACTTCAACAGTAGATACTGGATACACGAGTAGAGGTTAAAAATTTATGGCACTTGTGCAGTTTAACACCACTAAGCAAATTTAGAAAGTCATTCTTAACATAGGGATGTCTTCGTTAATTCGAGTGTACTCTCCTAGAAAACAATTTGCTTGGTGATGCTAAACTGCAGTAACTGCACTAGTGCCGGACTTATGTCAAGAAAGCTACACAGAAATGCTTTGTGTTTGCTTCATTCCATCAAAGGAATTCGTCAGGCTAACGTAAGCCTGGCGAATACCCTCCGGTAGAATTAAACATGAAGTTTATTACCCACTTAGCATAACGGGTGCTTCTACAGTATCTGAACTGAAGCGAACCGAATTAAATCGAGTTTTGCTGAACTAAATCTGAAAACTTAGGTCAGGGTTGGATTTAGGTTTAGGGTAAAAAAAATGTTCGGTTTAAATTCTGTAGAAATAACCCGTAAGTTATGCAGTGCATGCTTGCATAACTATATAACGAGTAAAGACCGATACGTCGTTTGTATCACAGCTTTTCGATGTGACTAGACAAGCAATCGCTTTTATATATACATATATATATTTTTTTACTTACATCCAGTTTCTGTGGATATTTCTGCAATCTCCTCTTCTTGGAGAAGCCTTGATGTCCTCGCTCCCATTCTTATGTCGCCTTTTTCCTTGTAGAACAAAATAAAAACACGGACTGGACGATACCTGGTTCTCACCCAAAATAAATAGACCTTACAAAAGGCCAGCCGTTACTACTGCTGCTACCACTACTATTCAATCTCTGTGGTTTTGATGCTTAAATTTCCGACACACATGCAATACTCACTGTCCCGTACCCTCATATAAATAAATATATATTGGGTTTATCTTCCTATCTATATTCATTGATTCAACAACTCCTCATGATTACGACATTTTATGTCCTTCTCAAACTTACAGCTTCTCCTCTGCCTTCTACCATCGCTCTCGCTTTATTATTTACTCTTACTGCACACCTCCCACTCTCTTTATTTTTCTGTTACTCACTCTGTTATATTATTTAACTCAGTCTACAACCACATCACGCCCCCTCACTCACGCAGTTAATCATAATATTTCTCTCTTCTACCCCTCTCACTCTCTCTTATTACTATTTCTCTCCCTTGTTTATCTACCCTCCTCTCTCTTTCGCCTAATTATTTTCCCTTCATCATCACCCTAGCTACTTTTTACTATTTCTTCCCCACCTCCTCTCTTTACTACTTCTTACTGTTTCTCCCTCCCCCTATCTCTGTTTCCCATTACTCCCGTTCGCTCTTCTATCCCCTCTTTATCTCTTTCTCTCTGTTTCTCTGTTTGTAACTTCTTGTTATTTCTTTCTGCCGCTCTCTCTCTCTCTCTCTCTCTCTGCTACTTATTACTATCCCTTCTCCATCGCTTTTTCTCTATTAACTACACCTTAATATTTCTATATTTTCTCTCTCTCTCTCTCTCTCTTTCTCACACACACATACACACACGCACACACACACATACAACCACGCATCCATGTCACACACACACATACACACGCACACATACATACATACACACACGCACACACACAAACCACGCATCCCTGTCTGTCTGTTTGTCTCTCTCTCTCTCTCTCTCTCTCTCTCTCTCTCACGCACACATACTCATGCATACACACACGCACACTCATACTCTGTCTGTCTGTCTGTCTGCCTGTCTGTCTCTCTCTCTCTCTCTCTCTCTCTCTCTCTCTCTCTCTCTCTCTCTCTCTCTCTCTCCTAACAAGTGACTCTGTTCTATTTCTTTCCAAATACGCATTAATGACATTTACTTTAAAAAATACCAATATTCTTACTTCTTTAAGTTAATTTTTGGTTCAATTTTAGAATAGGGGCGCAGGTGACAAAGTCTCATTCATTTCATTTTGTTTTCACAAACATTTTGACTGAAATTAATCTTTGATTTTCTAAATTCTGACTTTGCTTCTGGAGCTCAGGTAGCAGAACGGTACCAAAATTTAAAGGTGAATTTGGAACGCTAAAACTTTCATAAAATGTCTACTTTTTCTTTTACAGTGAAAAAAAGAAAAAAGAAAAGAAAAACAGTAGATTTGAGACAATTAAATTAATTAAAATGACATTTAAATTCAACTACTCTTATTTTTTTCTTCTATTTTATAAGACCTGCGTATTGTAATAATTATTCACCTTTAACTGAAGTCTTTTAATGTTAAGGAGTTAAATAATAATTCATAAATAAATAAATAAACATTTTCCGCTCTCGTTGATTGAAAATTAAAAAGAAAAAAAATTGTCTTCTTAAAAATTAATTACAATTAATAATTAATGTATATAAAGACAGAAAAAGGTGGACCGTGGATTTGAGACCATTGCCGCGAAAATCAAATCAGTTTATTCCAGTTTTTCTCTTGTCTTCCCCAACACTGGATGTCAGAATAACTCCACTACTGGGAGGTGTTAAAATTCCCCGTCTTGAATTTGCGCCTGCCATGCTTATGAACCTTATTTCTCTTCATGGAAAATTACCACATCTAACGAGAGTTAATTCTTCTTTTGAACAATGTTATTTCAAACTACTGTTTTATTGTGTGATGAACATACACACACACACAGACGCACGTGCATTTCGCTTACATGTGTCACGGTTTAAACCAAAAGAAACCGTTCATCAAAAAAAGATCCCAATTTAAAACGTAAACCCACAGCCAACAACCCTTTGACAAGTACTTTGACGTGAATAATTATCCCGTGGAACTCTGAATAGTACAATTCTCGCTAGAATAATATTCACAACTTCCCAGCTTCAATTTGATATGACACATGACTATAAACCTCAAACAAATGACTCCCTCCAACACTTTAAAGACGCAAAAACAAACACAAATCAAGAATGAAAAACGCCGACCAGTGCTGCAAAGCCACAGTGTCTACAACTATGTCTGCCGGACGAGTATAAGTACAACGTGCAATTCCAACCAGGGGTAAATCAGCCCGGCTCGTCAAGCAGTGAGAATCCCTCCATCAATGGCCCAACTCAACTCAGCAGCAGCAGCAGTCATGTCCACGCAGAACAGTTTAGTCCACATCCCTAACAACGGCTGATAAAATTACCGATTCCGATTCTTTATAAATCTCTAAATATTTAACTATAAAAGTGTTATTTTGTCGTTATTAGTGTAAAAACACATGTTAAATGTACATATATTTTTTCAGATGTGAAAACACATTTGTGAGGGGGGGAAGCGATCTAAAGATTTTAGTCTTACTGGAATCAGTAAATATTTATTATTTTATTATTACTACAAGCAGTGGAAGATGTTTTTGAAACCAAAATCAAATAAAAAAGATAATTAGAGGAATCGGTTTTGGCATCAGAAAATAGGCACAAATTTTTCCGATTCCGATACCCCAAAAAACTCCATTTTTCCGATTGCTGATTCTGATTCCGAGATGAAAAATAAAGTTTTCGGTTGGTAACTAATATGTACAAGTCCATGCATAGACAGAGACGAAAAGATTAGACAGTCCTGTCGGAGAAGGAGAGTTTAAGTGCGGTTGAAGTTACTGTTTGGTCATAGCCACAATGGATTTTTTTGTCTTCTTGTCTTATCCAAATCCAGACTGGAAGGCCCGGGTGGATTGTGTTGTGTCTCAAGAGAGTAATTGAGGATTGGTTCACCATGCCACATGGAGACAGCTTCAGTCTGAGAACCAGAAAGAAAGTGAGAGAATGTCCATGAGTTTAACCTTTTATAAACTCAGTCACGTGGTCACCTCATCTAAGTGATAGTATCTGATTGGACAAGCCAGAAAAAGTTGACTTGAGTTGGGATTTTTATTGATGGCTCCGTTCTTGAGAAGAGATCATCTCTGAAATTTCTTGGTCTTTCTTTCTCATCAAATCTAAATCTTTCTTTCTTAGAGTTCATATATTGCTCTGTCTGCTTCTCGTAAAGTTGGTTATCTCTATCGCTCTAAACACTTTCTCACTCCCAAGGATATTCTCCATCTCTACAAATCTACTATCAGACCATCTGTGGAATACTGTTGTCATATTTGAGCTGGTGAATCTGTGTCCCAGGGTTCTTGATAAATTGCAAAAACGTATCAGTAATTTGCTTGGCCCCCACCCTTTCTTTTTTTTTTTTTTTAACATAGGCATCAACACTTATCAAGGCACAGAGACCACTCAAGGATAAGGGTTAAAGAGTGTACAGTAGTCAATTGGACAATATAGTAATCGTTCATAATGGAAATTTGGTAAATTTGTTAACTTAAGTGGAACGGCTCATCAAGAACTAGTTTACATTGGACTTGAAGACAACCATATTGTAGTCAGCTGGAAAACAGGAAAATCGAAGACAATTCCACAGGCGTGCAGTTCTAAGAAAGAAGCTTTGTTCATGGAATCTACGTTTAGGTTTAGGCACAGATAAAGAGTGGGGGAAATTATTGATAGTGTTTTCAGCTAGATGAGTATTTCTTGTGAAAGTTTGGCGAGAGGGGGACCATAGATTGAAGCTCAGTCGAACACTTTCCATGAAAATAAGGATAAAGCAGAGACAAACTCGCAACATCTCTTCTGTGAGAAAAAGGTTGCAGGGAAGAGAAAAGGGATATCCCCTACAAGGCTATGAAGTCTATTTTGAACTCTATCAAGGCAGGATAAGTCCTTTCTAGCAGCTCCTGCCCAGATGTGGCAACAGTATTCCATCCTTGGACGTACCTGGCTCTTATATAGATAGAGAATTGCACCAGCAGTGAGATATCTAGTGGATCGATAGAAGGATCTCACCACCTTTCCAGCAGCCTTGGCAACAGATTTGATGTACATGTTCCATTTAAGATCAGGAGTAAAGGTCAAGCCCAGAAGTTTGTCAAAACATGAGGCCTCCTCAAGACGAGAGCTATTCATTTCAGTTGATGACAGATGGGGATCAGAACGTTGATGATGTAAAGATAGAAGCTTGGTTTTAGATGCATTAAAAGTAACCAGCCACTCCTTTCCCCATTATACCATGTTCTCAAGATCAGAGGAGAGAAAATCAGAGAGAACTTGGTCGTTTATGGTCTTAGATGTGCTACCATAGATGGTAGTGTCATCAGCATAAATGTCTACGAATGATGTAAGGATGTGATTTGGAAGATCATTAATGTAGAACAGGAAAAGAGTTGGGCTCAGGATGGACCCCTGAGGGACACTGGCATTAATACTGTGAGCTTCTGATTTTTGCCCATCAACTACTACTCTTATGAACCTATCAGAGAGAAATGATTTAATAATTGAGAAGATATTTCCAGCTATACCATAGCTAGAGATCTTGTGAAGTAAACCTTTATGACATACCCTATCAAAGGCCTTTGATATGTCAAGCGCAATTGCCCTAAGCCATTTCTGAAACCCTCTCTCTTACAGACGTGATGCTGCTAGTTTCAGTCTTTTCTGTAAATACTCTTATGGCACATGTTCTTCAGAATTATCTGATCTATTCCCTGCTTCCTTTGTTACAGCTCGTTTGACTCGTCGGTCTAGTGGTCTTCATCTATTCAGTGTTCCGATACCTCATTCAAACTCCGCATGTAAATTTCTTAATTTCTTATATTTTTCAGTAACTGCAAAGAATTTTGTTAGACTTGAAAATCTACGTTTTTTTTTTTTTTTTTTTTTTTTTTTTTGCATGACATGATCTGTAGGTTCAAACCCCACATGTAAATTTCTTTTTTTTTTTCTTTTTTTTTTGTTAACTGGAAAGAAGTTTATACAAAATAATTTTATAAAAGAAACGGTAGGTTCTCTAGAGCGCAATGTAGAATAACATATATTTTGGATAGTTACTGCATCGAGGCATGTGAAACTTCCTCCTGGGCAATTTCACGGATTTCGATGACAGTAAAAATATAGAAATGTGAAATATTCGTTGATCATCATTCAATTCCGGGCAACGTCGGGTCTCCCTACTAGTATATATATATATATATATATATATATATATATATATATATATATATATATATATATATATATAATTATTTACTATAATAATTAAATACCTCCAGACACTAGTGTTTCATCCGTTCGGGAATCATCAGTGCAGGGTGTCACGATTAACACCAGTCGAGAGATTCAAAGCCTGGCAACAGAAGTCATGTCTGGCTTCATTAGCAAGGACCCAAACCACTCGGCTACCGACAACGATGAGAGATACAATTGAAATTAAACATTTATTCTTTTTTAAATGTTTTAACGTCAGTCAGAGTGAACTCGTCATTATATGACGATCTATGCATACGAGCTAAGTTGACCGACTTATTACACCTGAACGTGCTCAATGATAAGAAACAAGTTTCTTGAAGGAGCTGACATGTATATATATATATATATATATATATATATATATATATATGTTTATAGTAAATTTTGATAATATATAGATGGCAATTAAGTGCCACAGAATTCTCCACATTTCATATTCGTCAGAATTCGTCAGGCTATTGCATGGAATCAGTGTTTCTTTGTGTTTTTGTATATTCCCATGGAACTGGGTTTATACAGGAATATATAAAAACAGGAAGAAACATCAATTCAATGCAATAACCTGACGAATCCTCACAAGAATGAAAGTGGAAAATTCTGTGTAGCTTAATTGCAATATATATTTTCAAAGCTTATCACCTAGCCCTACTTATATATCAAGCATTGATGCACCCAAGTCATATGGATATATATTTTTTTTTTATTTTTGAAATCGTAACTTTATAACATATAAAAATCGATAGAACATTAACTCTGTAATAATATACACAAAATTTGCAAGAATTAAAATATCACATTTAAGCGTACTTTACAACCGGACTACACTGGGTGTCCCTGCTAGCTTAGATAAATACTTTTGCAGTTTTAACAAAAGAGCTACGATAATATCAGATCATCTCCATTTATGCTGAACATCTACAGAATACCAACATCAATATATTACATATGAATGAGTCTCCTGTGGAATTTCACAGATCTTATTAGTATTTTTAAAATGAAGTACATCACATCCCACTAAGGGAGATAAGTGTGTAAATCACGTCCTCTTCATTCTTTTGAGTACAACAAAGTCAGTGCAAAGTTTTTAGCTTCTATTATTTTTCGTCAGCTAACCAAATAGAAATCCGACACTTTTCGGGCCAGTAAAGAATTCTTCATTTGAGGTGAAATTAAGTGCCTGTGCAACATCCGTAGCGTCGCCCCAGAACTCTTGCTCCATACCGACCACACGTTCATCATAGGACTGTCCAGTTTGTGCGCCTTCCACACGTCAATTATTGCTGCTTCGATTCCGACACGTTCGGCCAAAAGTCTCCAGTCATTTCCTGCAGCAAAAGAAGCAAAAAGAAGAATTTAAAAATTTATCTCCATCCCTCAGCGAAAAGATGTCTAACAAGAGTCAGAAAGTTGGATTCCCCGGTAGGGACGCCTCAGGCGATTAGCGAATAAACTAGTCCTTTCTCATAGGGAGAAGGCAAAGCTTGGGAGGCTGGACCTCTTAGATATGCACAGGACTAGCAGCATACCCACAATCAACATGGAAGAAGTTGTTTCAGAAATGGCCTGGACTCTGTTGGTGTCGAAGGAAAAAATGCGACCAGAAACCAGAGTTGAATAAGAAAAAGAGTTAAAGAAATTAAAAAATTAAATCAATATGTAAAGAAAAAGGAAGTTTGTCTGTCTGTATGTTCTCTGAAGAAATGTATATGGCTGCATTAAATTATGCATGCCCCCCCCCATGAGTTCACAGTGAACGAGGCATAAAAAAAAATGACTAAGTTCAGCATTTGCACCTCCCCCCAAGTTTCCAGGGGACGTCAAATCCTGGTGAAAATGACCAAATGGTGCAGTTTTAGGCCTTAACATATATAAATTTGAGTTCTGCACCAAGCAAAAAGAGAAATGACTAAGTCCATCATTTGCACCCCCCCATTTAGCCCCAAAAGTCCCTAAGGCCTTAAGATATTTAAATTTGAGTTCAGCACCATGCAAAACTGCTAAATAGGCATACACAGAAAATTTTGGACAAATATGGTAAAATAGTCCCAAAAAGGAAGTGTTTTTATTAACCCTAAAAGAGTCGCTGGGAGTTATCTTGAAGTATAGACAAACAAAATTATATAGAAATCAGTTAGTTACAATTTTTCAGAAGGTTTTATAAAAATCCAAGGCTTCAATTTTTTTTAATAAGCACAAAAGGGTTAATTTTAGCCATTTTAACGCGAAAGGCACTCCTGGGGGAGGGGGACTGGAATTTGCCCGGAAAATCCGTTCTGTTACTTTTTTACTCATATCATGTTTAATGTTTGTGCAAAATTTCCAAAAATTCCACCACGTAGATATTGAGAAAAGTGCAAACAAACGAACAGACAAGGGTGAATTTACCAATAAATAATATATTTGGTATAATCTTAATAATATATTAATATAGTATAATCTTAAGAATATATTAATATAGTATAATCTTAAGAATACATTTAGTATAACAACTGGGGTATATTTGAATTCAATAGACTAGGTTAGAGAAACTATAATTATTTGGGGTAAATTTAACAAACAATATCTTTCTAGAAAGATATCGAGTACTCATGGGAGGAATCATGAGAAGGTTGCCAACATCCTAAGTCAGAGTGATTTTTTGTGGAACGAATTGGATTTGAACTTGGAACACCCAGGTCGTCAGTTCCTGTCATTAACCACTAGACCATCTCCTAGTTTTCCTATGAGTTATCATCAGTAATTATAAGCCTGGAATCAAAGACAATCCAAAGAGTTTGGCCTTGAAAAGTGAGAACTCATTCATACATAATTTTTTTTTTTTTAATTAACTATTTAATATTTTTATTTATTTATTTGTGAACTATTATCCCCGTCTTTTTACCTATTGTTTCACAACGTTTCGGCCAACTAATCCTCTGTCCGGCTTTGGGTAGGATTGAAACAGCTATCTTCAGACAATACTCACCTGGAGCTGTAGAGATTCAACATCTCAAGTTGGCCAAAAAACGACCACAACTATGGAAGGCAGTAATTACAGTTAAAAGATTCAGTATTTCTATCCTGTCGCGGTTTACAACCTGACGAAAGCCAGAGGAATAGTTGGCTGAAGCCTCGTCAAACAACAATAACTATAAAGATGAGAATAATAGTCTGCAAACAAATAAAGAAAAAAATATACAAATTACTCATCTCAAAAGAATTCCAATAATTAAATAATCCAAGCTATTTAATAGTTTATTTATTCTTATGATCTTTGCTTGGTCTTACCTAATTCCAGGGACAAAATTCACCTAGTTTG
Source organism: Euprymna scolopes (assembly GCF_053919585.1). Taxonomy (NCBI): domain Eukaryota; kingdom Metazoa; phylum Mollusca; class Cephalopoda; order Sepiida; family Sepiolidae; genus Euprymna; species Euprymna scolopes. The sequence continues at coordinate 83,084,429 of NC_136517.1, forward strand.
GTGGAGTATCCAGCTTAGTGTTGTTACTTGAGGCAGCATCACTAGAGAAAGGTTTGCTATTATTTTTGGTCATGTGAACCATGTCAAGGGGATCTTATTTGCGCTTCGACTATTATGTTAGTTTTATTTGAATATTATTTATTTTTAATTCAGCAGCCATCATGTAGGTCCACAAGGAAAAAGAGTGTGAGTTATCTCTTTCTCTCTTTCTCTCTCTCTCTCTCTCTCTCTCTCTCTCTCTCTCTCTCTCTCTCTCTCTCTCTGTCTGAAACGTTGTCCTTAATAAGTTAACATGCTTAAACCCAACACGTTGTATGCAGTCTACGTCGCAAAGGAAAGCAAGACAAAGAATAACTCATACTCCATCTTACGCGCAACAACAACATTTATTTCCTCATTCTTCCGTCATGCATGACTTCTTATTACAGCTGTGACGTCACCCACGTCTCCAACATGCTCTCTCTCTCCTTTTTATGGTCTTTTTCTTTACAGTGACATCATTTCGCATTTCGTATGCATTTGTGTCCACACTCTGTTACACTCTTATGACAGTTCTCTCTGAAAACTTGTTGAATATGTACCAATAATAGTGCATCCCCCCCTGTTTACATATATTATTTTTTATCTGGTTCTTGTATTTTATTTTTTTATATTTTGTATCTTTTTTTGATTTTTAGTTTCGTACATTTTGGATTTGTACGAAACTCCCCTTAATTTGGAGAAAAAGGAAATGCTAGCTCTGTGATAACGTCACGAGCCCAGCGCCAATTTCGGTCTCTTTTGAAATTCTGCTGACGTGGAGATTTGATGTTTGTTTCATCGTCTGGTGCTGAAAATGGAATCTTGATGAGCCTCTTTCAAAGAAGAAAACCTGGCAAGAATACCCGGATATGTGACGAGATATACTTCTGAAAACTATCTACGTGACTACGGTTTTACACATATTTTAGAAGGAGTGGAATTATTTTAAAGAAAATACCTTATTTTACGTGATAAGGAATTTTGGAACACCCTACAAAGAAGAAAACCCGGTAAAAAAAAACCAGGACAAGCAACACGGCTTTGCTTCTGAAATCCATCTGTGTGTCTACGATTTGCACGCAAGCATGGAGGGAGAGAAAATTCTAAAAGGACTTTAAACAAAAAAAAGAAAAAGACACGTGCCTGACTGGCTTTCAATTTGTGAGTACGCTCCTAAAAAAATTTATTTCATATGCGAGTGTAATTAGGAGATACTATTTTGAATCTTATTATTGTATTCGTTCATGGATCCGGCATCTTCATTATAAGAACCAGAGTTATTTTTTTTCGTTATATGTTACTTTGGCGTTTCATAAGTTTAATGCCCGCAAAGGGAAAAATTTGCAATTAATTTTATTGTGAATAAAATTTCTTCTTCGTTTCAAAGCAAGACCTTTATATTTTATTCTTTACACCCTCCCTCTCTTTTGTTTCATGCTGTTTTTTTTTTCAGGTTAGTTACTTTAGCATCGAAATTATCAGGAAGCAAGATAAAATTCCAACAAACTTGAAGTGCTAATTTTTCCATGAAAACAAAAGACTTCATATAATATTTTTTTTAAAAGTCATGTTGACGGGAGACCGTAATTTTTTTTTATTATAGTTTCTTTAAAAATTTTTAAAAATGTGCAAGTGAATTGACATTTGTTCCTTTATACTTTATTACAAAAAAAAATTATTCAGAAAAAAAAAGACAAAAAATGAAATGTGTTGTGTGTTTAATTTTCATTGAAAAAAAAAAAAAAGATCTAATTTTTTTAAATCAATACTTTTTAGATTTAAAAGGTTAAAAAAAGAATTTGGTAAAAATTTGTTTTAAATTCGTCATTATTTGTTTGATTTTATTTGTTTAATTCATTTTGTTTATAATGTGTTTTAAAAATGTTCATCTACCATGAAATTTCCATGGGTTCTGCTAGTATAGGGGTAGGCAAACTACGGCTCATGGGCCGCATGCAGCCCAACAATGGAATTCATCCGGCCCTCCAAGTAATGTATATTGAATTGTGTGTTTCTCATGGCCGTGCGGATTGCCCGGACACAAGTATGGGCAGATCCTTGCAAAAATGAAAATTTGGAGATGAAAAAGTATCTTCGTCAACAATCTAACTATATTTATGAAGAAAGAAAAACTAAGAAAGTAAAGAAAGCAAAGAAACCTTACGAATTACGTGAATTAAAAAAAATGACTGTTTTATGGGGACTGGTAAGTTCACACTTGATTCCCAGCTAGACTGCCAGGCATAGCTTTATAGGAAGCCGAAAACAGGCAATAAATTATTTTAATATTTTAAAAATATTCTAGTGACTATAAAATCTAGCGCCTGTGGTCTGGGGTACCGCTGACCGACCGACCAGTCCAGTCTTAGCGAATTCTCTCTCCGATCCCCCGTCACTCCCAAAAGACAATAAAATTTTCATATTATATTTAGAATTTCCAAAGAAATGATATCTTATAAATTCCTGTTGCCATTGCCAAGCATTTGAGTAAGTTAAAATATTAACTAATTATTTTGTTTACATCTTTAATTATGCTAATTTGTTACAAAATTTTAGTAAATTAAATTTGCATTATATAATTTCGTAAGTCAAAATTTTTAGAATGTCAATAAGAGGGTTTTATGCGAATTCAAACAAAATATTAAAAAAAAACAAAAAAATTTAATCAATATTGTCAAATATTTAGTTTAGTACTTACTTGTTCAAAATATTTTGATTGAAATAATATCTAAAATTTTAAATTTTACAGGACGCCTACAGGTGTATCAGAATTTTGGGGGAATTTTTGACACCCTTAACACGAAACTGAGAATAAAATATAAAAAACTCGTAATTTCTCTTTTTAAAGCGGCTTATTTATTTTCTTTATGGATTATACGTCCAAAATAAGCTATTAAAGTTGTATAAAAAAGTAATAGAAATATTATTTTTTTATTTAAAAAAACAAAAAAAACAATAATGAAATCAATTGATTTTTAAGTATTTTTCAATTTTTAAACTTTAAAAATCTATCAAAATTTTTCTATTGATTCAATGTTTACAATATTTTCAGGGTCAATGTGAAATTCCATAAAACCGAATATAATATTTTAGACAAACGTTTTTTTTTTAAATTCACGCCCTCCCCATTTTGAAATATCTATTAAAAAGTAAATAATTAATTTACTCACCAAAGTTTTATATATCACAAATTGAAGATAAAAGATCAATAAATAATCAATTCAAATTTAAAACAAAACAAAAAAAAATGAGTGTTTGTTGAGAAATTTACCTGTAAAGTCCAAAGTTTAAAACCTTTTTTTTTTTTTAAACACTTCTTTTTTTTTAATGAAACCTTGGTCCTTGCTCTTTTAATTGAAAAAAATTAGGGCTTGAATTACATTTTTCGAGTAGTTATAAGCTTGGAAAGACAGGAGGTCGAATTATTCAATATATTTCATGCATTCGTAAGGTCAGTTTCTAACATACCTCGGCCTACCCATGTTTTTGCGTCAGAAAGCAAGGGAAATAACTTAAATATGTTTATGGTTTTATAAATTCAGGAACCGAAGGGAGATAACTATGAAGTACTTTTAGAGTTGTTTCCCCTGAATATTTCAGCATATGTACACATTTAAAACATGCTCTTTAAGATTACAAACGTAATTACAAACGTAATACTAAAAATAGATTTTGACTTGACATGCTTCCTCAGTTGCTAATATTCAACAAAAAACGATATTCATCGACTGTACACAATTTTTATTGGATTTTTTCCAGGCCATTGAATTGCGATTTCACCCAGTGAGATAAGAAATTCAGTTCATATGTAAAGGTAGGTACGAGCAAAATAAACGAATAAGGATAAGAGTCGTAGTTTTGAAAGCCGATTTATCATTTTTTTGGGGGGGGGGGGTCCAACTACTTTTTGATTGCATTTGAAAGATTAAGGACTAAACTTAATTTCCCAAAGGAAAAAAAATATTTGCACACGTAAAAAAAAAAAAAGCTATGAAAAATGTTTTCACGGCAAGCTAACCAATTCAGCTATTTTTTTTTAAAATCGTAAAAATCCTTTTAAAGATAAATATTAGTTTTCTGGGACTATTTCAAAGACAATTAGTAAATTAAAATTTTAATATCTTGAATTAAATAATTAAAAAAAAAAACAAACATCTTGTTTGCACAAAAAATAGCTGAATTAGCCCCAAAACCGATTAATTTTGCCGTTCACAAAAAGCGGAACAAACCGTAGTTTTGTAAACACAGAATATACAGAAGCCCAAAATCTGAGACAGTCAAAAAGCTGTCTGAGAAGGACGTCATGTAATTAGAAGGAGGGAGAGGTGTTGCCCCCTCCTTGCGACGTGCACCCGTACATTTCTATTGTAAACGTTTGTATAATTTTGTCCATTTTTTAATTTAATTATTTTTCAATGTTACTGTTTTTAAACTGATTTTTTTAATGATTGGCCAATATTATATAAAAATTATGTTATGCCGAAAGTTTCATATTCTTTCAAGCAAAAAAAAAAAAAATATTAAAATCTTGCATATAAAAATTATGTTATGCCGAAAGTTTAATATTCTTTCAAGCAAGGAAAATATTAAAATCTTGCATATAAAAATTATGCGAAACCTGCAATTAAAAAAAAAAGTAGAAATATTTTTTGCCATTTTAATTTTTTGTGTGTGAAAATATTAAATAAACAATGCTTAATTCAATGATAATATCGGTAGTTTGAGAAATTCATTTTTCTTCGAGTTATATCGAATTCATTAATGCAGATTTTAGGGGCTTTTATCGTAATGTTCCTTTAAAAATTAAATAATGTTTTTTAATTGCTTATTTTACGATGCTTTATTTTCATAAAAACAGCAAAACCAAATTCCTTGAATTTTTTTTATTACTGAAAACTTTAGTAAAGGTATTTTCTGTTTCAACAAAATAATACATTTCCACTAAGATTTAAATAAAAATTTATTGGAATATCTCAGTCTTGGTCACCAACAATTTCCGGATATGTCTATTGGCAAGAGAACAAAAACCAAAAGGGATCAGTAGGTGATATAAGTTTTTTAAAAATTAATTTTCATAAACTATTTTGGCAATACTTCCTGTTTTTAGTAAATGGAAGTTATCTCCCTTAGATCATTCAGATAATCTATATATATATAAAAGTGAAAATGTATGTATGTATGTATGTATGTATGTATGTATGTCTTGCAAAAACTTTCGACACGGGTCACGGATTTTCACGAGATCAGCATCATTTTAAACTTCCAACCTTCGCCCGACAAATATCGAAAAATTGGCCAAAAATATTAATTTCTTCACCCTAAAATCATCAGTTTTCTACAGGGAGGGGTCAGCAAAAACCGTCCTCTCATGACAAGTTCGTTTCTACGCATGCGTCATACGTCATCGGAACATGATTTAGTTTAAATTTTAAAAAAATGATCTAATTCCGTCAATGTTGTCTTAGCTCAGTTGCTTAGAGCGCTGCCTCATTATCTAAACGTTTTGGGTTCGAATCGTGGTGTGAGGTGACTTTTTTTTCGATTTTTTAAATTTTAATATTGAAACAAGGTTATTTAAGCCATTTTTCACGTTTTTTTTGGGGGGGGGTTATTTTTTAGATTTTTTAACGAACTTTTAAAGTTCGTTTTTCTGTTTCGCGTTTTCTTTTTTTCTTTTTCCCATTTTTACATTTAACATCGTTCGTTTGCCTTACGTTAGTTTTTTTTGTGTTTTTTTTTTTAAATATTTACTTCGCTTATTCTTATGTTTTGATTAACACCCCCACTCCCGCCCAAGCACACACACCTCGAAACACCCGGATAACGCCGGGTACCCCCCCCCCCTCCGCTAGTCTTCCTCTAAAACAGAAGCGCCAAATTAATAAGGAAAGCATAATTTTATTTTTTATTAATTTTTTTTAATCACCTTCACTCCTAACAAGGCATATTGCCACTTGTACATAAAGGGCTACTAATTGGACCCTGCCAAAGAAAGATTAAGGTGTTGGTTTACGTTACATTTGAACTTTTGCATATCTTTTTTTATTTATTTATTTTTTTTTTACACAGGCATCACCACATTATCAAGGCCAAGAGGCCCCTCAAGGATAAGGGTTAAAGAGTGTACAGTAGAAATTGGAAAATATAGTAATCATTAGTAATGAAAATTCGGCAAATTTGTTAACTCATATGGAACGGCTCATCAAGAACTTATTTACGTTAGACTTGAAGACAGCCATATTGTACTCAGTCGCAAAGCAGGAAAACGGAAGACAATTCCACAGGCGTGCAGTTCTAAAAAAGAAGCTTTGTTCATGGAATTTACGTTTAGGTTTAGGCACAGATAAAGAGTGGGGGGGAATTATTGATAGTGTTTTCAGCTAGACGAATCAGTACAGTTAAAGAAGTAGGTAGGTTTGTGTCACTTAATTCTAAGATATCCGGGAAGTTCACTAAGAAGTAAGACTTTACATCATCTAGATTACTTCTAAGCCCACAGATATTTGTGAATGTGAGCCTCAAGAGAGGAGGTGAATTGGTTTTGTTTGGGTGGTTATCTGGTTTGATCATGGTATTTGTTGGGGTTGTCATTTCATTACGTTTTGTTTAATTTCAGGTTGGGGAGAGAATGTTGGGCAACGTGGGCCAGTTTTGATCATAAATTATTACACGATGGGTTCTGCTCAGGAAATTGTGGCCTCATGAAAGCCCACCAGAAATAGCAGCAGGGTCACTTTCCATGTGTTACATGGCACTACAACTATCTCAATATTATACAACTGATGATAGAACAGCCGCTCTAAGTGCTACCAAAGAGTTAGAGCTCTTGTACTGTCAGTCGGAAACAGCAGCTAGACAAACTGTCAATTAGGTACCCTCAACCTCCAAGACAAGACCGGCCCAGACAAGCCGACTGAGCACAAGTGGTATGCAAGCAAACCCAATTTGCTCAGTTTGTGAGAAAAAAAAAAATTGCCTCAGTTTAGAAGGACCGAGAGAAAATGTTGAAGTGCAGTATCAGAACAGATACCAAAAGGCCAACCTTCATGATTGCTATTCCTGCTGTTATTGTTTTTTGAGCATAAATTTTTATGATGACTTTTTGTTGCCATTCATTTCCCTGATATCTTTCTATTAAGAATTATTTCTAGAATGATATTGGGTAGTTACAGGAGGGACCACGTGAAGGTTGCCAACGTCCCTAAGTGTAAGTGTTTCTGCGGAACGAATTGGATTTGAAGTTAGCACAAACAGGTTGTCAGTCTGTGTCATTAATCACTGAGCCACCGTCACCTCTCCGACGATGATGATGATGATTTAAATAAGCTGGATTTCTCAACTTGACTGAACGCAGAGATGATGACAACAATGATGTGAGTAGATAACACGATTACATGCACATGCACATACACATGCACGCATACCGACACACACACATACGCATATATCCACACACACATATACACATACACGACACACACGTACATGCACATACACAGGCACACACACACGACACACACATGCACACAGACACACACACATACACGCACACACAAACACACACACATACATGCACACACATGCATGCACAAATACACACACACACACACACAACGCCATAACTTATACTATTCACAAAGTTTCGTTTCTTTTTAAAGATGAAAGAAATATTTACCTTTTTTGGTTTCCTGGTTCAATTCCTGGAAAATATGTTTTTTGAGGTTTGGGTCAATTTTACTGATGTGTGTATCCCCGGGGAACTTCTTGCTTGGCTGTCGAAAATTAAAAACAAACAAATACGTGAAAGAAAAAAATTATGCATTGTTATTAACTAATTGATGGTATCATGACAAATGAACGTATATTAAATTGCCTCCCCCCCTCCTCCAAGGAGGTGATGCTTGGGATGATGGTATCATAACATTAGAACAGCTACTACACTATCTTTCGACACAAAATGGAGGAGGTAACGACTAGGAGGATGGTATTTATGACAAAAGGACAGGTACTAACCTTCCAAAATAGGGGAGATAATGCCTGGGAGAGATTTGCTTATTTAAAAAAAAAAGTAATGATTGTCAGTATGATATCATTACAGCATAATCACGTCGACACACTGGTTCTCATCAGATCACCAAAGTTAAGCAACATTGAGCCTGGTGAATACCAGATGAGTGACCGTTTGGGACTACCAAAGCGTTGTACGTAGGTGTAAGGTCAGGTCAGTCTTCCTGTTTTCCAATGAGTATAGCGTGCACATTAAACGTCACATGAAAACACTGTGGAGTTTACCGAACTCCATCATCTCGACTGCGGTTGGAAAATGATGATGAGGATGATGATATGGCAATAGAAAAACTACCCACCTCAACTACAGAAAAAGGTGGTCACATGATAACAAAACAGTTACTAAATTACCTCCTCCCTAAAAGAGGATGCAGTACTTGGGAGGATTATCTTCCCCTTCCCTCTTCCTAAAAAAGGGGGAGGTAACACCTCGGAGGATGATGTTATCAGAACAGAACTGATCCTACACTAACCCAAA
>NC_136517.1:83095494-83115494 GCF_053919585.1 Euprymna scolopes
GTGTCAAAGTTCAACGATTTGACCTTTGAGAACTCTACCAAACTCCTCCTACAATTTTGGGTCTAAACACGTGAAATTTTAGATATAGATTTCTTGGACATGAATCTAACTTAATAACTTTATTTGAGCCCTAAACAATAAATTTTAAGGGGTCATAATAGGGATCAAAGTAAAAAAATTGACCTTTTTTTTTTTTTTTTTTTTTTTTTTGCTCACCATACACCTCAAAACACCCGGGCAACGCTAGTATATATATATATATATATATATATATATATATATATATATATATATCAGTGGCGTATCTAGGGTATGGCAGACATGGCCCGTGCCATGGGCGCCACTCTGACATAGGCGCAAAAATTGCTTGACAAAAATTAAAATTAGTAGTTAGGTATATCTAAGGTATAAATTATTAAGAAGGGGCGCACATTCAAACTTTGCCATGGGCGCCATTTTACATAGGTACGCCACTGATATATATAATATAATATAAAGATAATCATTTTATATTAGATCCGATAGTGATAAGTATAGCGCACCATATCAGAATCAAAAATCTTCCAGAGAGGAACACTGACCTTTTTGGATTAGAACTTCTGGTCGCAAAGAGTGAGCCAGCAGGGTGGTGCACAAACTTTGTGAATGTTTGAGCATTAATTGATGGATGATTCAAGGCATGCAAACTTTTTTCGTGTTTGTCTACGTTTATGCAATCTCTAAAACCGTCGGATACTTACTCTGGTTAAGGGAAGAAGGTTTTCAGTCTCATCGGCAGAGTTATGTTCGATATTTACAATTTCTGAATTTGGTAATTCGGTATTTAACATTTTGATTTCAGTACTGTGCACAAATAAACACACATCATCTGAAAAGAAGATAGAAACTTGGTTTTAAAAATAAAACTCTTTTTATTAATCTAATTTATATAACTCGCTATGTATATCTGTCTGTTTACATATTTTCAAACTCTATCTCTTCTGAAACTAAAAGTCGCAGAGTGGCGTCGGAGGCCTCAAATGATAGGACTTTTTAAGGACCATTCTTTTATGCGTCTTTAGCAGGTTAAAATAATATTTAAGAAGTCAAGAAGGGGTCAAAATTGAAAAAAAATCGTTATACATTTTGTACATTCATCTTAGTTTATTTTTAATCAGTTCATATGCGTGCCACGTTGGTACTGTGGTAACGTCACCAGCTTTGAATGCTACAGTTTTGCTTTCATTTTCGATTCTAACTGAATCTGCACAATTAAGAACTACTAAGAGTAACACAGCAAGTAGATACACAATTTAAGGCTCCTTAAAGGACTTCGACCACGAGTACACACTCTAGACTGTATAAATGCATATAAAAATCAGGCTCCTTCAGTCTTTGACAGACTATGAACTTTTTGTGGCAGAAGGTGCGCAATCTCCAACCATACCTCTCCTGAGTCGACATTGTTAAATACCAGTGGCAAGTGAAGCCTATCTACAGGACAATTGGAAACAAATGCTGGGATAAGCAGAGAGCACATACAGCGCCTAGAATTCCTAAATGGTCACCCATCTGATACTAACCAGGCTCAACGTTGCTTAACTTTTGTGATCTGATGGGAACCGGTGTGTCAACGTGATTATGCCGTATAAATGGCATAAATGTATAAAAAACTGTATATGACTTGAATATAATTGAATGGGAGCAAATACATGCGGGCAAGCCTGAAGAGATGATCACATAAAGGCCATTAGAACGCCCCCCCCAAACACGAATAAGCAAGACATACACAGACACGATTATATAGCAGGCAATGCATAACATCTGCACCCTAACCCTAACCCTAACCCGACACGATTATATAGCAGGAAATACGATAAAGGCTCCCCTGAGAGGATTTCTCACCTATTGTGCCACATTACACCCAATTCATATTAAATGGTTGTGTGATTCTTAGCCATATTTAAACATACTATTGCCATTCTCTTGTAACGATTTTTAAATGGATAATATAATAAATAAAGGATTAAATTCAACTTTCAAAGTTCTAGTTAAAAATAAAGAAAAACAATTTCGTGCTAAAAAAAAACGAAAACAAAAAAAACAAACGATATAGTTTTGTAAAAAGATTCACGGACAATGTTGCCCTCGTTACGGAGGAAAGACAAGTTGAGAAATTGTCGAGTGTTAGATGGCAACATACTACCTATAAAATAAATAAGTAAATAAACATTACACTTTTAAGGGAAATAACTATTTTTGCGAAGAGTTACGTCCCTTGCATGTATTCTAGATTTGTGAAGAGTTACGCCCCTTGCATATATTTAAGTTCTGATTTGTGAAAAATTATGTCCCTTTCATGTATTTTAGTTCTAGATAAGCAGCAAAGCAAAAAAAGAAAGAAAAAAAAAAGGGTACTTGTACAGTTTAGTCACGACATTAAAAAAATGAAAATATCGAAAAAAGGTTATATTTCACGTATCCGTTATGAAATGAAGTTCTCCGAAAAACAATTTTCACTTAATTTCATGAAGTATTTTTATTATTATTATTATTTTTTTTTTTTTTTTTACAGCGAAAAAACAATTTGTTATGATACCGAGCAAAAGGTTCGATTTTTAGGAAGAAAAGCTAGAATTAAAGATGGGAAGGGAGTGTCTGCACTTTGCATTGAGTTATCTCCCCGTGACATGGTGTTCAGCTTCAGCAAATTTCACAATGGCTGACTTCAACATGCTCTCATAAGAACGTGTTTTTCCGCTGTAAAAAAAAAAAAAAAAAAAAAAAACTACTTGATCAAATTAAATAAATTTTTTTTTCGGAGATCTTCAGTCCAAAACGGATACGTACAATATACCTTTTTTCAATACTTTCATTTTTTAATGTCTTGACTGTGCCAAAAAAAAAAAAAAAAAAAAAAAAAAAAAAGAGGTAAAAAAGTGAACAAAGACAAATAAATACAATAAACAAATCTTATCACAGACACGAAAAGTAACTATTCTACCTACTTGAATAAGTTTTTATTTTTGTGTTTTAACTTATTTAGCGAATTTGAAGAAATACCTAAGGGACGTAACTGTACCTTTACTAAAAACATTTGAGTATTTGTAAAAAAAAATGTAAAAAAAACAAACAAAAAAAACAATAAAATTATCTTTTATATTTACTTTTCTTTGTTACATTAAATAAAGTAGTTGAACAATACCATTTTTTTTTTAAATAGATAATTTAATTTTTTAAAAATATTTTTATATTTACTTGAATGGTCTTAATAAATGTAGAGTTACGTCCCTGAAACGAACAAGTCTTTCTTCATGATTACCGTTTATTTTAATTCGTTTATTTATTTTGCAACGAAACTAGAACTGTTGGGTGAGAACGAGGATCACGGGTTCGTTTCTGTCATTTTGACATTTTATAGTCGCTCAAAAATCGAAACCAATAAATCGTGCTAAAAATGTAAAGTTCTACCAGTATTTTGTTTAATTTTCGATTTTTGAGCGATTATCGAGATTCGACATGACTAATAACACCGCCGTTTTTTTTTTTTTTTTTAATTTTTTTTTTCAAATTTTTTTTTCTCGTGTTAATTGATGATAGCCTAAGCGTAGAATAAATGAAAAAAATGCTGCCTAGATACACAATATATAAGTACGGGCAAAAATGGACGGACAAAAATCGGGGACCTAGTTTTGAAAGCAGATTTATCATAATTCTTTTGTAGGTTTCCGACTACTTTTTGATTGTATTTGAAAGATTAAGGACGAAACTTAATTTCCAAAAGGAAAAACATATTTGTACACGTGAAAAAAAAGTTATGAAAATGTTTTCATGGCGAGCTAACCAATTTAGATAAATTTTGAAGTTAAAGAAATTCATTGTAAAAAATCCTTTAAAAGATAAATATTAATTTTCTGGGTCTATTTCGAAGATAATTAGTAAAGTAAAGTCCTAAGATATTGAATTAAATAAATAAAAAAATAAAATAAAAAAAACCTTATCTGTACAAAACATAAATTAATTAACCCCAAACCGAGTGATTCTAGCGTTCGCAAAACGCAACAAACTAAAATTTTGTAAACACGAAAATTACGAAGGCCCAAAATTTCTGGCAGTCGAAAGACTATGAAAATGACGTCATTTAATTAAAAAGGAGGAAGTTCTTTTTATTTCCCCCAGTCGCACATCCGTATATTCCTTTTTTGAACGTTTGTATTAATTTTAGCATTTTTTAATTTAATTATTTTTCTATGTTCCTATTTTTAAATTAATTTTTTTTCTTAATTATTGTTCAATAATATATAAAAAAAATATGTTACACCGAAAGTTTCACATTCTTGCGAACAAGGAAATTATTAAAATCTTGCATATAAAAATTATGCAAAACTCGTAATTTTAAAAAAAATTAGAAATATTTTTTGCAATTATAATTTTTTTGTGTGAAAATATTAAATAAACAAGGCTTAACTCAATGGTAATATCGGTAGTTTGAGAAATTCATTTTTCTTCGAATTATATAGAATTCATTAATACGGATTTAGAGGCTTTTTTTGTAATGTTCCTATAAAATTATTTTATTTTATTTTTATTGTTACAAACTACGATGCTTTATTTATATAAAAAAAAGCAAAAATAAAGTCTTGCATTTTTTATTTACTACTGAAAACTATGAATTAGTAAAAGTATTTTTTTGTTTAAACAAAATAATACAGATTTAAATAAAGATAATTAGTTCAATAGTTTATTATATTCCGCGATCATCATTTGATAAATACTGAAAATTTCATTAAAATTGGTTAATTTCCTGATTTTTGGTGATTTTTTTTAAGTAAAGGGAGAGGTCAAAATGTTTATACATTTTGAGTATCGGCATTCATTTTGCCCGTACCTAACAATATATGAGGGTTGTTCCCAAAGTAATGCATCCTATTCTAAATTTAAAAAAAAAACAAAAAGTTGAAGAGGTACGTAGAGGGGAGTGGTACCATCGAAACGAGTGGTCTTTTATGCTCCAAATTGAATTTTTCTACTGAGTCACCATTATGCTCAACGCACTTTCGTCAGCCTCTTTTGATGCCCCAGTTGTAAAAGTCCAGATCTCACTTACATCTGTCGCCACTCTGAAGTTGCATCAGCTTCGTGAATGTTCAACAGGCGCGGTGTAATATTGATTGGTTCGATTTTTCCTACATGGAGGAATTCAATAATGCATCTCTGCTTCTGATGCACATTTATGATAGAGGTTGCTTTCTTAGAGTCTCACACCGTCAATATCTGCAACAGAAAGATGAAACTTTCAAGTAATAAATGCATAATTCAGTCAGATAGTAAAGATTTAAAATCTATATTATATTTCTCTTAGTCTACTTAACTGTTTGTCCGTTTCATTTTTTCTCAGAAATTACGATGGGGTAGAAAATTATATATTAAAGAAAATGAAATATAGAATTTGATGAAAACGATCGTAAGACACAGGAGAGTTCAAAAGGAAAGGAAGGTAATTTTCCGTTTTGACTTAAACAAGATGGCGGCAATTTTCACCTGTTAACACGATTAAAGTTGTTTTGTTTAATAATTCATTAATATTCAGGTAATTTCGACTGTATAATTTGGAAGCCACCATTGTAACTTATTAGAATTGACAAAAGAAGATCAGTTAAAACCATTGTTTTTTTTTTATCTGAAAACTCCATTTATCGACGACAAAATCTTGTCCCAATTCTGCAGAAGCGCCGGACAAAATAAGGGAAGTAAGATTTGCATTTTACACACACACACACTCACACACACACAATTTCACTTTTATAGATATATAGATTGCTCTTAGTCTACCTGTCTGTTTGTCCTTTCAATTTTTTCTCAGAAACTACTGGACCGATCTCTCTGAAAGTTTGCATGAGCCTTTTCTATGACAAGGTCCAGCGAACTAACTATTATGGTTACCATTTGATGCATTTATCATTATAAACGAATATTAAAATATAAATGAAGATAAGCAATAAAAAAAATGTCTTACTTACTGCATTCATCTAACGTTTTTCTGGCAATATTCTTTGCCTCCGATAAATCTTGCAACATTAAGATATGTTCAAGGCAACTTTCAACTTTCATTTTAATCTGAAGCAATTTTGTTATTTCATTGTAGTGTGATGTTAGTCGCGTTTCAAGTTCTTCAACTCTGCTACTGAGGGTACCGATATCGGCCGGCTTCTTCTGGAGGGAACTCAGCTTCACAAGCATTTCTGGCAGGGGCTGATTGACCAGACCAGAAAAAGAAATGTCCGCTGGACTGCAATCCCCACCTGTCGATGTCCCAAACACATGTTTTAATATGGCCGCACATTTTGATTTTAAGTCTTCGATGTTCCCCTTCAAATGGTCGTTTTGGATTTGGAGTTGCTCATTCTGATTTTGTAAATCGCTCACAAGCTGCTTCCGAATCGGAGATGGACTTTTTTCATGGAAGCCAATTTTCTTCTCGGACTTTGCCTTCAGAATGGTTTTCGTCTTTAGAGAGGATCTATTTGAAGAACTCATGCAGAAATTTTAAATGAAGGCTGTCACGATTTCAAATCCAGTTTGGAATTATTTCTGAAGAATCCTTTGATCTGGAAAAGAAAAAAAAAAATTATCTTTTTATGACATTTCTGTGATTTTTTTTTTTAGTGGAAATCGCTCCAGACAAGATATGAAGCCACTTGATATAAGAAGTTAAAAAAAGAAAAGAAAATAGTACTTCAAGGTCAAAAACTTGTCAACAGTAAGTGTTAAATGAAATAGATTCTGGCTCAGGAAACAGCAATTCTTCCTTCTGTGTCAGAAACATCGCTCATGGAATGTGAGAACTAAAGGACAAAAAGCGTTTCTTCACTATTGTGGCAAAATTTCGGAAATCGTAATACTGAATTTCACATGAAAACAATGGTATCTACATATTCCTTGTATTCTTAAGATGAGTAATTGTTTGCAACTATGTCCCAGAGCCTAGCTGGAGTCCGAACACGGTACCCTCGTAATAATAATAAAGGGTTGGGTTCGAGACTCCTAACAAACGGTTCCCCAGTTCGATACAAAACACCTGATGAAGGTCGGAGGGCAAAACGGCCGAAACGTTGTGAGGATAACAACCAAGATGAGGAAGTCAGTCCAACAATCTCAATTAATTCTTAAGATGACTATATCCAAAAATTACGACAATCGGTAAGGTAGAAGTTTATTTATCAGGGAAAATAAAAAATAGAATTTGATGAAAACGATCGTAGGACACATAAGAGTTCAAAAAGAAGGTAATTTTCCGTTTTGATAAAAACAAGATCACAGCAATTTTTCACCTGCTAACACGATAAAGGTTGTTTTTGTTTAATAATTTACTATATTCAGGTAATTTCGACTGCATGAATTGGAAGCTACCATTGTAAGCTATTAGAATTGACAAAAAATATCAATTAAAACCATTGTTTTTTATCTGAAAACTCCATTTATCGACTACAAAATCTCGTCCCAATTCTGTAGAAGTGCCGGACAAAATAAGGGAAGCAAGAGTTGCACTTTCCACTCTCCTTATGATTTTCTAGCATGAAAATTATTTTATGGAAAAATTACATAGCAAGCTGAAATTTCCTTGTAAAAATTGAACAGTAAGAATTTCAAAACTCTTTTTATAATTTGTCCAATCGATGTAGTAATCGGATGATTAAAAAAAAATTAAACAAAAATATTTTGGTACTGATGCAGACCCTGATCCAAAGTTGCATCAGCATCTTCCTGCAGTTTAAGGTAATCCACCAGAAAAGCAATTAGAAAAAGCCAATGTGCTTAGCTAATCAGTAATCAGCAGACAATATTTTCGTTAATAGGGGAAAAAATCATCTATCTGATACTATTCTTGAAAAAAAAAAGAAAAGAAAATTGTTTTCGATCATAGTTGTTTCCACGTAAAAAATTGTTTTTATTGTAAAAAAAATATTTTTTTAAAATTATTTTACTTAAACTTTTCTCATAGTTGGTTCCATAAAAAATATTAAAAATAAAACAAATTATTTAAAAAAAATTATTGTATTAAAACTTTTCTCATAGTTGATTCCATAAAAATATTAAAAATAAAACAAATTATTTAAAAAAAAATTATTTTATTAAAACTTTTCTCATAGTTGATTCCATAAAAATATTAAAAATAAAACAAATTATTTAAAAAAAATTATTTTATTAAAACTTTTCTCATAGTTGATTCCATAAAAATATTAAAAATAAAACAAATTATTTTTAAAAAAATTATTTTATTAAAACTTTTCTCATAGTTGATTCCATAAAAATATTAAAAATAAAAGAAATTATTTAAAAAAAATTATTGTATTAAAACTTTTCTCATAGTTGATTCCATAAAAATATTAAAAATAAAACAAATTATTTAAAAAAAAATTATTTTATTTACACTTTTCTCATAGTTGATTCCATAAAAATATTAAAAATAAAACAAATTATTTTTAAAAAATTATTTTATTAAAACTTTTTTCATAGTTGATTCCATAAAAATATTAAAAATAAAACAAATTATTTTATTAAAGCTTTTCTCATAGTTGATTCCATAAAAATATTAAAAATAAAACAAATTATTTTTAAAAAAATATTTTATTAAAACTTTTCTCATAGTTGATTCCATAAAAATATTAAAAATAAAACAAATTATTTTATTAAAACTTTTCTCATAGTTGATTCCATAAAAATATTAAAAATAAAACAAATTATTTTATTAAAACTTTTCTCATAGTTGATTCCATAAAAATATTAAAAATGAAGCCAATTATTTAAAAAAAATTATTTTATTAAAACTTTTCTTACTAATGCAAACCCTGACAGCCAAGCTTGCATCAGCATCTTCCTGTAGTTTATGGTAAGCTGCCAGAAAAGCAATTGGAAAAGGCGATTAGCCAAGCAGCAGCCAGGTGTCAGCAGACAATGTTTTTGTTAATAGGAAAAAAATGATTTATTTGGATACTATTCTGGAAAAAAAAAGATGTTTTTGATCATAGTTAAAAATCATATAAAAAATTGTTTTTTATTGTTAAAATTAAAACAAAAAACATTATTTCAATATAACTTTTCTTATAGTTGTTTCTATGAAAAAAATTATTTAAAAAAAAAATATTTTATTAAAACTTTTCTTATAGTTGTTTCTATGAAATAAATTATTTTAAAAAAATTATTTTATTAAAACTTTTCTTATAGTTGTTTCTATAAAGAACTATTAAAAATAAAACAAATTATCAAAAAAAATAAAAATTATTTTAAAAAAATTTTTCACACATTCTAAAATTTTTTAAATATTTTCTTGAATATTTTTACGTTTTCCATAAGAGCTCCACGGGTCAGATTAAAGATTTTGGCGGACTGGATTTGGCTCACAGGCCATAGTTTGGAGACCCCCTCATTTAATTCATAAGGTTATTAGAATCTACTAATGAGAGGATCATAAGGTAAAATTAAATAGGACATTAATCCATCACCACCACCATCACCACCACCACTATTCCAACTCATCATCACCATCATATAAATCCATGTCGTTAACCACTGAATCACCGTCACCTCCCACTATTCCAACTAAAATTGAACAATTCGGTTTGAACAATTTTTATTTTATAAAACTGACACTAATTAGCATCCACCCACACGGACAGTGTACTCTCCTACCCATTCCACTTAGCCTATCTTGTAACCCTAGCAATAACATTAAAATAGCTCCCTAAACCTCATTATTACTAAGCCGAACCCCAAATCAATTTAAAACACCTTTATAATATTGAAAACATCAAAAATGCACACGCATAAAAATAATAAATAAATACTGGATTCATCCATTCATTAAAGTGTTGCCCTGCCTGATACAGGCATTGACGGCTATGCTCTCTCTCTCTCTCTTTTGAGGCATACATGAATTTATTGATGCTCATCATTTTTGATGTTGTCCAGGTGTTCAGACTATCAACGTACGTTTCTTGTTGTCATTCTCTGCTTCTTCTACCCACAATCTTTCCTGTTATTCTTTGCTGGTTGTCAGTAAATAGTTTGATGCCACCTGTCTATGATGAAAGTAAGTACGATAACTCTTATCATGGACCCTTTTATGATTACCTCCCTTTTACGTTATAATCCCATAATCCTTTTTACTCCCTGCTTCCTCTTCCTGTCCCAATAAAAAACAAATATACTTATCTTTATACCCGTCACACACGTGTTCGTGTCTCCCTTCAAATATTTCTTCCAGTTCCTTTTCTCTTTTCACTAAAATGCAACTCGCAATAGGTTATGGGCCCAGGAGTGTAATAGAAGCCGATGGAACAGACTTTTATTTGATGGAGATAAAATCAAATACTAAATTTGGGAGACAAAATTTTTATGTCATTTATGCATGCTCGGCCTAAAGGATACCATTTTAGGTATACACCTTAATAGAGAGGGAAGCGACATTGAGAGAAATAAAGATGCTTACGCCGAACTTGTATAGTTTTTGGACGACAAAGGTTTATCCTTAATAATGAGAGAAGCTACAGATAATAGGAGAAAAGCTCTCAAAATATTGTGCGAACACTACGCAAGCAAAGGAAAACCAAGGGTAATCTCCTTGTAAACCCAACCCACGTCTTTCAAAAAGAAAGGAGACGAAAGCGTCACAGAATACGTGATAAGAACTGAGACAATTTTAACAGCTCTGAGAAATGCCGGGCAAACAGTTGACGATGCCCTAATTATCACCATGATATTAAAAGGACTACCAAACTGCTACAACCTTTTTTCAATTTATGTGACACACAGCAACAAAGAAATAACATTCCTGGAGTTTAAAACAGAACTCCATGGTTTTGACAAAACATTGAAACATAAAATCCAATCGACCAGTGATGAAGTGATGAAATTGACATCGTCTTTTTCAGGGAATATGATGGAGAACCGTCACCACCATGACAAACGTGAAATATCATGCTTCACATGTGGCGGGAAAAGACATTTATCGAAAGAACGTCCCAACAACAAACACAAACAGCGAAAACAGTGGTTTAGTTACTGTAAAAGTAACACCCATAAAAGGGAGTTCTGCCGTTATAAGCGAAAAGATACAATGAAAAAGGCAGCTGACACCGAAGAAAACTCCTTCGCATTCAAAATGGAGGACTACTACTATAGCCGGAACTTAATACTGCATACAAACCTACTAGTCGATGCAGGGGCCACTTTGCACATTATAACAGACGCAAAGAAATTTAAGAATTTCGACCCAACATTCCGTTCCGAGGACCACTACATGGAGTTGGCAGAAGGAACTAAAACTTAAAAAGAGGAGGCGCTGAAGTCTGCGTTTTTGACACTAATGGAAACTCCATTACGACTACCTTAAAACGGGCACTACTTATACCTTCATGTCCACATATTCTGTGAAAACTGCGACCCAAAATGGAGCGATAGCTATTTTCGAAGAAGACGGGAATATACTAAACCATAAAAATGGAACGAAATTCAAAATACACGTGCACAACAGACTATACTACCTAAAAACTGTGGAGGAAGGAAATGCAGAAGACAGTTGTCATCAATGCCACGATATCCATATGTGGCATAAAATACTTGGCCATTGCAATTACAACGACATAACAAAACTACCCAATGTGGTCGAAGGAGGGATGAAAATAAAAAATAAGACTGCAAACAACAAAAACTGCAACGTCTGCATCCAAAGAAAATTTCTCCAGAAAAGAAATAAATCTCCCAACAAAAGCGCAACAAATATTCTGCATTTAGTACATTCAGACCTAGCTGGCCCCATAGAACCAGCAGATTTAAATGGGAACAAATACGCCATCTCATTCACTGACGACTTTTCTGGCGCCGTATTTGTATATTTTATTAAAAACAAAAGTGACGCCATACTTGCCACCGAAAAATTCCTTGCAGATATTTCCCCATATGGCAAAATAAAAATACTGAGGTCGGATAATGGTTTGGAGTTCAAGTCAAACGACTTCGGAAAACTACTCCACCGTCACAACATAAAACACGAGACCTCAGGATCATACTCGCCTCTTCAAAATGGAACGGCTGAAAGAAACTCTATTTGAAATGGCAAGATGCCTTATCATAGAAAGTGGCTTACCGAAAACACTGTGGAGCTATGCAGTTATGGCATCTGCAGTTATACGGAACAGATGCTTCAATAACCGTCTAAAACAGATGCCCTTCTACAAGGATGCACATTTTCGGTTCGCCTTGCTATGCCTACTCCAACATAAAAAAAAGAGCTAGACCCAAGGTGCCAGAGGGGAATCTTCATCGGATACGACAGAATCAGCCCAGCATATCTTATCTATCACCCAGAAAACGGGAAAGTGTGTAAACACAGACTGGTAAAAGTCACCAACAACACCAACGACGGACGCACTCAAACACAAACCCTCTCATCAAGCGATGATTACGCAAATTTTTCCCTAAGAAGCTTAATAAAAAATTTAAAGTCAAGGGAAAACCCTGAACGGTCCAATACCAACAAACAAACTGAGTAACTATAATGCTATATAACAGTAACTATAATAATATATGCAAAATCTGGAAAAATTAAAATATCATATGTAAGAGTATTTTACGACTGGGCAAAGCCGGCCCAACACCTTGCTAGTATCCATATATATATATATATATATATATATATATATATATATATATATATATATATATTAATATTTGATGGGACTCTATGACATTTTTTTTCTCTCTCGTGGTGGGCCAAAATTCTAATATAATTTTAATATTTTAATAATTTTTAATATATTAATTTATCTAGGAAGGTCACATCTATCTATATATCTATAAAAGTGAGAATGTGTGTGTGACGACACTTCTCAACCTATATACTCAACGAATTTTTTATCTACAGACTTGAAATTTAGTATATAGGGTATTCAGGCATGTCGAAGACTATAATTGGTTTTCTTCTGGAAAAAAGTTCTGCTAAGGGGTCAAAATTGAAAATTTGATACTTGGGGGGAGGGTCATTGGATTTTTATCTCCTTGTTAATTGTTTCATGAATGCGCATGTGTGAATGATTCACATTACAGCTTCTTTATGTTAAAGATAAATAGGTTTGAAAACACTTTTTAAAGACCATGCGAAGCTGGTCTAATGGTTATCGTATTTGACTCACTGTCTTTAGATTTTGGTTTTGATCTCAGGTCGAGCATTTTTTTTTTTTTTTTTTTTTTTACTTTCAAGAAGTGAACTGTTTAGAAAAAACATAATACTCGCATGCACATGTCTCGGTTTCTGTATGAATTAAAATATATTTATGCGTATATTACGACCGGGCAACGGCGGGCGACCTACTAGTAATTGATAATTAGGCACAACAAAAAAAAAAAAAAAAAGAGAAGAAAAAATAGTCAGTAAAAAATTCCAAACCAAATGATTTTTCTTTTTTAGCGCCAGAAATGCTTCTAGACTGAAGCCATTTTTATTTTGTACCTATCCAAAGAGCTTTTTATGAAGAGGGGATTTTCTTCGCATTAAAAAACGACCTTGTGTCTACTCTGCCCTTGTGGGGAAGCAAATAAATATCGTTTTAATTTAATTGAGCTCAAAACAAATTTTTTTTTTTTTTATTTAAATATAATAACTTGGTAAAGCAAAAAATTAAAAAAATAAAGAAAATAAAAAGTGAAATTTTGTTACTGAATTTTTGCAATGAGGATCAATAAAATGTATTATATGAATTATTCTGACTACTATTCTCATCAACATTTCACAAGGATCCGTGAGGTAACGGATAAAGTACTACTAAGTAACTATCAGTTCTAAGTGATAGACTTCTCGTGGTTGAAGGTTCAATTCTCAGCGCGGGCGATGATACTAAGTATATAACTGCGAATTACTCAGGAATTCTATCCGGTCATGGCTGACGGAACATGCTACCCCCATAGATTAAATCCCGTTCGAAATTCCGTCCCAGATTCCTGAGACCAACAGAAAGATTCCCGAGTTTGACAAGATACATCTGAAAGAAAATCAGGGTGTTACATCGGCCGAAACGTTGTAAGAAAAATACTATAACACTTAAGCCGAGAACAATAATCCGAATAATACAAAAAAAAAAAAAAAAAAAATTTAAAAAAAAAAAAAAAAAAAAAAAAAATGAAAGCAAAAGATCGCCTGGGCAACGCCGAGTATGCAAGCAATAAACAATTCTTACTTTATCAAATGAAAAGAAGTGTCCCTGCTTGTAGCCCAACACAACACCTGTCAATGCCAACGGAAAGACGTAGAGTGACCAGATGGTAGGTTAAAAAGAAATATATTGATAGACACTCTCTTTCGCCCTGTCTGTCCGTCTTCTCACCTCTCCCTCCCTCTCTCTCAATGACATTTGTACTTTACTTCCCTCTTACGTACGTATATAATATGTACATTTTTTATGTTTTATTCATTTCTATAGGCTTTTACTTTTCCCCCCTCCCATCGTCCCCCCCCCAGCAAAGAAAGATCCTATTAACTGTTTCGTGTTTACCCTAGTGATCACTAACGATCGCCTGAGTTGTACATATTTATTGCTCCTTCCCCCCCCCCGACCCCCACCACCGAGGTGTGGCAGGGTGGTTCTTTCGTCCAACCTTCCTTTCTTGAAAACAGCAAATAAATTAAATAATGAAAACAAGCCGGCTTGTAGCAAAGGTGTGATGTGTGACCCCCCACCCCACCCGCTAAGTTTTTTTTTTTTTACTATTTAATAGTTTTTAATATATTAACAAGAAAGTTCTTGCGGTTTTAACTTTTAAATTCAGATGAACATATCTTGGCTCAAACAAAAATTTATTGATTGAAATAAGCACCATCAGAATCAACACACTTGCCAACACAAAACAAGTATATTTATGCCATTAATGTAAAAATCTTGCGTTCTGCTGAAGGCGTTTTTGATATCGCCTAGGCTTTTGAAGCATTTCTCACGCTGAAAGTTGTCGAAATGCTTGAAAAAGTGGTAGTCGGTAGGTGAGAGGTCTGGAGAGTATGGCGGATGAGACAAAGTTTCTGTTATAGCCCTGTTAGGGACTGCAAAGAAAAACAGAACGCCAAACTAGAGTAACAACATGTATTGCAAAGCATGCAAAAGGTAGGTCGTTCGTTGGCTACGACGAACGACCTTAGTTAGTTCAACGGATATCGACTGATATCTATTTGCTTCCCCACGCAAAACAAATGTGACACAAGGTCGTTTTTAATGTGGGAGAAAACCAGCTCCCCCAAAAGGGAGCACTTTGGCAGTTTGCAAAAATAAAATTGCCTCAGTAAAGAAGGGTTTCCCCCCTCCATTGACTCAGGACAATTAATTTGAGTTGTGGGGATTGATAAGAATTGACTGCGGACTGGAAGACGCGGGACTTCCGGTGGAAAAAGGAAGTTTGGTTTTTGGCGCGTTTTTTTCTAGGGTTTTGAAGAAGAAGAAAAGAAAGGAGGGTTGAGCTTCCATGCGGCCGGAGGATCCCCGAAAAGGTTATGAAAGTCAAAAACGACGTATTGGCCCCACGTTATGTCCTGAATGTCTTGAATGACTAAACACTGCTTCGTTCATGAAAACCAGAAAAGGAAGACACCGAAGTAAATTCAAACCAACTTTGTTCCCACCTAAACCGATAAGTATAACCCAATGAACATTCTTTCTGTTGATTTTCTCACACATATTTCACGAACATTCTCTTCTGCCACAAAACGAACCTTCTCTATATACCTCCCAAATGGTAAATAAAGTTGCCTTTTCTTATTCACCCTTAAAATATGTTGTTTTTTTTTTATTTATTTCTATGGAGTCAGAGAGTTAGACACAAACCTGATAAACCTCTATAGCCCATAGAGTGCAGCATCCAAGCAGACATCACACTTCTGTTACCAGCCCAGTACAAGTACCGGATTTTTTTTTTTTTTTTTTTTTTTTTTACACAGTGATCACCACTTATAAAGGCCCGGAAGCCACTCAGGGATAAGGGTTATTGCAAGTACATTACGTTAGTGTGGAGATTTGATGAAGTGTTTAATTAAGGGGGCGGTTCATTAGGAATTTGTTAACATTGAACTTGAAGACATCCAAGTTGTAGTCCGGAGGGAAGCAGGCAGACGGAACAGAGTTCCACAGGCATGCAGTTCTAAGAAAGAAGCTTTGTTCATGGAATCCGCGTTTTGATTTAGGCACAGATATAGAGTGGGAGAAATTTTTCACAGTGGATTCAGCTAGACGGGTGTTTTTCGTGAAAGATTGGCGAGGGAGGACCAGAGATTGGAGTTCAGACGAGCACCTGCCATGAAAATAACGATAAAACAAGGATAGGCTCGCAACGTCTCTTCTGTGGGAGAGAGGTTGCAGGGTAGAGAAAAGGGCATCCCCCACTAAGCCACGAAGTCTATTTTGTACTATGTCAAGGCATGATAGGCTGTTTTTGGCCGCTCCTGCCCAGATATGGCAATAGTATTCCATCCTTGGACATACTTGGCTTTTATATAGATAGAGAACTGCATCAGTAGTGAGATATCTTCTGGAGCGGTAGAAGGATCCCACCATCTTTCCAGCGACCTTGGCAACAGACTTGATGTACGTGTTCCATTTCAGATCAGGAGTAAAGGTCAAACCCAGAAGCTTGTCAAAACACGGGGCCTCACCCAGACGAGAGCCATCCATCACAATTGATGCCAGCTGGGGATCAGAGCGTTGATGATGTAAGGATAGGAGTTTGGTTTTGGATGCATTAAAGGTAACCAGCCACATCTTCCCCCACTGAACCACGCGCTCGAGATCAGAGGAGAGAGAATCAGAGAAAACTTTGTCATTTACAGCCTTTGATGTGTTGCCGTAGATGGTCGTGTCATCAGCATAGATGTCAACGAATGATTTAAGTATGTGTTTAGGGAGGTCATTGATGTAGATCAGGAAGAGAGTTGGGCCCAGGATTGACCCCTGAGGGACTCCAGCATTTATATTGCAGGCCTCCGATTTTTGTCCATCTACCATTACTCTTATGAGCCTATCGGAGAGAAATGATTTAATGATTGAGAAAACATTTCTAGTTATACCGTAGCTGGAAATCTTGTGAAGTAGACCCTTATGCCATACCGGATGTCGACTGGGTATTTATTTGCCTCTCCACGAAAACAAAATGTGACACAAGATCGTTTTTAATGTAGAAGAAAACCAGCTCCCCTCAAAAGGGGCACTCTGGCAGTTTGCAAAAATAGAATTGACTTACGGCTTAGTCTTCCAGTATTTCTGGAGATTGGAATAGTCTATTAGTAGGTAACATAGGTTAGTTCCACCATAACAGATCCCCCTCCCAAACTTTTATGTCCATGCAGTGTTTTCTGAACACTTACTTGCTTTAATTCAGCTTTTCGTCGTGAGTTCTTTTAAATGCTGGGGCTATTTTAAATTCAAGTGATCTCTGTGAGTTCAAAATCCAACGTTGCCACTATTATAACCCTGTTATGGGTTGCAAAGAAAAACAGAACGCCAAAATAAATTAACATGTATTGCAAAGCATACAATAGGTGGGTTGTTCATTGTAGCTGACGAACGGCCAAGGTTGGTCGAACGGATATCAACTGGTTATTTATTTGTTTCCCATGAAATAAAATGTGACACGAGGGTGGTTTAATGTGGGAGATAACCAGCTCCCCTCAAAAGATGATTCTGCAAAATATATAAAATTGCCTTAGTATAGAAGGGTTTCCCCCTCCATTGACTGAGGACAATTAATTTGAGTGCAACATCTAAGCAGACACCAAACTTCAGCCACCAGTCCAGTACGGATACGAGATATTGACTGACACCTTATGATGTCCGGTATTTATAGAGATCGGAATAGTCTATTAGGAGGTAACATAGGTTAATTCTGCCACAACAGTTTCATATTCCAATTCGTTCAACTTCTGCAGGGTCGGTTTAGCAACGTCATGGAGAAGAATTGGGCCTTTTCTGTTGACCAATGCTGAGTGTTGTTGTCGAAGTTTCTGATGCATTTCATCCATTTGTTGACGATACTTCTCTGTTTAATGGTTTCGCTTGCATTCAAAAACTGTAATAGATGACATCGGTTACAGACCACCAAAGAGCCAGCATGACCTTCTTTTGGTGCAACTCTGACATCAGGAAGTGTCATGGAGCTTCATTGGTGTCTAACCCATATCTATCTATATAAGAGCCAGGTACGTCCAAGGATGGAATACTGTTGCCACATATGGGCAGGAGCTGCTAGAAAGGACTTGTCCTGCCTTGATAGAGTTCAAAATAGACTTCGTAGCCTCGTAGGAGATGTCCTTTTCTCCTCCTTGCAACCTCTATCTCACAGAAGAGATGTTGCGAGTTTGTC
The DNA here is from genome assembly GCF_053919585.1 of Euprymna scolopes. Classification (NCBI taxonomy): domain Eukaryota; kingdom Metazoa; phylum Mollusca; class Cephalopoda; order Sepiida; family Sepiolidae; genus Euprymna; species Euprymna scolopes. The sequence goes on from NC_136517.1 coordinate 83,113,864, forward strand.
TCTGATGTATCGTTATTTTCATGGAAAGTGTTCAACTGAGCTTCAATCTATGGTCCCCCCTTGCCAAACTTTCACAAGGAACACTCGTCTAGCTGTAAACACTATCAATAATTTCCCCCACTCTTTATCTGTGCCTAAACCTAAACGTAGATTCCATGAACAAAGCTTCTTTCTTAGAACTGCACGTCTGTGGAATTGTCTTCCGTTTTCCTGCTTTCCGGCTGACTACAATATGGTTGTGTTCAAGTCTAAAGTAAATAAGTTCTTGATGAGCCGTTCCATATAAGTTATTAAATTTACCAAATTTTCATTACTAATGATTACTATATTGACCAATTTCTACTGTACACTCTTTAACCCTTATCCTTGAGTGGCCTCTGGGCCTTGATAATGTGGTGATGCCTTTGTAAAAAAAAAAAAAAAAAAAAAAAAAAAAAACCCTGAGCTGAGCATCGCTGGTTGTCACAAAGAACCCATTTTTCATCGCAAGTCACAACCCGGTCGAGAAATGGGTCGTTCTTGTTGCGTAAAAGAAGGGAAGATGACACGTCATAAAAGCATTTCTTTTGGTTGTTGTTCAATTCGTGAGGCACCGATTTATCAAGTTACAAGTGGTTGGAAATCGTCATATACATTAGGTCTAATTCAGAAGCAAGTTTTCAAACATTTCTGCATGGATTGGCTTCAATTGAAGCTCTTTATTGATTATTGTCAACATCCTTATCCCTGAGTGGCTTCCGGGCCTTGATAAGTGGTGACCACCGTGTAAAAAAAAAAATCCAATTGCTGACCACTATATTCATCAACTTATTTACGAACTATTGCTAAATCACTAGCAGACGATCTACACATGAACCACTCTATTTCTAGGAATACAACCTCTAAAATTAAACGACGGATTATATCTTTCAACTCTACCCACAACAGAAAACTTAACAAAAAACTATCCAATCTAATCTCCAACAGCAAATGGGGTTCTATTGGACGACCAAAACTCATACAAAATCTTACAAACCGGCCACTATCAAACACCGAGACAGAAGCCCTCAGCCTTGGTTTAAAATTTGCAACGGGAATCTATCCAAAGATAACAACCAACACAATCACTCGAAACTATAAACACGAAGATACCGACTTTATGAAAGGTTTCATCCAGGGTATAATATCCACGACCACCGCCCAAACCAGGGATATTACCCTACCAAAACGATACATAAATGCATTATCACACATGGCTAAAGACCATAATATTATCGTCTCACCTGCTGACAAAGGTGGGGGGATTGTAATAATGGAAACAACTGAATACAAAAATAAAATACTTCAACTATTACAAGATAAACACACATATGAAAAAACTACCTCCGAAATAATACATAAAGAAATTGACAAATTTAACAAATCTTACAAGAAATTAATACATAATGATAAAATATGGACTACCTATATAGAATACCATCCTAAAATCCCGACCTTATATGGTTTACCCAAAACACATAAAAATAATAATCCAATACGCCCAATCATCTCTGGCATTGGCAGTGCCACCCATAAGATAGCACGAGCGATCACAAAACTCCTAACGCCATTATTGGGCACAATTAGCAATTCCCATATAAGAAACTCTGGCG
>NC_136517.1:83122994-83137994 GCF_053919585.1 Euprymna scolopes
TCATTTCAATGAGAGTTTTTTGAAATTCATTGAATTACAATTTAATTTATTTGCTCTATCTTGCATATCGAGCAATTCTTGTTTAGATGGGATAACTTATAGAATTTACTGCCAGTAATATTTTGTAAACCTACAATCTCACGTTTCCATAACAACTGATTGTTAAATAAAAACTATTCTGAAGTATATATATATATATATATTCCCGATTTTGAATCTTTATAAATCTCAAAATATTTAACTATAAAGTTGCTATTTTTTCCCAATTACTGTAAAAATACATGTTAAATGTGCAGATATTTTCTCAAATATAGGAGCACATTTGTGTGTGTGTGTGTGTGTGTGTGTGTGTGTGTGTGTGTGTGTGTGTGTGTGTGTGTGTGTGTACGGGAGATCTATAAATTTTAACTTAGAAATTTAGGTCTGTTTTTGTTAAGGGAGGGGAACAGTTATCGAGATTTTTATTTTATTCTATTTATATCGGAAATGTCACTTATCATGAGGCTGAATATCTTGGGTAGAAGCCGTGATAGTTCATTATTGTACTGAAGAATTTTTCAATTTAGAGTGGGCTTTATAGCTTTACATTTTAAAGCTTTACATTTTTCTACCAATTTTTTGCATCCATTTTGTTCCCCTATTTTTTTATTCTCCTATATTTGATAACGATGTAACCCTAAGAACTCCTTATAATCTGTTATTACTCTATAATTCTTATATTTTTACATCTATTCACCCGATACTCCTTTGTATTTTTATTCCCTTATTACGTCGTCTGTTTGTCCTGTACTTTATTAAGCTAAAATTCTTTACATACTGTACCCGTATAATTTATCCCCTCACATTAATTATCTTACTATTATTCCTAATAATTTATATTTCTTCTAAATACTGTTTATAATTTCAGATACCCCTTCTAAAATATACTGGCATAGCATTTTTTTTTTTTTTTTGACATGATAGTCACTACTTATCAAGGCCCGGAAGCCACTCAGGGATAAGGGCTATTGCGTGTACAGTAATCAATGGGATAATATCGTAGTAGTAGTTAGTAATGGAGATTTGATAAAGTGTCTTACTTAAGGGGGCGGTTTATCAGGAATTTGTTTATGTTGGACTTGAAGACATCCAAGTTGTAGTCAGGTGAGAAACAGGCAAATGGAAGAGAGTTCCACAGGCGCACACTTCTGAGAAAGAAGCTTTGCTCATGGAATCTGCGTTTGGATTTAGGCACAGATAAAGAGTGGGGAAAATTACTGACAGTGATTTCAGCAAAACGGGTGTTTTTTGTGAAAGATTGGCGAGGGGGGGGGGACCAGAGATTGAAGCTCAGACGAGCACTTGCCATAGAAATAACGATAAAACGATAGCTGTAAACACTATCAATAATTCCCCCCACTCTTTATCTGTGCCTAAACCTAAACGTAGATTCCATGAACAAAGCTTCTTTCTTAGAACTGCACGCCTGTGGAATTGTCTTCCGTTTTCCTGCTTTCCGGCTGACTACAATATGGTTGTCTTCAAGTCTAACGTAAATATGTTCTTGATGAGCCGTTCCATATAAGTTATCAAATTTACCAAATTTTCATTACTAATGATTACTATATTGTCCAATTTCTACTGTACACTCTTTAACCCTTATCCTTGAGTGGCCTCTTGGCCTTGATAATGTGGTGATGCCTATGTAAAAAAAAAAAAAAAATGTCGCTTCTGTGGGAGAGAGGTTGCAGGGAAGAGAAAAGGGCATCTCCCACTATGCCACAAAGTCTATTTCGTACTCTGTCAAGACAGGATAGGCTGTTTTTAGCAGTTGCTGTCCAGATATGGCAGCAGTACTCCATCCTTGGACGTTTTGATTTAGCCACAGATAAAGAATGGGGAAAATTATTGACAGTGGTTTCAGCTAAGCATAAACCCCAATTTCATATATACCGCTTCCATAGCTGCAACCCATCTATACAATTGATTAAATGAGCACCTCCTTTCAAGTGACTTCTGCTATATCTTCCCCGTAGGTTTAAGCACACATATTGTCCACATACTTTAATCCTACTCTGACAGATATGCTATACACCTACACGCATTATACAATAAAAACTATACTTCTCCTATATCACAAAGACCAGTATAATTCCCACATTCATCCTCAATATTTTATTTCGTTCCTAATGTAACTATCGCTGGTCATCGCATCCCTATTATATTACATAGCATCTTCTCGACTCTTCTGATGAGAAGCATTGGGCTTCGAAATACCATGGTATGAAGAGTTCTCACTTACCCTACACCCCTAATCAATATATACCCTTTTTGAATAAACGAACAAGTCTATATATAGTCTTATATTTTCATTTTCTTTCTCTACTGATTTCCTTATAAGCTCCAAAACAATTTGTTGAGCTTTGTATTATCATAATGAGTCTCGTTTTATTGATCTTATTCTATTCTTTTAACCACCCAATTTATACATATATATATATATATATATATATATATATATATATATATATATATTAGTTTTGGGACAATTAATCGGAATCGTGAATCGGAAAAATCAGAAGATTTGGGCGTATCAGAATCGGTATCGGAATCGGAAAAATTGATGCCTGTTTTCCGATGCCAAAAAGATTCTTTTAATTGTCTTTTTTATTTGATTTTGTTTAAAGCAAAATCTTCCATTGCTGATAAAATGATAGAATAATAAATATTTATTGATTTTAAAATACAAGTAAAGCTAAAATCGATAGATCATTCTACGCAAGTGTAATTTGACGTTTAGGAAAATGTCTGCATATTTAACATGTGTTTTTACGAAAATCGGGGGAAATAACAATCTTATAGTTAAATAATCAGAGATTTATAAAAAATCGGAATCGGTAATTGTATCGGAATCAAGAAAAATATTGAAATCGTCCCATCACTAATATATATATATATATGTATATATATATATATATATATATATATATATATATATATATATATATATATATATTTTATCAAATATATTTCACTTTTTATATATACAAATCCTTAATTTAAGAAGCTCAATGTAATTACAGAGCATATAACAAATAAATGACAAAAGTTTATATCCCAAATTTCATGATGTTGACCATCTTATAATTTATTTCTTTAATTCCGTTGATACTTACAGTTCTTGACAGTAACTGTTTTGTTACATTACGCCATTTTTAACTTAGAAATATATATATATATATATATATATATATATATATATATATATATATATATATATATATATTAGTTTTGGGACAATTAATCGGAATCGGGAATCGGAAAAATCAGAAGATTTGGGCGTATCAGAATCGGTATCGGAATCGGAAAAATTGATGCCTGTTTTCCGATGCCAAAAAGATTCTTTTAATTGTCTTTTTTATTTGATTTTGTTTAAAGTAAAATCTTCCATTGCTGATAAAATGATAGAATAATAAATATTTATTGATTTTAAAATACAAGTAAAGCTAAAATCGATAGATCATTCTACGCAAGTGTATTTTGACGTTTAGGAAAATGTCTGCATATTTAACATGTGTTTTTACGAAAATCGGGGGAAATAACAATCTTATAGTTAAATAATCAGAGATTTATAAAAAATCGGAATCGATAATTGTATCGGAATCAAGAAAAATATTGAAATCATCCCATCACTAATATATATATATATGTATATATATATATATATATATATATATTTTATCAAATATATTTCACTTTTTATATATACAAATCCTTAATTTAAGAAGCTCAATGTAATTACAGAGCATATAACAAATAAATGACAAAAGTTTATATCCCAAATTTCATGATGTTGACCATCTTATAATTTATTTCTTTAATTCCGTTGATACTTACAGTTCTTGACAGTAACTGTTTTGTTACATTACGCCATTTTTAACTTAGAAATATATATATATATATATATATATGTATATATATAAAACTGTCTGAATCTCTTTTAATCACCATTTATAAAATCAAAAATTTTAAAATAAATAGATAAATTGTTTAAAAAAAAAAACATTTGAAAGTACAGATATTTTATTAAATGGAAAAAAAAAGAAAAAAATTATTCCTTTTTTTTATTTTTGAATTCTTTCGACATTTTTGTTTTTGTTTTTTCTCTTTTTGTAACTGAAATGCATCTTATTAATTTCGGATCCATCATCAGAGAACCTTCAATTTTTGATGATGGATTTCCTAAAGTCCGAAATTAATAAGATACATTTTAATTAAAAAAGAAAAAAAGAGAGAAATAAAGTGAGAATTACGAATTTTGATTTAGGCCTTAAAATTCTTAGGAGAACCTCATGCATGAAAAATTGCAAGTAAGACATAGATTGAAGTTTACTTGGGTTACAGAAAATGTCGGAATTTTATCTTGCTTCCAGATAAATTCGACGCTAAAGTAACTAACCTGAAAAAAAAACAGCATGAAATAAAAGAGGAGGAGGGGGTAAAGAATAAAATATAACGGTCTTGCTTTGAAATGAAGAAGAGATTTTATTCACAATAAAATTAATTGCAAATTTTTCCCTTTGCGGGTATTAAACTTATGAAACGCCAAAGTAACATATGAAAAAAATAACACTGGTTCTTATAATGAAGACGTGTGTATCCATTAACGAATACGATAATAATATTCAAAATAGTATCTCCTAATCACACTCGCATATGAAACAAATTTTAGGAGCATACTCACAAATTGAAAGCCAGTCAGGCACGTGCCTTTTTCTTTTTTTTTGTTTAAAGTCCTTTTAGAATTTTCTCTCCCTCCATGTTTGCGTGCAAACCGTAGACACACAAATGGATTTCAGAAGCAAGACCACGTCGCTTGTCTGGGTTTTTTTTTTACTGGGTTCTCTTCTTTGTAGGAGATTCCAAAATTCCTTGTTACGTAAAATAAGGTATTTTCTTTAAAATAATTTCACTCCTTCTAAAATACGTGCAAAACCGTAGTCACGTAAATAGTTTTCATAAGTATGTCTCGTCACATATCCGGGTATTCTTGCTGGGGTTTTCTTCTTTGAAGGAGGCTCATCAAATTTCCATTTTCAGCGCCGGGCAATGAACCAAAGGCCCAATCTCCACGTTTGCGGAATTTCACAAGAGAGCGAAATATGCGCTGAGCTCGTGACGTCGTCATGTAGCTAGCATTTCCCTTTTCTCTAAATTGAAGGCGGTTTCGTACAAACCCAAAATGTACAAAACTAAAAATCAAAAAGGATACGAAATACAGAAAATCACATATAAGAACCAGATAAAAAAATAAATGTAAACAGGGGGGATGCACCATTATTGGTACAAAAAAAAATTCCAACAAAAAGATTGTGGATTTTCTTACCGATTCCTTCCATGGAATTTTTGGAGAGGGGCTCAAATATGAAACTAAAATGTGAAATTAATTAATATTTATAAATTCTTTAGCACATATCATATGACTTTAAATTGTTCCCTTCGAGGATGTATTTTGGACTTCTGCAGCTGTGCGACCCATTTTTAAGGACTCCACTCACCTAAACATTTCCCTTACATTTAAGTCATGAGTTCCTTTGAAAAATGTTGAATGTTGGCCGAGTGTTACGCCCCCTCACCCTCTTCACAACAGCTAAAGTCTCTGAGTGTCAAAAAATGTAAGTCTGCCAGGAATATTTACTCTGCTTCTCATTACAGCACGGTTAGACAAGAAGTCAGTTAAAACGGTAGGGATGGGATAGGATGAAAGGGACACTTTGTAAGATTATAAAAATAGCTATAATTGGACTCGCTGGAAGTCCACAGTAATGGTGCCAGCAGTAAACCAACCTCCATTCTTGAAGGAGGTAATGTCTGGGAGAACTGAACCATAACTCATTCTGATCCAAGGGCTGGATTCCTGGCAGAACCTATTTTCAGAGAATGTGCCAGAGTTTATCCCTATGACAGGTAAATATTCTCCCCCTTTTCCCAAAAATCTCACCCATAGTATCTCTGTCTCTACAATTATATAAAAGGAACTTTGTGTGTGTGTGTATGTGTGTGTGTGTGTGTGTGTGTGTGTGTGTGTGTGTGTGTGTGTGTGTGTGTGTGTGTGTCCATTCCCTATGTATTTCAAACTGGTAGGGCTGATTTTTTGGAAATTTCACACAAATGTACCTTATGTGTCTGGGAGTGTTCTTAGATAGGTTTTGTACCGGAATGCTTCGGCTAATTATCAAAAATCGATAACCGAAAAAAAAAAAACCCATTAAAGATGGAACAGTCCAATTTTGACCAAAGTCATCACTTTCATACAGTCTAGCATCACAAGTGCATTTGAGAAGTTTTACCAACGCACAAACAAATGTGTCCTGCATATAAAATCAACAGTAGGTTCTTTGATATGACAGGGGCATGTTCCAAATGAATGTTTCTGTTTAAAGCACAACTGAACCATGATACTTGACTCTTGCATTTTTATTTTTAATTCAAACCATTATATATATAAAAAATGAGTTTATAAAATCAACAGTAGATTCTCCGCAGTGCAATGTAGACTACAATGTATTGTGGACTAAGTCATTACGGGAAGGTATGTGGAGCTTTCTCCCTGTTTACTGCAATGGGTCTCCAACTAGAACAGGCAATCAATCGATTTGATTAAAAAATGGGTGACTTCACTGATTTCGATGACAATAAAATATGGGGTTGTGAAACATTTGTTGATTATCATTCAATCCCGGGCAACGTTGGGTCTCCCTGCTAGTAATTAATAAGATTCACAATCCTTTCTGCAATCGAATATTATTTGGTACAAGTAAGCGTCAGTCTATGCCTGGGTTGTCCACCAAGTTTTAAATCATGAATGCCCAACATTCTTTCTTTTCAAGTAGTCATTCGAACCATTTAAAGCATTTCATTGTTCAATGTGGTAGTTCTGTGAACGTGCAAAGTCAAGGCTCTCTTTAGTCATGAAACTGCTTCTTTCAAATGCCACCCATGGAATTGTTTATAAAATTTACAATCCTTTTTCCTATCAAACCATATTTGATACAAATAAACTCCAATCTATGCCTGACTTGTCCACCAAGTTTCAGTCTGGAATGCCGAACAGCATGCACAGATACATATATGAAATCCCCGGGTTTGTATTACTGTACACATAGATTCGAAAAAGTTGTCAAAAAACAAATATATAACAAATAAATGTTATCAAAGGCAAGATAAGTTACTTTTCTACCTAATTGAATAATTTTTTAGTGTTTTTATTTAATTTAAAGTGTTTATTCGGCTCGAAAAACATACAGTGTTTACTGATATATTTGAAAACTGTAAATGGTGGCAAACTCTGTGTTGAATATGCAAGATTGGGAAAATGAGTCAAAACTAAAAAACTGTACAAAATATTGTTAGAAACTCACCGAATATATATCAGCCTATGTTACAGTAACATATATTGAGTGGGTTTCAAGGCTATGGCTGGAATAAATATTTTAATAAAACAACTTGTAAAAAAAAAAATCTTCCTTTTTTTTTTTTCTTTTGGTCTTGATCATTTTTTATTTAATTAAAATATTTATAAATTTTATATTTGAAAAACAATAAATTTGTATAAAAACAAGAATAAGTTTACGTTAGGGTTTGTGTTCCTTGAATGGAAGCGCTGGTTGAGTTTGACTAAAATAAGATACATATTAGATACGTTTGAAGCCAAAACATCACATTATTACAAAATAAACAGACATTTATTTTGTTTGAAATTTATATTGAAATTCATAAATATATTTCAAAGTAAAACTTCATCTTCAGTATATCTTTCTTTCTTTCTTTTTGCCATGTTGTTGTTGGAGCATAGAATCAGTAGAAGTCCATTTGTTGTTTTTACGGTAGTCTTTTCAAATGTCGGAACGGTGCGTTGGTCATTTTAAGCAAGTTTATTTTATTTGATCTGTGTCCAAGGAAGCTGTAAAACACGACAATGTCTGGGTTCTTTAGGATATGAATTCAACCCCCGTTAATTTTTTTCAATTTTATGCAAAGATAGCCTTTTTTATGAAAGTTTGGCCCCCCCCCCAAAAAAAAATCGATTTCCACCACTAACTATTGATACACTGTTGTCCCAGTGACTAACGTACACTTATTAACCCTTATCCTTAAGTGGCTTTTTGGCCTTGATAAGTGGTGACTTCCATGAAAAAAAGTATCTGTTGCAATATTTTTGATACAATTGGGTTATGATTATCGAAAGTTGGAAGTTCTACTCATAGACACTTAGCGACAGGAACTGGCGGATCAAATTGAGTCACATTCTGCTAGCAACGAATCAGAAACCAGAGTTGCACCATAAAAATATTGGATCTTTTAGTATTCCAGCACATAACTTTTTTGCGTCAACGCGAGAAAGATCTTTTGTTCTTTGCCTGCAAAATTATAAAGTCCAGGACCTGTACAGGACAGCTACCCGCTGAAAATTCTTCATATCCGGGACGTGTACAGAATAGCTACCCACCGGAAACTCTTCTAAAATTAAACATGGCTTTCACTTCAGGATAATGTGCGGATCTGAAAGGTTTGAAATGTAACGACCCGGGTTCGAATGTAACAGCTACGTTATGTTATACCTGTCCCCTGCCAAGGCAGGGTGTACGCTGACCTGAGGTTTTATCACACCCTGTCCTATTAATTCATAAAACTTCTTCTTGACTTTAATGTTTTCATGTTACGGCTTACTGATTAGTGTGTAGAGTTAGGGTTAGGGTTAAACCATTATACATCTGTGTCTTCATTGTGAACCCAGACGTTCTTGACCTTCTGGGGGGGGGTGGAGGGGGGGGGTCCACGTCCTTCGCTACAAATGAAATTTTTATTAATATTGTTATCTTTTTTGTATTTTTTGATATAAATAAAAATGTTTTAAAATTGGGTTTAAATAGGAACAACACCCCCCACCACCACACACACATAAATACAAATTTAAAAGGGTAACCATGATGAAAGATGCTGGCCGAGAGAGAAATCTTTAAAAAATTTCCAATAGAGATGAGATGGATCAACCATCCTCACCATTCCCCCTTTCTTTTTGAGTTGGCCTTGTGCCTAAATATTTTGTTCATTTTCCCAATTGTATTTTTTTTTCCTGTGAATAAAAAATTTAATATCTCAAAGTGTAGTATCTGTTCTTCAGGTGCTGCACTTCAATTTCTTGTTCTCTCTCAGCGGAGGAGAAATCCTTCACGACTGAGACAATTTTTTACTTTTGTTCCTTTACTCCACATTAAAAAAAACGACCCTGGTGTCTAACTCTGTCCCGTGGGGAGGCATTGTAAATGGGAATCCAGGTTCTTGATAGACACGTGTGATTATTGCTTGGTGTCGTAACGCAATACTTACAAGCTTTTAAAAAAAAAAAATTATTTGTACTTTAGCCTCTTCAAAAAATTGGTACACTTTATCATTTTTTTTACTTGAATAACAAAAAAAAAAAAAAAAAAGAAAAAAAGAAAAAAATGAAAAAATCATCTGCCGATAAAATATCAATAAAATTAAATGGCAGGTGACAGTGGTCAAGTGTTTAATGACATGGACTGACGACCTGAGTGTGCCAAGTTCGAACCCAGTTCATTCCACAAAAATCCCTTTCACTTACGCTTACGAGTTGACAACCTTCACATGGTCCTGCCTGTAATTCATACAACGTGATGATGATTAAAATGGAATGCATACAAAAGAACAACAGAAAAAAACAGGCATATTTTTTTTGTTACATTTTTTTGTCACCCTCTATCAAGGCCCAGAGGCCACTCGAGGATATGAGTCAAAGAGTGTACAGTAGTCAGTGGGACAATATCATAGTAATCGTTAGCAGAGGAGATTTGGTAAATTGGATTACTTAAGGGGAACGGCTCATCAAGAACTTGTTTATGTTGGACTTGAAGACGACCATATTGTACCTATTTACTATGCCTCCCCACGGGACAGAGTTAGACACCAGGGTCGTTTTTTAACGTGGAGAAAAGGTACAAAAATAAAAATTGTCTCAGTCGTGAAGGATCTCTCCTCCACCGAAAGAGAACAAGAAACAGAAGTGCAGCACCTGAAGAACAAATGCTACACTTTGATCTTGACCAAAAGGCCAAGTTCGGAAATTTGGTAAATTGGATTACTTAAGGAGACGGATCATCAAGAATTTGTTTACATTGGACTTGAAGACGACCATATTGTAGTCAGCTGGAAAGCAGGCAAACGGAAGAGAGTTCCACAGGTGTGCAGTTCTAAGAAAGAAACTTTGTCCATGGAATCTATGTTTAGGTTTAGGCACAGGTAAATTGTGTACAATATTTTTTTTTTTTTCATCACAAATATGTACATCATACAGATTTTTTTTTTTTTTAATATGGGGGAATGCTGGACAAGCACCCATGTCGTAATGTATTTTTCTAGATGTCAGTTTTGTATATTATAGGGATAACTTTTTCGTGATTTTATTTTAAAGGTTGTGTCAACGGATTGATTTTTTTTTTTTTTTTTTTTTACTCGGGAGTCACCACTTATCAAGGCCCAAAGGCCGCTCGAGGATAAGGGTTAATGAATGTAAGATGATAGTTTAGTAATCGTTAATGGTGTAAATTAAGTAGAATTTGGGTTATTTATAGGGATGGCTCAACAAGAACTTGTTTACATTGGATTTGAAGGCTACAACGTTGTATTCAAGCGGGAAGCAGGACAGCAGAACAGTGTTCCACAGGCGGTTAGTTCTGAGAAAGAAATTTTGTTTATGGAATTTGCATTTAGATTTAGGCACAGACAGAGAGTGAAGGAAATCATTTATAGTGCTTATAGATAGTCGAGTGTTTTTTGTGAAAGTTTGGTTACGGGGGGGGGGGGATCATAGATTGGAGTTCAGTCGAGCACTCGTCATGAAAATAACGATAGAGCAGTGAGAGACTCGCAGCATCTCTTCCGTGGGAAACAGGTTTCAGAGAAGAGAAAAGGGCATCACCTACCAAATTTCCAAGCTGGTTTTGAAATATATCAAGGCTGGATAGGGCTCGCTGAGCAGCTCCTGCCCAGATGTGGTAACAGTACGCCATTTTAGGGCGTACCTGGCTGTAATTATTATTTTTTTTAATTCCTTTGTTTTTTGGATTTAACTGTAATGATGTTACCTGTCCGGGCAATGCCAATTCACCCTGCTATAGGCTAAGAGTTGGTTGGGGGTGTTCGACATTGGGTATGAGAAATTTATCTTTTTCTCCAAAAGTCTGGAATATGTTTTATTGCTGATATGATGAACAGAAAAGAGAAGTGAAATGGACATGGCGACGAGAGGTCTGCTCTGTTAGCTGAAAAAGATGGTTATGAAGTCACCTGGTCTGGTTAATTGTCGGACCACTAAGTGAGCCGGAAACGAAACTTGGAAAATTCGAGAGTTAGCTGATAAGTTAGTTTGGACAGGTAAATAAATAAATTGAACCTTGGGTGATAATACAGTTTCTTGGAGAGAAAGGGTGAAAAAGAGAATTGAAGGGAAAGAGGAAATTCACAAGAAAAGAGAGAAGAAAAAGAATATAAAATAATGGGAAAGAGAGGGTTCAGGGGCAAAGAGAAAGAAGTAATCTTCAAATGACAGAGGGGGAAGAAACCAATTTAATAAAAACGATTGTCTTTTTAGAAATAGCCTCTTTTTGCTGGCTGGCATTGAGAAGTGCACATCGCCCTCGTCCCGCCTGGGGGGGGGGGTGACCCTCATAACAGCTAAGTTGAAAAGCTCTTGTTTTTAGCTGGGAAATTAACTAGATGAACTTAAGTTATAAAACCTGCATCACGATGCTCGGATCAAAGAACTCGACTTTAAACAAGTTTAAAATGATTTATGAATAATTATTTTGTTTGGTTTTTACGAAAATGAACCAGTTTTTCTTTGTTTCTTGATTGCCGGCCTGAATGAAGATGCAGTTTATTTCAGATATGCCCTGACGCCAGGTGATGAAAGAGATAGACTGGATCCAACACGAAGCCAGAGTGATGGGCGAAGTCGACGGACTTAGGGTCATGCACATTTCGCGTGCCCTGAACAGCAGAGAGATATTTTCCAGTGAGCAGTGAGAGTCTGATCACCCTTGAGGGGCCCACCACTAGACAAGTAAGAATGTAGCCCTACTGGGTTGCATCTATGGTCCTGTGAGCCGGGAGCGACGAACACGGCCAGAAGTACATCAAAAGTATGCTCCCGTGAACCAGGATAGCGACGGATGCGGCCCGGCCCCGGACAAAGAGAGGGGGTATACATTATATACTATCAAGTGAGTCTTCATGAATTCTGGACCTTCTACTCCCGGTGTGTTTCTTTCTCCCTGTTTTCACGTTTTTTTTAACCGACATGAACAGATTTTTTTTTTTTTTTTTTTGCAATTGATGACTAACCATCACGAAGTGCTGTTTCATTTAATGCCGTAACGAGCAAATTCTTAGCTCGGCTATGATAATCATTTGCTAATACCTTTCTTTCCTCTGAAGAGAAGAATAACATTCTTTGAAACTCTGCAGATTAAGGATTTCTTAATAAAAATTTTTTGGAGTATTCTGTCGAACAATAAATTTCTTTGTAAATTTATTGTTTACATGTTTCATTTCTTTTCCTTATGGCAAGCTTTACTTCCTATTGTGTTCGTATTGAGATTTTTATTTGATTGGAATTAATATATTAAGATATAAACCTTAATATTTATATTAGATTAGGTTGAATTTTACATTTGCTTGTATTGGGTAAACGTTTCATTTCTATTGCCTTGATATATATATATATATATATATATATATATATATATATATATATATATATATATATATATATATATATATACTAGCAAAAGTACCTGTCGTTGACTGGGTTCAAAAACAGCCTACAGAAAATAGACTCTGATTTATGAAAGTATGATAGGTTATGAAAAGGAAGGGTTGTAAAGAGATAGCTTCGAATTTGGGGGGGGGGGTATCAAAGCCAAAGCAAAATATGATGAAAGTAAAAATAAAATCGATAAACCCCATAATTTATTATACCATACCTGTTCACACTGAAACACTTATCACAATATTCTGCGAATCTATATTGAAAAAAAACTTTGTTAAACTTTGTGACATATTTCTATTCTATGGAGGTCAGGCGTGAACGAACACTCCATAATTTTATTATACCATATCTCTTCAAACTGAAACATAATTATCAAAGTATACTTACGCAGATAGATATGAAAAGTCTTTATTAAAGTTTGTGTCTATTTCCATTCTATGGAGGCCAGGCGCGAACGCAGACCCCACAATTTTATTATACCATCCCTATTTAAATTAAAACATACTTATCAAAGTATTCTTATGTACATCTATATCAAAAACACTTGTAAACGTTTTTTTTTTTAATTTCCAAATTTTTTATTTCCATACTTTATGGGCCAGGCACGTACGCAGACCCCACAATTTTAATGAATCATCATTATGCCAGATCAAACATACTCATTCCTGTGTCTCGATACATCTTCTATCATTATATGTGATCAGTTTTCGATAATAGTCAACCATAAAGGAGCCTATTCGTGATCAGACACACACACAGCTTTATATTATAGATATATACAGAGTGACCAAAAAAAACGGGCCTAAGGAAAGGTGCCTAATTAGAATTGGGGCCCGTTTTATATATTAGGTTGGTGCAAAAATAATATCGTTTTTTTACCAGATATATATACGTCAAAAACGATATTATTTTTGCACCAACCTAATATACATACTACAATAGAAAAATGCGAGCATGGAAAGTAATATAGCTAAGCTTAAACATGGAAAAGAAAAGGACAAGATATTCTAGTAAAAAATATAATAAATTTATAACTTAAAATATTGCAGCATTAAGAATTGATTAGATAATGTTAAATTGAATTTAAAAAAAAAAAAATTTAATGCTGCAATATTTTAAGTTATAAATTTATTATATTTTTACTAGAATATCTTGTCCTTTTCTTTTCCAGTTTTAACAACTAGACCTTTTCTTTTCCATGTTTAAGCTTAACCTTATTACTTTTCATGCTCGCATTTTTCTATTGTAATCCATGATTTTTCCAGACTTCTTGTAAATTCAATAGTTCATTTGTTTAATTTCAATCTTATTTTTTTGCCCCCATAAACATAACATGTAAAACAGTATATGGCACTCATCTGCTTTCATTCTCTCTGTTTCACTTGTTACTTCTCTTTTCACGACAGCAGTGAATCGGTAGCAACAGTAGTCGCTGAAGCGACGTGGTTGCTATGGAAACCAGTCATAAAAAACATCGCTCACGTCCTTACATATTTTTACGATTTTGAACACCAGTAAATTAATCATAACTTTTATTTTACTGACCGAAAATTGAAAATTTTTTTCACAATATAGCTGAAAAGGTGATCTATAAACTGTAATAATTATTTTAAATTTAGTCGAAAAATGAGTGAGCGGTGAAACTTTAAAGCAGTTCTAAATGATTAACCCCCCCCCCACTTAACCATATATTCAAACACTACTGCGTTTGAATGATATACTACATTTTCATCCTCTGCTAAAATTTCAGTGTTGCTCTTGACAATACTCAAAGATGCTATCGTCATCCAAAATGGACTCTATCAAAGCCAGGGACCACACCACACTTTCCCTACTCCCTGTTTTCCTTCCCATATCGACATGCAGAAATTTAAATGGCAAGTGCTCGTCTGAGCTTCAATCTCTGGTCCCCCCCTCTCCAATATTTCACGATAAACACCCGTCTAGCTGAAACCACTGTCAAAAATTTTCCCCACTCTTTATCTGTGCCAAAACCAAAACGTAGATTCAATGAACAAAGCTTCTTTCTTAGAAGTGCACGCCTATGAAACTCGCTTCCGTTTGCCTGTTTCCCACCTGACTACAACCTGGATGTCTTCAAATCCAACATAAACAAATTCCTGATAAACCGCCTCCTTAAGTAAAACATTTTATCAAATCTCCAATACTAA
>NC_136517.1:83142994-83150494 GCF_053919585.1 Euprymna scolopes
CAAAATGACACGCACATGAACTGATTAAAAATAAACTAAGATGAATGTACAAAATGTATAACGATTTTTTTCAATTTTGTCCCCTTAAAACTATTTTAATTGGCTAAAGACTCATAAAAGAACGGTCCATAAAAAAATCTAATCATTTGAGCCCCCTAGCACCGCTCTGCGACTTTCAGTTTTGGAAAAGATAGAGTTTGAAAATATGGAGACAGACAGACAGACAGACATAATGAATTTTATAAATTAGATTTTCACACTCAGACAATGCTGCAGCTCACATAAATTCTGAAAGCCACAAATACCTAGATTTGAGTTTTGCCGTTGTTTGAGCTCATCAGCAGGACATATTCATACTCATGATTCAAAACTCAAGTCATTTGCATGTGAGGTGATACTCTGCCACCTGAGCCACGATACCACATACAAGAAAGTCTGATAACTAACACTGATCAAGCAAGCCACAGCGAAATCCAACTGTGGAATCTATCTACTTCTTCTCAGCAATGGATGTGGTCATTCAACTACTAAGGATTCTGGCCGATGTCTCACAAGTAGGATTTTAGACTTATTAGGATGATATCATCCAACAAACTAATCCAACATGGAAATTAATTTTTTTTTTTTGACTGTGAGATGATATATAATTGTTTCCAATTGTCTTTCAATCATAGACGTATCCCTTTTATTCATGAGATTCTTATGGATGACTTTGCTTTTGATGACGCGCATATGAACTGATTAAAAATAAACCAAGATAAATGTTCAAATTGTTTAATGGATTTTTTCAATTTTGACCTCTTTTTGACCCCTTAAAAACTAATTTAACCGGCTAAAGACCCATAAAAGAACGATCCATAAAAAATCCAATCATTTACGGCTCCTAGCGCTGCTCTGCAACTTAGTTTCAGTAGAGATAGAGTTTGAAAATATGAAGACAGACAGACAGACACACAGTGCCTTTTATATACAAGATGTGTATCATATGAAATCATTTTGTAACATTTGCATTTGAATCTGTCAGACACTGCAGTGCTATTATAAGAGAAGAACGTGTGCCGCAGTGCTGAGGTTAAGATAAATGGAAAGGAGACATACGGTCATGATATAATTATAGAAACGATATTTACTTTTTTTCCATCACAGAAAGATGAGGATGTGGCACAAGACCTGGAAGTAGAGGAAAATCAAGCCAATGCCCCTAAAGAAGGATCACTCTAACTTTTTAAAAATTGCCTGGGCAGCCCCATTGATATTCTCTGACCAGGATGCCTCAGCCAGTAAACAATAAACTTACTCCATCTGAAAGTGGGGAGGCAAGGCTTGGGAGGCTGGACCTCCTAGAACAAATGCCTTAACCCGACAGATACAAGGCCACCAAAATGCCCCAGTTTCCACCGAGAATGTATCCTCAATTATCTTATATCAGCAACTATGGCTAAAGATACATTACCTGAAAATACTTCTTTCAAACTCATTGGCTTAACGTTCACAGGGAATATGAGTTGGAACAGATACATTGAGAGCATTGCCAGGGCTGTTGCAAGGAAGATGGGCTCTCTTTACCATGCTAGAAAGTTACTTATGCCTGAAAGTATCCTGTACCTCTACAAGGCCACAATTCGCCCATGTATGGAGTATTGTTGTCACATTTGGGCTGGTGCATCTGCTACTAGTCTCTCCCTCCTGGACAGGGTTCAAAAGAGAATCGCCAACCTGATAGGTCCTGAACTGTCATCTAAGTTTCAGCCTCTGTCCCATCGATGAAATGTTGCATCCCTCTACCTGTTGTACAAGTATCTTAATGGCAGATGCTGCAACGAACTATAAGCCCTTGTACCCCCCTCGGCATAAATACCCCCGACAATCAGAAGGATCACTCTAACCTGAAGCCACGGTGAAATCCAACTGTGGAATCTATCTACTTCTTCTCAACAATGGATGTGGTCATTCAACTACTAAGGATTCTGGCCGATGTCTCAAAAGTAGGATTTTACACTCACTAGGACGATGTCATCCAACAAACTAATCCAACAAGGAAATTAATATTATTTTTTTTACTGTGAGGTGATATATAATTGTTTCCAATTGTCTTTCAATCATAGATGTGTCCCTTTTCTTCATTTTAGTTTTAGAAGAGATAGAGTTTGAAAATATGAAGACAGACAGACAGACAGACAAACAGTGCCCTTTATATATAAGATTTGTATCATATGAAATCATTTCCAATTGTCTTTCAATCATAGGTGTGTCCCTTTTCTTCATGAGATTCTTATGGATGGCTTTGCTTTTGATGAGAAAGCGACTCTAAAACTGTTGGTCTTTCTTTCTCATCAAATCTTCCTTTGAGTCGATCAATTAAATCCATTGGTTCTTGTAAAATCGATTATCTCTATCGCTGTAAACACGTTCTTAAAATAAATAACAAGCCTTTTATGAGAATTATCGCCCTTACATTTGAGATTCTAATCCTTATATGAGGCTATTTTCTATCTCTACAAATCTACCATCAGACTATAAGGATACATCGTATTAGGGTCCATATTAATTGACTAAATGTCCAATTTATATTCATTTATCATGGCTAGGGTCAGTAAGTGAGAAACTTGCCAACAAAGAAAAAAGAAAAAGAAAAGGGAAACCGAAAGTGAAAAAAAGAAAAAGAAAAAGAGGAATTTAATATGCTTAAAATTTTTCCGTTATATATTATTTTCATTCAGCTCAACAGTAAAACAATGCTTCCAACATACGTCTTGTGTTCTCTACGAAACCGTTAATGGTATCCTCTCGAAAAGACATTCTAACCCCCCCCTCCTTCCACCATAACAATAATGTAATTTATCAATTCAAATGTAGTCGCAGTGCCGACTATGTGGGTCAAACGTCATTAAGATTGATTAGTAGAGTACAACAGCACATACCAAAAAGAATCACGAATGGGACCTACCTACCAATGGACGTTCTGGGTAACACATCTGGGTTTTCAATAGCAGATTATTTGCTACGAACTTCAGCGTTGACTAATTTACCATTTTGAGTCATGCTCATTAAGATTTTCACCTGAAGACCTTGGAGACCATTCACGTTCGTTTGAAGAGACCTTTTGTTTGTAAACAGAAGGAATGTCTCTTAGCTAGGGAGTACTATTGTTACATTTAGGCCGATGAATCTCTGTCCCATTTGAAGATTCTTGATAAATTGCAGAAACGTATCTGTAATTTGATTGACCCCAACACTTTCTTCTTCACTGCAACCTCTCTCTCACAGCCGTAATGCTGCTAGTCTCAGTCTTTTCTACAAATGCTATTATGGCATGTGTTCTTCAGAATTGTCTGATCTATTCCCTGCTTCCTTTGTTCCAGCTTGTTGGACTCGTTGGTCTAGTGGTCTCCATGAATTCGCTGTTTTAATACTTCATTGTAATACGACTTCCTATTCCAGTAGCTTCTTTCCAAGCACTGCAAGGTTGTGGAACTCTCTTCCTGCTCACTGTTTTCCTTCTATCTACAGTCTTGTTGTTTTTTTTTTCAAGACTAAGGTTAACAGGCATCTCCTGTCTTTGCAATAATCAGCTTTCATACTTGTTAGCTCTTTACATTCTTTTTTTTTTTCAAAAGAGTCACCACTTATCAAGGCCCGGAAGTTACTCGAGGATAAGTGTTAATGAATGTACGGGAGTCAAATTGGGCAATACAATATCGTAATAATCGCTAGTAGTGGAAATTTGGTAAATTGGATTACTTAAGGGGACGACTCATCAAGAACTTGTTTACATTGGACTTGAAGACGGTCATATTGCAGTCAGCTGGAAAGCAGGGAAATGGAAGAGAGTTCCACAGCTGTGCAGTTCTAAGAAAGAAACTTTGTTCATGGAATCTACGTTTAGGTTTAGGCACAGATAAAGAGTGGGGGAAATTATTGATAGTGGCTTTATCAAGTGGCTTCATGCCTTGTCTCGAGCGATAAATAAGTCAAACAATGCCGCAGCTCACAGAAACCATGAAAAACGTTTTTTATTATATTAAAAAAAAAAAAATATTGAGGATCGTTCTAAATGCCAAGAAAAAATTATGTTTCGCCAGTGTGTGCACTAATGTTCATATAAAGTGATACCATTGTGTCAATAATTTAATTTTTCATATATAAGTAATACAGTAGATGTATGTATGTGAATGTGTGTAAATATTTAACCGATGAACTCTTAAACTACTGTTGACATAACACTGAAATTAGCAGAAAATAGTAATCATACACCAAGATTAAAGTGTAGTATCTGTGCTGATGCTACACTTAAGTGAATTTGTCTTTAGTCATTCTAGGGGAAATCCTTCTATACTAAGGCAATTTGTATTTTTGCGGCTGTCAGTGTGCCCCTTTTTAGGGAGCTGCTCCCCCCCCCTATTAAAAACGACCTTGTGTCACATTTTACTTTTGTGGGGGAAGCAAATAAATGCTATAAGAATATGAACATTCAGTTTCTGAGTTTACTGTCCGCCCTCTCCCTCCCGAAAATGGTAGCTGTCATCAAATTACACTCATGAGACGAAAACAGTGTAGAAGAGGGGAAGAGGGCAGCCCACGTCGTGCGAACCCTTTGTTGTAACTCTTCCTATGATTGTCTCCCCTTTATTGTAAAAATACCACAATCCCTTTTTGCCCCAATAATAAAATTTTCTTCTCTCTATCCGTCCACACGTGCTTAACCCATTTCCTATCTTAATTCCACCTAAAATGCACCGCTCAACACCCTTCTTAAATTTAGTAAAGTTAAACGATCCATTGTATATTGTGACCAACTCTATATATTATTGGCACTTGTGCAGTTGTGCACTACGAGCACGGAATCATTGTTTTTGGATTTCAGTTGCGACATGGGGAGAGTGCACAGTGCATCTCTACTTCCCCAAAGACTTTTCACATTGGCCCGCTAAAAGAATCGGTCAGACCTGGTGGAAACAATTTTTATTTTTACGTTGATCATGATTAGTCCCTATTTAAAAAAATGACTAGCCCCCAACCCCTACCTGTGTAAATGCCTATTAAAAAATATTTAATTTTTTGTTGTGAGGGGGGGGGCTATTTTAAATTAGAGGAATGGGAGCTTGTTGTCAATGTGTCATTTTTATCTATTTATTCACTTATATGTTACCGTGACATAGATTGATATATATTCGGTGGATTTTTAATAGTATTTTGTCTAGTTTATTATTTATAACACCTTTTCCCAAACTTACCGTGTTAAAGAGAGAGTAGGGCGCCATTTTGAATTTTCCAATACATCGGTAAACACTGCATGTTTTTCGAGCTGAATAAACATGTTACATTGAATAAAAACACAAAAAATATATCCAATTTGGCAGAAAAGTAACTTATCTTGCCTTTGATAACATTTATTTGTTTTTGACAACTTTTTCAAATCTATGTTTACCGTAAGACAAACCAAAATTTTAACTATAAACATACTTCTACGTAATTTTGACATGACAATAAAATTAGCAATATTGTTATGGCTTAAAAGGGCATAATTTTTGTTTTTAAATTGATCTGTTGCTTGTCGTACGAACATCCTATTTCTCCCAATGAGAAAGAAATAGATGATAATCTTTATTTTACGGTATCAGCCGGAATTAGATGTTGCCGACGACACGTTAATTTTAGCCGCGTCATCGTGCTTCCCAATTTACAATGGTTGGTATTCCCACGTAATGTCGCCCCATTTGTTTATTGACCAAGTTCAAGGTCGCTTAACTTCGGTGCTTTAACGAGAACCTGTGTGTCAAATGTGATTCAACAAACCAGCTGTTAAGCATAAATACCTCGTTTGTGTGTGTGTGTGTGTGTGTGTGTGTGTGTGTGTGTTTGTGTGCGCGTGCGCGCACGCTCGTGTCAATTACAAATATATGTAACTTTCATAAAGACACGCTACAATCTACATTATTAGAATTTAAGGGTATGTTTTACAATCCACAGAGATTCGAAAAATTAGTTACATTTTGAAATATATAACAAATAAATATTATCAAAGTGAGGGAAGATAAGTTACTCTTCTACCTATCTGGAAAAGCTTTTTAGTGGTTCTATTCACTTTAAAACGTTTAGTTAGTTCGAAAAACATATAGTGTCGAACGTTACGCGAGAACAAGAAAAATAGCTCCGAATTGAGACGTAAATCTTGAAAATGACTTAAAAATAACAAATAAAACAAAATACTTTAAAACCTACCCAATATATGCCACGGTAACATCTGTCTGCAACTGAAAACGAAAAATTTTTGTATCTTCGCACAAGTTGCCATGATTTCTACTAACGCAAATAGAGTCGGCAAACTGAAATAAATTTTGTTTGCTTAATTTCGAAACTGTACATTATCTACCTATCTTTCTATCTATATCTATATCTTTACTCCTATAAATTCGTTTTTCTTTTGTATGTATTGATATTCATATTAAAACCCCTCTTTTCTATTTATTTAAAACGAAAATACAATTTTCTAATATATTGGTTTTGGAATTGCATTCACTAGCAAAAAATCTAGCTAATTTGCCTATTCTTTTAAACATTCATTTTAATTAATTCCCTGTTAGTTGCTTCGGTTTTCTAATTGGATAATCATCTTTTGTTAACTATTACGTGAAATTATATTCATGCAGATATTCTACATGATTTATACTTGCATAATATTTGCTAAATGGAGGCCATCTAGAACATATGCTGTAGAACGGAGAAAAAAAAAGCCAAAGACCCTAGTTTTTTTATGTGATGTTTTGAATATAATAAACTAGTTATGACCAAAGTTTCATTTCATCAGAAACGGGGCCTAATTCCATATATATTTATGTATACGTATATATTTTTGTTTAATAAATTTTGCCTACCAAACTCCTCCTAGAGTTTTTGGTCTACAGACATGAAACTTCATATATAAGGTATTTGAATCCATGCAAAACTTTATATTCGGGTTTTAGCCCGGACAAATCAGTGCAAAATGTGAAAATTAGAAAAAAAAAGAAATTTGGCAGGTGAAGGTCGAACACCGGCATTACGAATTCATAGCGTAGTTAATATTGGTTCAATGGTTCATGATTTAATTTTTGCCTTGCATTATAAATGTCTTCATAGCCCAGTCATCAACGGCAG
The DNA here is from genome assembly GCF_053919585.1 of Euprymna scolopes. Taxonomy (NCBI): domain Eukaryota; kingdom Metazoa; phylum Mollusca; class Cephalopoda; order Sepiida; family Sepiolidae; genus Euprymna; species Euprymna scolopes. The sequence goes on from NC_136517.1 coordinate 83,150,132, forward strand.
AGAAAAAATAAACCGTGAGCTAAACGTTTTGGTTTCGATGATCGGTGGTGGCGCATGAGTCTTTTTTTAATACTTTTTAAATCATTACTATATATTACATCCAATCTATCTGTCTATCTATCTATCTATCTATCTATCTATCTATCTATGTATCTATCTATCTATATATATATATATATATATATATATATATATATATATATATATATATATATATATATATATATAAAACTTAAAATGTCTGTCTGTCTTTTCTCTATGGTAGTTAAGGAAGACTATTATACAGAAAGGCATTACTTTACATATTCACACTTTTTAATATATACATGCGCACATAACCTTATAAACAGTACATAGGGGCCG
>NC_136517.1:83157994-83415494 GCF_053919585.1 Euprymna scolopes
CAATTCTTACAGAAAATGTACAGAATGGCTGCGTGTGTGCATAAGTGTGTTTTTATTTTTTGGGGGTGCGCATATTGCGTGTGTAATTATGGTTTCGACAGATCTGAAAACGACGATGAAATGAAAACAAGAGACATGTTCGCGTGTCAAATTGAGGCGAAAAGAGGGAGAGAAAGAATGTTTGTTGCGTTTAAATACTTTTTACTCGGATTTCAGCACAAGATTGCTGCTGCTGATATTTGGTTTGGGAAAGCGGGATCAAGTAAAGATTAGATACCCCGTAGCAGAGGATGAAGATTGGCGAACACCGATTGTTCGACCTTGACATTGCCGGTGGTTGTTTGTAAACACGTCAAATGGCAGACACGGTCGATTGTTCGCGAGCAAGATTTTTTAAAAATATATTTACAAAACTTTTTAAGATTTAAAAGAAAAATATATATTTACAAAACATTTTTTTTTAATATTAAATATTTACAAAACTTTTAAGGATAAAAAACAAAACTTTTTTTTCTATTTACACAAAACTTTTTAATGTAAGTAACAAAACGAACGTATTTAAACAAAATATATTTAAATAAATGTGTGTCTTTCTGAATGTTTTTTAAAAATATATTTACAGAACATTTTAATAAAACTAATAATAAATATAATTATGATAAAAATAAACAAATAAATAAATAAATAAAAAGAATGAGCTATATTAATCACAAGACATTAAAAACCGATATTTCAACTGAGAATTTCGGACGCTGATCTTCTCTCTATAAAAAAACAACAACATATTTTTAAAAACTTTTGAATAAAATTATTTAAAACAAACTTTTTAATGGCAGAAACAAATATAAAATAATTGACTTGTTCGGATATTTGCGAATGTTTTGCGGATTTTTGCAACCAGTGTGTGTGTGTGTGTGTGTGTGTGTGTGTGTGTGTGTGTGTGTGTGTGTGTGTGTGTGTGTGTGTGTGTGTGTGTGTGTGCGTGCGTGCGTGCGTGCGTGTTTTACAATTCAATATTTATTGAAATTGCGATGTATGTCAGTGAAGGAGAAATCCTTCTAGACCGAGGCAATTTTTATGCAAATAAATAAAATCACAAGTATAAGCAACAAGTATAAACAATCGAAATTTTAAAAACATTATTTCATTGACATGTTTTGTTATAACTTTTATTTTTATAAAGATGAAACGTAGAATCACAAGATACAACTCTTTATAACTTTCATTTTTATTTTTAGCATCCGAATTTGTCAGTTTTGTAATCAATAAAGCTCATTCTTTTTATTTATTAATTAATTTTTATTATACTTATTGTTATTAGTTTTATTGAAAAAGTTCTATGAATATATTTAAAAAAAAAAACGCATTCGGAAAGACACCCATTTTAAATATATTTTGTTTAAATACGTTTGTTTTGTTACATTAAAAATTTTTGTGTAAATAGAAAAATGTTGTTTTTTTTTAATCCTTAAAAGTTTTGTAAATATTTAATATTAAAAAAAAAAATGTTTTGTAAATATATATTTTTTTTTTCTTTTAAATCTTAAAAAGTTTTGTAAATATTAAACAAATCTTGCTCGCAAAAATTCGACCATGTCTGCTATTTGACGTGTTTACAAACAACCACCGGCAATGTCAAGGTCGAACAACCGGTGTCACTTGAAATGTTCGCCAATCTTCATCTTCAGCTACAGGGTATCTAATCTTTACTTGGTCCGGAAAGCGTCAAAAAACAATCTTCTAAAATTTCTCATTGGTCGATATCATCACGTGGAATTGTCTTCGCCTACGTCCGCCAGAAATATGTCCATTTTGCTTTTGTTGTTGTAAGAAAAGCGCATGCGCGTATTTGAAATTATGTCATTGTTAGAAGAACTTATTTTTGTGCAAATGCGCGGGGAAATTAAAATCAATGAACGTTCGTTTATTTGCGCACGAGCGGATTAGTGTGTGTGTGTGTGTGTGTGTGTGTGTGTGTGTGTGTGTGTGTGTGTGTGTGTGTGTTACAGCACAGATTCTACTTTTTTTTTGTCAATTCTAATAAATTACAATGTTAGCTTCCAAATTACGCAGTCGAAATTACCTGAATATTACTGAATTATTAACTAAAACAACTTTAATCGTGTTAGCAGATGAAAAATTGCCGCCATCTTGTTTAAATTAAAACGGAAGATTACCTCCCTTTGGAACTCTCCTGTGTCTTACGATCGTTTTCATCAAATTCTATTTTCTTTAATAAATAATTTTCTAATTTATCGATTTTCGTAATTTTTGGATATAATCATCTTAAAAATACGAGGAATACCCAGATACCATTGTTTTCATGAAAAATTCAGTATTACGCTTTCCGAAATTTCGTTATGATAGTGTAGAAGCGGCGTTGTAAAATAAAGTACAATAGCCACGATTAGGTGAGAGACGACTATTATGAGGATAGCCATTATTTTCTGTTCTAATTCTCCAAGAAATTGCTGATGTATTTATAGAACTGGTCCAAAAGTAATTGTATTTTTTTTTCTGGAAGATAAAAAATCATTGGTGCTTATGCACTTATGTTACCGTGCTATTTAAAAAAAAATAGAATTTTCAAGTTTAATTTAAAATTTACGATATCTTTTTTTTATTATTATTAAATTGTTAGGTGAAAATACAGAATAATTGCAATGCACCCTCCCTTCTTCATGTTAAGAATCACTTTCTGAATAATAACGTTATTTCAGCACGGTAACATAAGTGCATCAGTACCGAATTATTTTACATTTGAACACGTACAATAAAAAGGGAGGGTTATTTGCCGGGAAAGTAATGTAGTGATGTTTGTTGTTGTTGTTGTTGTTGTTTTAATGCATTTAATTATTAACTTAAAAATGCACCCATGTTAAAATATTTTAATATATTAAATTATTTTAAAAATGCACCTCTGCTAAAATATTTTAGTGTATTTAATTATTAATTTAAAAACGCACCTGTGTTAAAATATTTAATGTATTTAATTATTAATTTAAAAATGCACCCATGTTAAAATATTATTAATGTATTAAATTATTAATTTAAAAACGCACCTGTGTTTAAATATTTTAATGTATTTAATTATTAATTTAAAAATGCACCCATGTTAAAATATTATTAATGTATTTAATTATTAATAAAAAAAATGCACCCGTGTTAAAATATTTAATGTATTTAATTATTAATTTAAAAATCCATCCATGTTAAAATATGATTAATGTATTTAATTATTAATAAAAAAAAATGCACCCATGTTAAAATATTTAATGTATTTAATTATTAATTTAAAAACGCACCTGTGATAAAATAGTTTAATGTATTTAATTATTAATTTAAAACGCACCTGTGTTAAAATATTATTAATGTATTTAATTATTAATTAAAAAATCCACCTGTGTTAAAATATTTTTAATGTATTTAATTATTAATTTAAAAACGCACCTGTGTTAAAATATTTTAATGTATTTAATTATAAATTTTAAAATGCACCCATGTTAAAATATTATTAATGTATTTAATTATTAATAATAAAAAAAATGCACCCGTGTTAAAATATTTTTTAATGTATTTAATTATTAATTTAAAAATGCACCCGTGTGTGACTATTACACTTTATTCTGCGACGTCAGCATTCAGCAGGTCACGTGACTTTTAATAGAACGGCTTTCAATTTACGTAGGCCACGTAAGAGTAGGTTAATATGCGTTGATCGTTAAAAAACAGCACTGGTCGCCTGGTCGGTCAATAGCAATAGGTGCCCAAAATTCAACACACTGTCATTTTTTTAAATGTAGTAATAAAATAGAGCCTACCAAAAGGGGGCACTTTGGATTTGGAAGGAGGGGGAAAAGCTAGGATACAAGTAGACCTAACGCGAATCTAGGTCGTGGCTATTTTTAGATCGTCGAAAGGGAGTTGAAACTACAATTTTTCGTATCCTTCACCTTGCACGTTCGTATTAGTCGCTGTGTGACCTTGAGAAGGAACAAAAACACGCAACAGCTCAACAAGACCATTGCTCGTCGTTGTTGTTGTTGTCGTCGACAAAACTCAACATGTCTCTGACAAGGCGGAGCAGTTTTTTCAGGTCGATGAAAGAATTCGACAATGAGGAGGAATTTATACGAGATGGGGGATCTTCGGCGGCCGCAAAGAACCTTTGGTTTTTTGAATGCGCCTGGGAAGTGGCTAATAAAGGTAAGGGCATTATTTAGTCGTTATTATTTAGTCATTCTTGGCACTTGTGCAGTTTACGTACCGTTCTATTTTTAGATAGGATTTTCAAGTTAAATCCAATTTTTACGGTATCTTTTGTTTATTAAATCATTAGGTGAAAGTACACTGTACTTCCCATGGTAAGAATGGTTTTCTAAATAATAACGTTATTATTTCAGCACGGTCCGTATTCCGCATAAGTATCATAAAGTTAAATTTGTATTTCTTACTGGTAAAATAGATAGCAATTTTGGCTTATATATTGGATATTTATGCAGAATACGGATCGTGCTGAAATAATAACGTGATTAAAAAAAAATTCTTAATATGGGGAGGGGAACATTGTTAACTATTCTGTACTTTCATCTAACAATTTAATAAACAATATGCCGTAAAATTGAATTTAACTTAAAAAATGAAAAATCGATTTAACCCGTGACGCATTTTTGTTTGTTTATATTCGTTGTTCTTTTTTAATACGTGTTTCGTTTTACCGTAAATTTATTTAAGTCATTTGGACTAATAATTTACTTCGTGTCGAAAAATTAATAGGTATTATTACACGAGATTTTTAGAAACTTAAATAAAAAGGGTTCTTGTGCAGAAATAATAACGTTATTTAGAAAACCATTCTTAACATGGGGATGATGTTTTGTAACTATTGTCACCTAACAATTTAATAATAATAAAAAAAAAAAGAATATCGGAAAAGTTGAATTTAACTTGACTCGGGTCCAATAGTGCAAAAGCACCGAAAGCCATTCTTAACATGGGGAGAAGGGAACTTTCCCTTCTCCCCATGTTAAGAATGGCTTTCGGTGCTTTTGCACTATTACTCTGTACTTTCACCTAAAAATTTGATGGTGCTAATGCACTTACTGATCCGCGCTAGTTTTTAAAAATCTTATTTCCAAGTTTAATTAAAGTTTTACGATATGTTTTTTTTTTTTTTTTATTCAATTGTAAGGTTAAAGTACAGAATAGGTACAAAACACCCTTCCCTCCCCATATTAAGAATGGCTTTTTAAATAATAACGTTATTTCAGCACGGATCAATAAGTGCATGACTGCATGAGTGCATGGCATGAGTACCATGCCGTAAAAATTGAATTTAACTTTAAAATCTTATCTATAAAATTAAAAAAAAAAAAAAAAAAAAAAAAAAAATAGGGTACTAGTGCAGGCAGAGAGCGATCCGGGCGTAAATAATAACGTTATTATTTAAAAAGCCGTTCTTAACATGGGGAGGGAGGGTGTTTTGTACCTATTCTATACAATTGAATAAAAAAACATAAAACTTTAATTAAACTTGGAAATACGATTTAAAAAATAGCGCGGATCACTCTCTGCACTAGCACCAAAAAAAGTATAACACGGTCTGTAAACTGCAGAATTATATATATATATATATATATATATATATATATATATATATATACACCTACTTTCTACCAATCTTCAAACAATATGGAACAATTATATCATCCTACTTTTTTTCAAGGCTTAATACTGTATTTGGATATCAAATAGCATATCATTTTTTTGCTTCCAACACTCATTCTTTTTCTCTATGTCCCTTAAAGGCATTTAATCTTTAATATTTTTTGTATCTGCTATTTAGCAAAATAATTTCAAACTAATATTAATATTTTGCTAGTGTTTTTACTCTGAGATGTACTTCCATTGAAAATCCATGGATTAAGGAAATCATTTTAAACATTGTATTCTTTGTTTCAAACAAAGAATTTTTATTTGAAAAGTAATTCTTTTTAAATGAAATTTGAATATATAAATTCTAATTATATATATTTCCCCAAAACCTCTGGCCTTGATGGAGGGGAGACTACAACTTGCTTCTAGGATTTCAAATGATCTGAAATAGCAGCAAGGGAAGACTTGATTCCATATATTTCTCATATGTTATCTCTTTATACCATGATCGTGTAAAAAAAAAAAAAAAAAGAAAAAAAAGAAAAAAAAGTCGGTTCAAATTCTGTAGAAGTACCTAATGTGTTAAAAAAAAAAAACTCAAACATCTCCCTCCCCCACTAAACCCATCTATTAAATGTCACCATTCATGCGAAAATATGTTCTACCAGTAGTCTAATTCTTGAGCGATTATCGAGGCTATAACAAAACCGTTTTTTTTTTTCGTTCTAACTCAATAGATTTGACATTACTTTTGTTTCAAAGCAAATAAACGCTTTAAAATAAGATTATCCATGTAGGGTTTAAGCTACAATAAGTTGTTCTTATACCTAAAGGTATAAGAGCAATTTATCTTGCCTTTGGTAACCTGTATTTATTGTGTGTGTGTGTGTATCATATAATAATTTTATTGCAGAAATTCCCCTCTGAACCAAATTACGGTAGGTTTTCAATAACAGATGCCACATAAAAATTTATTATGTCTCAACTTTTACCCACCATCTTATGTAACTTTTGAACGCCGTTACAGACACATTTATTCGTTATAATAAAATCCTATCTTACTTAATACGAGCGACATTATCATGATTCCCAAGATCTATAGACAGAAGTAGTTCATATTTTCCCCTCTACCTGAAAAGTCCTCCCACTGTCCCAGTAAGGACCGGGTAAATATATAACCATTATAACTATATTGACATGACACCTACAACTACCATTCCACTTCACTATTTGAAAATAATGATTTCTCCCCAATAACATTCTGTCTATTCTCATTGGTTGTGACCATTAAATTCTACTATTCCAGATTGTACACAAACATACAAAAACAAACACCAAGTCCTGAGTCGATATGGTTGATCAATCGCCACACATTGTTTTAAATAATTTATACTTTACTATCATTGCTTTTCCTTTATTTTACCGACTGACTTTTACATTTACTTAGAAGTTACACATGCTATTTCACATTATTAGGATTAACATTATTTAGACCTTGTTACATTAAAAAAAAAACGTTGCAGCTTTCTTTATATCATATCCGGTTTCCGTGTCCTAAATTGGCCGATGCTAAAATGAACTGATCTCTTTGTAAATCGTTTATACTTTATTATCGTCGCTTTTCTTTTATTTTATGGACTGATTTTTACAAAAATTAACCATAACATTTAGTTAAAAGTTACGCATACCATTACGCATTACTCAGATTAACATTATTTACACATTAACGTTCTACTAAATTGAATACATACTTCGTTACCATCATCAAGAAAAATATTGCGACAATATTTTTCTTTGTGATGTCCACAAAGTTCAATTCAGTAGAACGTTCTAAGTGAAAACTGATCCCCGACGATAAACGTCATAAATAAATTTTTTTTTTTTTTTTTTAATACTTTCTTATCTGAAAGTTAAGTTTGTTATCGATGAGATTAACGGGAAAAACAAAAATAAAAATGTTCAATTTAGTAGAATGTTATAATTGAAAACTGAACCCCCACGATAAAAACCAAAAAGATTTTACAATTAAAATTTTTTGGGGGATCTGAAAGTTAAATTTCTTATTAATGAGATTAACGTGAAAAAGAGAAGAAAATGTAAATTTTGGAATTTATGGGGAGGGGGGGGGGATTTTCATAAACATCCGCCAAATCTCTTTATAAAAGAGAGTTGTAGTAGCCCCTTTCAAAATCATAAAAACTATTTCTTTTCATATAAAACATTTTCACACTCTAAGCCTGAATTACATCAAGAGATAAATTTATCAATTTCATTACTTTTCATTTGGTTTGTATTTGACTTCATTTACGCTATTTTTATTTTTTTTACTTGCTTTGTCTGTCAAATAATTTACACTGCTACAGTACAAATTCCCCTTTATTACATTGCCTATGGATATACTTATTTGTTTTATCTTGGCTTTTTTTTTTTTTTTTTTAAACTGACGACTTCTATAGGTTTTAGATTATGCTGAATAAGACAATCTTTTTAACTTTGATGGAGACAAGTAGTTTTCAAGATATAATGACATGCATTATGCACTGTAATTCACTGTTCTACACGCGTGATAAAAAAAGTGTACTTCTCTCTGCATGACACTGCACCCATACCAATATTTTTTTTTTTTTTTTGGATTTATAGTCTTTGAGGGTGCGTATGCTGATAACATATGTCAAGGTTGAACTTGGGATAAATACTTGGACAGTCCTTCCCTCCTTCATAAAATGGGGTGTCTATTCCGAAAGTCATTCTTACCATGGTGAGGTTGGTCATGTGTATTCCATACGACATTCTTAACATGAGGAGGTTAGCGGTATCTATTCCGAAACCAGTTTTTAACATTAGGATGTTGCGGATTGGCCACCCACAACAACTGTAGTTTAATTTTTTGCAAGGAGGGAGCATGCTTTCACCAGGCAACGCCAGTTAAACGATCCTGCTAGTTATTAATATCTATAAAAATGATAATGTGTGTGAAAAAACTTCTCAACCTATATACTCAACGAATTTTTGATCTACAGACTTGAAATTCGATATAGAGGGTATTCAGACACATGGAAAATTTTTTAATTGGTTTTCATTAAAAAAAAAAATGGCTACTAAGGAGTCAAAATTGAAAAATTAGTACTTGGTGTGGGTTGTAATTGTCTGTATTTTTGAGATGAAGTGTTTTCATTGATTGAGATTGTCGGACTGACTTCCTCATCTTGGTTGTTATTGTCACAACGTTTCGGCCGTTTTGCCCTCCGGCCTTCGTCAGGTGAACGGTTTGTTAGGAGTCTCGAACCCAACCCTTTATTATTATTACGGGGGTACCGTGTTCGGACTCCAGCTAGGCTTTGGGACATAGTTGCTGATTCTCTGTTTTCAATGTTACTTTTTCACTGCCTTCGTTCAGGATTGAACTCGGCACCTTTGGGTAACTGTAAACTTTGATACAACGCCTAGGACCACTCGGCCATATGTCACTATATATTTACAAGAAAATCACCACTTACCAAGACCTGAAGACCACTAGAGGATAAGGGTTAATTAGTGTCAGGGTGTTAGTGAAGCAACAATGTAATGATCGTTTGTGGTGGAAATTTGATTAAGAGGACGGCTCAACAAAAACTTGACAGTGGTTGTAGCTAGATGAGTGTTGTTAATGTCTCAGTCGTGCACATGGCATGTGTTGTGTCCGAAGAAATGGGTTGTCGGAATAATGGCCTATTTGAGTAATACGTAATCAAGCTCATAAGTGTAATACAGTTTATTAACGGCAGAAACATTAATTATTTACATAACGATATGCATGCGTTCGCGCAGCCGCCATATTGTCCATCTCTTTTTCTCTCTTCTTCTCGAGCTCTCCCGTCTTTTCTTTAGAATTTATAAAAGGGCGATAACTCTTTCTTTATTAGTCATTTCCCCTTTCGCTTTTTGATCGCAAAAACAGCATGAAAATAATGATAAAGCAGAGATAGGCTCTCAACGTCTCTTCTGTGAGAAATACATAGTAATAAAGAGAAAACGTCCTTGCCCACTAGATTTCAAAATCGGTTTTGTCTCCTGTCAATCAAGGCAGGAAAAGTGTGGGTATTTATTTCTCTCCTACACTTAGAAATGTGACACAAGGCTCTCCTACACTTAGAAATGTGACACAAGGCTCTCCTACACTTAGAAATGTGACACAAGGCTCTCCTACACTTAGAAATGTGACACAAGGCTCTCCTACACTTAGAAATGTGACACAAGGCTCTCCTACACTTAGAAATGTGACACAAGGCTCTCCTACACTTAGAAATGTGACACAAGGCTCTCCTACACTTAGAAATGTGACACAAGGCTCTCCTACACTTAGAAATGTGACACAAGGCTCTCCTACACTTAGAAATGTGACACAAGGCTCTCCTACACTTAGAAATGTGACACAAGGCTCTCCTACACTTAGAAATGTGACACAAGGCTCTCCTACACTTAGAAATGTGACACAAGGCTCTCCTACACTTAGAAATGTGACACAAGGCTCTCCTACACTTAGAAATGTGACACAAGGCTCTCCTACACTTAGAAATGTGACACAAGGCTCTCCTACACTTAGAAATGTGACACAAGGCTCTCCTACACTTAGAAATGTGACACAAGGCTCTCCTACACTTAAAAATGTGATACAAGTGGAATTGAAAAGTCACCCCCCCCCTCTAGGAGGAGAGGCATTCTTATTCGAAAAAATGTATGGACAGTCCTGTCGAAATTCCTCAATAGAGGCGCCTGAGGCGATTAGCAATAAACTAACCCTTTCTCAAAGAGATAAGGCAAATTCTGGGAGGGTTGACCTCCTAGAACTGCACATATTGCAATCAGTCGGGGAAAAGGTCTTTACCGGAATGGTCTAAAACTCTTTTTTTTTTCTTTTTTTTTTTCACCCCAAACAAGGCACAGTGCCACTTTAATATATCTACTATCGGGGACAGTAGTTGCAGGGTAAGGGAGTCGAGCAGCAAGATGTCTATTCACATTACACTTGAACTTCTGCATGTCAGTACAGTTGGGAAAACATGAACCCGGAAGGGAGTTCCAGAGTCTAGCAGTTCTGGGGAAGAAACTATTAGAGTAGAAGGCTTTCTTACATCTAGAGATCTCTACTGTGCCGGGGTGGGACTTTGCTGCTTGTCGTACGTAAATGACATTTGCGTGAAATTTTTTAAAATAAGTCCAGTCATTTCAGAGTCCATAGCGAACAAACTCGCACGCGCATAAACACACACACACATACACACACACACTCAAAATTCCTTTATATATAAGTAAAGATTTTGAATAGACATCAAAAGAATATAATGAACTAATGTGCTAACCTGACTATGCATCCGTCTTTCTTCTTGTTGTATCATGGCATGTTCATGCTGTCGATGAAATCATGGTTAGTGTTATCCATAGGCTTCAGTTTACTGTTGGTCCAATTCCTCTGAAGACATCACATGATTTGAACTTGGCAGAATACATGTGGCGGGTTGCCATTACCTTTCCCAGTGCAGCGGCATCTGACTCGCCTGTTCGCACCTATCTGTTGTCCTAAGATCATCCGCATAGCTGCAGTTGAGTAACGTTACTCTTAATACCATGGAACTGTTAATCAGCTATAGATTCATCCTCTTCCACGACCATCCAACATCCTGCTGCTGACGTCATCAGAGTTACCTTCTCCTAGATGCATATCTTAACTAAGACTAGGGGTGCATCTCTCCCAGTGAATTAATGTGCCTCCAGATACCAATTTGGAAATTTCTTATGACTCTGTGTGGTAGATACAGCGCTTAGTCTTCCAAATGGTCACCCATCTGGTACTGGCCAGGCTTATCATTGTTGCTTCACGTTGGTGATTTGGCAACGTGATTGTGCCGTGTATATCCTTCTTTAGGCACTAGCAAAGGCGACATCTTATCAGCCTTGATAGTGTTCCTCCGTAACACTAATATCCTGGTGAAAGTGCTCAATGAAGTCTCCAGAATTCTCTGAAAAATAGTTCGGATGAGACGAGAGGAAGTGCATTTTCACTGACATGCACGCGCTAAGTTGGTGAAGATTCTCCAAACTCATCAATCACGTTTTGATGCTGTAAACTTCTGTGGTTGCTAAGGAAGTTTGCAATGACTTACGGCATTGTTCAGGATAGGATGCTGCGTTTATATAATTGGGATCCCATCCTCTTTCGATAATGAATAGTGGGTGTTGAGAAGCATGGATCGCATAATGAAGAGACGAAAACACACTGATATATGATAACAAATAAATGTAGATTTGTTTACATAAAATACAAGAGAGATAATAAAGAGAGATAGTAAGAATTCCTTGAGAAGACAGTAACGTTACTTGCGTTATCATATTGGCTGACAGTGGTTAGGAAGCTGGTTGAGCATGAAAAAGAGAAAGAAATATACAAAACGAAAGTGAACTCTGCTGCATCGCCCCCTGGTGGCAAAGCATGGTGTTACCAGAGTTGAAGGGCAATAATCGAGTTTAGCTTAAGAGTACCGTTTTGTATGTGTGTCCGTTGGCTGGGAGATTTCATTTCCCATAGGACGACCATGCAGAGAGCCCAGCAGGATTCAGTGCATCATGAAAATTGATATCCGTGATGAGTTCCGTTATTTGAGGAGATCAAATATATCTGCCTTAATTTTATCCATTCTCCTTACTTGAAATTTCTAATGAAGGAGAGCAAATCCTCCACCTTTCCTAACCAATGCCATTTCAAAGTTTGGTCATGAGACAGTTTGGTCTGGATGGTTGTAAACAATATCTTCTGTTCCTTTATGAGGAAAGAGTCAAACTCCTCCCAAAAAATATATCATCACACGCGGAAGTCGTACTGAGACAACTGTCAACCGAACAACAAATATAAACTGAATGCTTCCAATTACATGCCTCAACATGAACAATGCCGTCGATGCGACTGAACACTGTACCAAAAACTTCTGTTGACATAACTCACAACTCGGTACAATCCTGAATGACTCCATCAACACAATCCGGAATGACTGTGTCGACACAATCCGGCACGCCTCTGTCAACACAATCCGGACAATCGCGACCGCCTCTGTCAACACAATCTGGACAATCGCGACCGCCTCTGTCGGCACCATCGGGCAGGATCGCGACCGCCTCTGTCGGCACCATCGGGCAGGAACGCGACCGCCTCTGTCGGCACCATCGGGCAGGATCGCGACCGCCTCTGTCGGCACCATCGGGCAGGATCGCGACCGCCTCTGTCGGCACCATCGGGCAGGATCGCGAACGCCTCTGTCGGCACCATCGGGCAGGATCGCGAACGCCTCTGTCGGCACCATCGGGCAGGATCGCGAACGCCTCTGTCGGCACCATCGGGCAGGATCGCGAACGCCTCTGTCGGCACCATCGGTCACCATCGCGAACGCCTCTGTCGGCACCATCGCGAACGCCTCTGTCGGCACCATTGCGAATGCTTCTGTCGACACAATCCAGCACAACCCCGAACGCCTCTGTCGACACAATCCGGCACAATCCCTTGCTTAAGACAGAGAAAGTGGCAACCTTGGTTGGAGTGAGTGTCTCTGATGATGGCGGTTTCAATAGAGCTGAAGGAGAGAAACAGACCAAATATCAATCATGTATGATATAAAGAGGAACTGGAATCAATCATCCAAGGTGTCACAGGGTTTATGAAGAAGAACTTTAATGCTTATTTGACCAGTATTCCTGGTAAACCAAGTGCAAGAGAGATCCAAACAATTGCACTTAAGCAGATAATTAGGATCCTGGAAAGCGTTCTCGGCTGGAGTCATTAAAAAGCAGGTGAATATTAGTAGCTGGTGTGGCTGCCTCATACCCAACTTATAACCCAAAAATAAGAAAATTTTTAAAAAGTGGGGGTGGGGGGGTGGAATAAGCACATAAAGCAATGGACACTGTGTAACAGCTTTGAAACTCTAGAACGAGTCCAACTACTTTAAGATCTCCACAGTACAACCATTTATGTTTCTGCCATTAAGGCAGAAACATAAATGGTTGTCAAAATATGGGAAAAATTAATTTTCCCATATTTTTTATTGAAAATTCTGGAGGAAAGTAAATCAATCATCTTTGCAGATCAATGATATTTTTTTATTTATTTATTTTTTTTTAATTACATTTTCACCCCAAACAAGGCACATTGCTACTTTGGTGTAGGGGGCTACTATCAAGGGCAGTAATTGCTGGGGCACTATGTTGGGATTTGGGCAGCAAGATGTCGGTTCACGTTACACTTGAACTTCTGCATGTCAGTACAGTTAAGGAAGCAGGGATCTGGAATGGAATTCCAGAGTCTAGCGGTTCTGGGGAAGAAACTACTGGAGTAGAAAGATCTTTTACATCTAGGGATCTCCACAGTGTGGGGGTGGGATTTAGCTGCCTGTCGGGTTTGTCGAGGGTGTCTACATCGTGGGGGCACAAGTCATTGCAGTTCGTCAGAGCATTCACCATTAAAATACTTGTAGAACAGGCAGAGGGATGCAACGTTTCGTCGATGGGACAGAGGCTGAAGCTTAGATGCCAGTTCAGGGCTTATCAGATTGGCGACTCTCTTTTGAACCTTGTCTAGGAGCGAGAGACTAGCAGCAGACGCACCAGCCCACATGTGACAACAATGCTCCATACATGGGCGAATGGTGGCCTTATAGAGATACAGGATACTTTCAGGTGTCAGTAGTTTTCTAGTACGGTAGAGAGAGCCTACCTTTTTCGCAGCGGCCCTGGCAATGTTTTCAATATAATTGTTCCAACTCATGTTTCCTGTGAACGTTAGAGGGTTGGAAGCGATATTTTGCTCGGTTCACCTAAAGGGTGCGACAAAATGTGTGATCCAGGTTTTAATCCTTGTATTCACGCCTATTCTTATCTAATATATAAAAGTCTGTGTGTCTGTCTGTCTGTCTCCATATTTTCAAACTCTATCTCCTCCGAAACTAAAAGTCGCAGAGCGGCACTAGGGGCCTCAAATGATTGGATTTTTTACGGACCGTTCTTTTATTGGTCTTTAACCGGTTAAAATAGTTTTTAAGGGGTTAAAAATGGGTCGAAATTGAAAAAAAAAAAATCGTTATACGTTTTGTACATTCATCTTTATTTCTAATTTTTAATAAATTCATGCGTGTCACGTTGGTACAGTGGTAACGTCACCAGCTTTGAATGCTACAGTTTTGCTTTTGGTTTCGATTCTAGCTGATGGCACCCAAATATTTTTTCTTGTTACTTTTGAAATCACAACTCTATAATAATTAGGGATATGACAACAGCATATTCTTTTCATTGTTTTTACTCTCAAGTATGTATCCGACACAGACACAATTAATCAACCGAGGATCACACCACTGTACATAAAAACATATAAGATATCGATGGATATATACCTGAGAATTAAAACAAGGAAAAGAATATGCTGTTGTCATAGCCCTAATAATAATATATACAAAATCTGGACAAATTAAAATATCATATTTAAGCGTATTTTACGACCAAGCAAAGCCGCCACCACCACCAATACTAGTCTGAAATAATTCTTGTCCTCAGCACAGCTATTCAATAATCGTAGAAAGCAACGGATACTTTATGTAACCACCTTGAAAAAGTAGAAGTTTGGAGGCAGGTATCAAAATCGTAAAGAATTTTGCCTATTTTCTGATACCAAAAAACGATTCCTTTTCATTATCTTTTTTATTTGATTTTATTTGACACTAGCATTTCAGCCCGGCGTTGCCCGGGTGTTTGGAGGTGTATGCTGAGCAAAAAAAAAAAAAGTAAATTTTTTTTTTTAATTTGACCCCTATTATGACCCCTTAAAATTTATAGTTTCGGGCTCAAATCACTTTATTAAGTTAGATCCAGGTTCAAGGAACCTATATCTAAAATTTCAAGTGTCTAGACCCAAAATTGTCGGAGGAGTTTGGTAGAGTTCTTAAAGGTCAAATCGTTGAAATTTGACCCCTTAACAGCCAAATTTCTGGCTGACACTCGTCACATCGATTTTCCCAAATCTCAGTACCCGGTATTTCAAATTTCGAGTCTATAGACTAAAAATTGACAGAGTTATTGCGTAGGGAAATGTACACAGACAGACAGACAGACAGACAGACAGACACGTTCACTTTTATAGATATATAGACTATATTCCTCTGCTGGTAGTAATAATAAAATAATAAATATTTATTGATTTTAAACTATTAGTAAAAATGAAAATACTTAGATCACCACCTCCTAGACGCGCCGGGAGGTTTTCTTACATTTTTTTTTTTTTTATGAATTAATATTACTTTTTAACATTTTATTATTAATGTTGCAATGGGATTCGTGGATTTATTTCTTCTCCCCACCCCCCTCCTTTCCAAGGACTCGTCCATTGTTTCACCAAATATTCTCATGGATGGATGGAGGCTTACACATGTATTCTACTTGCAACCAATGCTAACCTACATTTATATAATTTGATAAAAAAATAAAAAAATAGTAGGTCAAAGGTTGAGAGCTTTTCGTTTGTATGTAATAAAAAGTTGGTTTAAAGGCGCTTGAAAAAAAAAATTTTCTTTTTAAGAGAATAAAGGAACAGTGATACTTTTTTGCGGTTTAAACTTTCACACATTTCTATTCATCAGTTTAAAAGACACTTGTACAGTTTAATCAACACGTTAAAAAATGAAAATATCGAAAAAAAAAAAAAAAAGGTTATATTGTACGTATCCGTTTTGAACTGAAAATCTCCGAAATTTCAAAATCGAACGTTTTGCTCGGTATCTTTTTTTTTTTTTTTTTACAAGGTGATCACCACTTATCAAGGCCCGGAAACCACTCAGGGATAAGGGTTATTGCATGTACAGTACGTTAGTGTGGGGGTTTAATAAAAATGTCTACTTAAGGAGGCGGTTCATCAGGAATTTGTTTACGTTGGACTTGAAGACATCCAGGTTGTAGTCAGCAGTTGTTTTTTCGCTGTAAAAAAACAAACAAACAAAAAAAAACGAAAAAAAACTACTATTATATAAAAGGAACTTGATGTGTGAGTTCGTTCCCTATAAACTCCACAACGGCTGGATCGATATTTATGAAATTTCACACAAATGTACTGTATCTGGCAGTGTTCTTTGATAGGTTTTGTATCAGAATGTCTTCGATAAGTATCGAAAATCAAAAAACATCCTATGAAAGAAGGAACAGGCGATTTTGACCAAAGTTAACACCTTATACAGCCTAACTTCATAAGCACATCTGGGAAGTTTTATCACCACAGAAGGAAAAAGGCCAGGCGTATAAAAGCAACAGTACGTTCTTTGATATGACAGGGGCATGTTCGAAATGAATGTTTCTGTTTAAAGTACAATTTCACAATGATACTTGACTTTTGCATTTTAAACTTTAATTCAAGCCTTTATATATAAAAATAATTTTATAAAATTAACAGTAGGTTCTCTACAGTGCAATGTAGACTACAATTTATTGTGGATTATTTTTATATTATTATTTTATATTATTTTTATTATTTTGCGGGGAGGCATGTGAACTTCCTCCTAGTGCACAATGATGGGTCCCCAACTAGAGCATTTAATTAATGGATTTAATGGAAAAATGGGT
This sequence comes from Euprymna scolopes, assembly GCF_053919585.1. NCBI lineage: Eukaryota > Metazoa > Mollusca > Cephalopoda > Sepiida > Sepiolidae > Euprymna > Euprymna scolopes. The sequence continues at coordinate 83,175,272 of NC_136517.1, forward strand.
GCTTCCACAGATTTCTATGACAATAAAAATATGGGAGTATGAAACGTTCGTTGATCATCATGCAGTCCCGGGTAACGTTTGGTCACCCTGCTAGTTATTAATAGATTTAAATCCACCTACCCTTCTCCCAAAATTTGAAAGTGATTTTTAAACCTTTAAACTAACGAACAGTAAGTAAATTCTGGCTTGAATTAAAGTTAAAATGCAAAGACTTTAATGTGTGGACCCCACCCACCCCCCTTTCAAAGACATTCTAGATCGTGACAAAAAATAAAAACTGTTTCAGTCTTGAAAAATTTATTCTCCTCTGAACGGTGGTAGAATGTGCTTGAAAAAAGCGATTAGATCCTGATTAGCAAAAGATTCAATCCTTTGGTCATCTCTCGGATATGGCATCCACACCACTATTTGCCCTACGACCAGGATTGATAGTGAATGAAACTAACATATAATAATGATAATAATAAAAAAGTAATAATAAAATACAAAAATAATAATAAAATAAAAAGTAATAAAAAAATAATAATAAAAAAATAATAATAAAAAAATAATAATAAAATAAAAAGTAATAATAAAATAATAATAAAATATAAAATAATAATAAAATATAAAATAATAATAAAATATAAAATAATAATAAAATATAAAATAATAATAAAATATAAAATAATAATAAAATATAAAATAATAATAAAATATAAAATAATAATAAAATATAAAGTAATAATAAAATAAAAAAGTAATAATAAAATAAAAAAGTAATAATAAAATAAAAAAGTAATAATAAAATAAAAAAGTAATAATAAAATAAAAAAGTAATAATAAAATAAAAAGTAATAAAAAAATAATAAAATATAAAATAATAATAAAATAAAAAGTAATAAAAAAATAATAATAAAATATAAAATAATAAAATAAAAAAGTAATAATAAAATAAAAAAATAAAATAAAAAGTAATAATAAAATAAAAAAATAAAATAAAAAGTAATAATAAAATAAAAAAAATAATAATAAAATATAAAATAATAATAAAATCAAAAAGTAATAATAAAATAAATAAAATATAAAATAATAATAAAAATAAAAAATAATAAAATAAAAATAATAAAATAATGATATATAAAAATAATCTATATATATATATATATATATATATATATATATATATAAAAGCGAAAGTGTGTGTGTCGCAAAAACTTGACAGAGGCGATGGATTTTCACAAGATTGGTATCATTTTGAAGCCCGACATCTTGGACGAAAAATATAAAAAAATTGGCCAAAAATATTAATTCCTTCACTCTAAACTGGGCTCTTTTCTACAAGGAGGGTGCCGAAAAAATCGTTTCTTCATTTTCTCTCCTCCTGCTACTACGACAATGACGTCATGTTTGACCTAGAAAACGTTGACGTTAGTTTAAACCACCTGCAAGTGGTTTTAAAGGGTTAATTTTATTCGTTCTCAATTGTGTGTCTCTTTGGCGTAGAGGTAACGTGCCGGGCATTTTTTTTTCCGCCTTAGCCTCGATGCTTCGAGTTCGAGCCTGTCTTCCTACCTAAACCTTTTTTTTCCTCTTTTACACCTTTTTTCTTTACATTTGTTCGCGATTTTGCTTTGTTTTGGTTTTCCCAATTTTTTTTAACATCATATTTTTTTATAATATTAAAACAGGGTCTCCCCCCCTCCTACATACACACCTCCAAACACCCAGGCAACGCCGGGTACCCCCCGCTAGTATAAAATAATATAAAAATAATAATAATATAAAATAAAAATAATATAAATAGTATAATAAAAATAGTAATAATTATAATAAAAATAATAAATATTTGTCTAAATTCCTTCTTGCAAACTCCCACTTTCAACTGTAATCTTCACCGACCGTTCTCGCTGTCTCTCTCTCTCAGTGCCCCCCCCCCCGAAAAAAAAACACACTCCCCTGGTCTTTCCCCTTCATTCTTTTTCACAGCAATTATTGTCCTCATATGCAAATTAATAAACCATCTATAGATAAAAGTTTTGAACCAAAGTCAAACATATCTGACGAAGATAGCTTTCTCGAAATATTGTAGAATACGGATATTCCATCAGACCAGCTGACATAGGTAATCACGATACAAATATAAATAAAATGTGTGTATAAAATATATAAATATATATGCATGTATTTGTAGTTTTATTAATAAAACTATTCTTCATCTGCTTCCGTTTGTCTTTCCATTATCTCTGCATTGTACTGCCTTCTAAATATTTTTATCGCCCCACCCCATTTTCGCCCCAAACAGGGTAAATGGTATTTGTTAAACATTTTAAAATGCTGTTATTCATTTCATACTTAATGAAGTTAAATGTAATACGTAGAAGGCAGTACAATGCAGATGTGTAACGGGAAGACACAAACTGAAACAGATGAACAATAGTTTTATTAATACAATTACAAATACATGTGTATATAGTTGGAATCGGTAATTGTATTGGAATCGGGGGAGGGGGATATTCGAATTGAATCATTTTCCCCACTCTTTATCTGTGCCTAAATCAAAACGTAGATTCCATGAACAAAGTTTCTTTCTTAGAAGTGCACGCCTGTGGAACGCTCTTCCTTTTCCCTGTTTCCCACCTGACTACAACTTGGATGTCTTCAAGTCCAACATAAACAAATTCCTGATAAACCGCCCCCTTAAGTAAGACACTTTATCAAATCTCCAGTACTAACGATTACTACGATATTATCCCATTGATTACTGTAGATGCAATAACCCTTATCCCAGAGTGGCTTCTGGGCCTTGATAAGTGGTGACCACCATGTAAAAAAAAAATAAAAGTCGCCACATCACTAGTAGCAGAGTCAGTTGTCAGGGGGGAAACAAGGAAAACATGGAAGGAACTGATAAAAATGGATCTGAAAGGGAAAATTTTTTTTTTTTTTTTTTTTTTTTTTTTTTAATCGGCCAGCGATAGATTACTTTGGAAGTCAATTTCTAAAAGCCATCCACCACATGCCTTTCAAACGAATATTATGTATTTGTAGTTGTATCAATAAAATTATTCTTTATCTGCTCCAGTCTGTCTTTTCGTTACACATCTTCATTGTGCTGCTTTTTACAAATTACATTTAATGTAATTACTACACAATGCTTCAGGCAAACTACATTCACCTCTTTTTCTTTTCTCTTTCCTTCCTTGATTCCGTCACTAGACAGGATAGTTATCGTCACTTGTGTGAGTCACGGTTTTCATTACTTTCGTCACAGGAAGAAACGCCATTTATCTCTTCCTCTTCACTCCGGCCGGACGTTGTCGATTATGTAGGACATGTTTAGAGACAGTGAATGCACAGGATCTATACAAGTCGTTACCTCATTGACATACTCGCTGATCCACTTGTGTTTGCAGCACTCAAAAAAATAAATAAATAAATAAAAAATAAAATAAATTTTTTTTTTTTTTAAAAAGCGCTATTGGACATTTGTTCTTTGAGCGTGTCGCAGTGTAGACACTCAGGGAAGTCCTTCATTCTGGGACTGTGTTGTGTGGCATTGCGAGATAACGTGTTCTGGGCTAATCGGCAGGTCAGAGTTGTTTAGGTGACTTGTACGTATCTAGCATCCAACTCTATTCAGAGTGAATTTCGTTCTCCGACCGCCCAAACCGCTTGATAAACGTCTCGTAAGCTGCCCCTTGCACTAAACCTCAGCAGAGTTCATTTGTGGAAGCCTCAAAAAGTTCACTGAACCAAAGATTTTTTTTTTTTTTTTTTTTTTTAAGTGCAGTTTAGCACTGAAGAACTGGGATTCACACCTCGCCCTTCGCTGACTCTTGATTGAGAATGAGGTCAGGAAAGGAAAGACCCTATGGACTGTGGGGCTTTTGCGCAGATTTCTCTGTCAAAGTTTGATTCGGGGGTTAGGGGGGGGGTAATCTCTCAACCTATCGATGTCAAGTTAGGCGTCTCTAAGCCTCCCTCACAATAAAGACCTGTCAGTAAACCTAGTGCCTATTTCTGTTCCAGAGAAGCAAAGACAATAGGCAGTTTGCAGATAGGGAAGTATGGCTAGTCAGTAAAAGATGAGAGGAAAGACGTAAGTGGTGCACGTATCGGTTTTATCCTTTAAGGGAAGTTTCCTTCAAAGCAAAGTGTTAACCAACGTTTTGACCTTTGACTAATTCCTCTTGACCTGGAGGTTCAGTTTGAACCGCATTCCAAAGATTTAAACGAGAGCCATCTATTTAACAGAAATGAGCCGGAAGTGTAATGTCATCATTTTAGGCACCCAATTACGGGCCGATTGACTTGATGCAGTTGATTTTGGTCTCTTTCCCTTTTTTTTCTCTTTCCCTTTTTTTTTCTCTTTCCCTTTTTTTCTCTTCCCTTTTTTCTCTTTCCCTTTTTTCTCTTCCCTTTTTTCTCTTCCCTTTTTTCTCTTTCCCTTTTTTCTCTTTCCCTTTTTCTCTTTCCCTTTTTTCTTTCCCTTTTGTTCTCTTTCCCTTTTGTTCTCTTTCCCTTTTGTTCTCTTTCCCTTTTGTTCTCTTTCCCTTTTCTCTTTCCCTTTTGTTCTCTTTCCCTTTTGTTCTCTTTCCCTTTTTTTCTCTTTCCCTTTTTTTTCTCTTTCCCTTTTTTTTCTCTTTCCCTTTTTTTCTCTTTCCCTTTTTTTTCTCTTTCCCTTTTTTTTCTCTTTCCCTTCTTTTTCTCTTTCCCTTTTTTTCTCTTTCCCTTTTTTTCTCTTTCCCTTTTTTTTCTCTTTCCCTTTTTTTTCTCTTTCCCTTTTTCTCTCTTTCCCTTTTTTTCTCTTTCCCTTTTTTTCTCTTTCCCTTTTTTTTCTCTTTCCCTTTTTTTTCTCTTTCCCTTTTTTTTCTCTTTCCCTTTTTTTTCTCTTTCCCTTTTTTTTCTCTTTCCCTTTTTTTTCTCTTTCCCTTTTTTTTCTCTTTCCCTTTTTTTTTCTCTTTCCCTTTTTTCTCTTTCCCTTTTTTCTCTTTCCCTTTTTTCTCTTTCCCTTTTTTCTCTTTCCCTTTTTTTTCTCTTTCCCTTTTTTTTCTCTTTCCCTTTTTTTTCTCTTTCCCTTTCTCTTTCCCTTTCTCTTTCCCTTTCTCTTTCCCTTTTTTCTCTTTCCTTTTTTTTCTCTTTCCCTTTTTTTCTCTTTCCCTTTTCTCTTTCCCTTTTCTCTTTCCCTTTTTTTCTCTTTCCCTTTTTTTCTCTTTCCCTTTTTTTCTCTTTCCCTTTTTTTCTCTTTCCCTTTTTTTCTCTTTCCCTTTTTTTCTCTTTCCCTTTTTTTCCCTTTTTTTCTCTTTTTTTTTCTCTTTTTTTTTCTTTTCCCCTTTTTTATTCTTTTCCCCTTTTTTATTCTTTTCCCCTTTTTTATTCTTTTCCCCTTTTTTATTCTTTTCCCCTTTTTTCTCTTTCCCTTTTTTCTCTTTCCCTTTTTTCTCTTTCCCTTTTTTCTCTTTCCCTTTTTTCTCTTTCCCTTTTTTCTCTTTCCCCTTTTTTATTCTTTTCCCCTTTTTTATTCTTTTCCCCTTTTTTATTCTTTTCCCCTTTTCCTTTCGCATCCCCCTCGCTCTCTCTTTCGCATCCCCCTCGCTCTCTCTCTCTCTCTCTCTCTCTCTCTCATTTATCTCTTTTTCATTTCTCTTTCTTATATCTCTTACCCCCTCTCTCTTTTCTCTTTTACTCTTTTTCTCTTTTCTCTCAAGTAACACCTTAACAAAATGCTTCATGCTCCAATATTTTCCTATTTTTACAAAAAAATTTTAAAAAATGCATATTTCAACACAATATCAATTATTTTGGGAGGGGATGAATTCAGTTTTGCTTTTAAACTATCTTAATCTAAGCATATCATCGTAGTAAACAAATGACAAAAACTTATAACCTCCATTTGAAAAAAAGGTGAATCCCCAAATGATGTATACACCATTTTAAATTGATATAAACTCATTCAATTTACTCATTTTTACTTGAAAGATTGATAAAAGAGTAGAAAGATAACACATATCTAAAACTACTGACAGTTAAATCAACAAAAATATTTAAAACTAGTGGGAAGATCTTGCGTTGCCTTGGATTGTATGAAAATCAACAAACGTTCCATATTTTTACTGTCATCGAAATCAGTGAAATTGTCCATTTTTTTTTTTTTTTTTTTTTTTTTTTTTTTTTTTTTTTTTTTTTTTTCAATCAAATCCATTGATTGCCTATTCTAGTCGGGGACCCATCGCTGTGTACTTGGAGGAAGCTTCACATACCTTTCCACAGATACAAAACTCAAGTATCATTATGAAATTGTGCTTTAAACAGAAACATTCATTTTGAACGTGCCCCTGTCATATCAAAGAACGTACTGTTTATTTTATATACCAGGCCTTTCTGCTTGTGCAGTGATAAAACTTCCCAAATGCACTTGTGAAGTTAGGCTGTATAAGGTGTTAACTTGGTCAAAATCGCTTGTTTCTTTCTTTCATCGGATTTATTCTTATTCTCGATAATTATCAAATACATTCTGATACTAAAATCTATCTAAGAACACTGCCTGATACATAAAGTACATTTGTGTAAAATTTCATAAAAATCGACCCAGCCACTGCAAGTCAAGTATCATGGTGCAGTTATGCTCTAAACAGAAACATTAATTTCGAACACACCTCTGTCATATCAAAGAACCTACTGTTGATTTTTATATGCTGAACCTTTCTGCTGTTGCAGTGATAAAACTTCTCAAATGCACTTATGTATTAGGTTGGTGTAAAAATGTCATTTTTTTTAAATATAGTTGAACGTAAAAAAAACAAAAAAAACATTATTTTTGCACCAACCTAATAATTAGGCTGTGTAAGATGTTAACTTTGGTCAAAATCAGACATCCTTCTTTGATTGGATCTTTTTTTTTTCTTTTTTTTCTTTTTTTTTCTTTTTTTTTCTTTTTTTTCTTTTTTTTCTTTTCTTTTTTTCTTTTTTTTCTCTTCTTTTTTTTTCTTTTTTCTTTTTTTCTTTTTTTTTTTCTTTCTTTTTTTTTTTTCTTTCTTTTTTTTTTTCTTTTTTTTTCTTTTCTTTTTTTTTCTTTTTTTTTCTTTTTTTTCTTTTTTTTCTTTTTTTTTCTTTTTTTTTCTTTTTTTTCTTTTCTTTTTTCTCTTTTTTTTTCTTTTCTTTTTTTTTCTCGATACTTGTCAGAAGCATTCCAATACACAATCAATCTAAGAACACTCTTAAACACATCAAGTATATTTGTGTTATAATTAAAAAAAAAAAAAATCGGTCCAGCCATTTTGGAGTCAATAAGAAACAAACTCACACGCAAAGTGCTTTCTTTTCTTTTCTTTTTTTTTTAATAAGTAGAGATTATCTATATACGAGCAAGCTGCCTGGCGGTGCCTGGTTGTAAAATATGCTTAAATACGATATTTTAATTTATGCAGATTTCGTATTTATTATTATAGTGATTTCATAAGTAAAAAAAATAAAAAATAAAAAAAAAATGACTTAGGTACCTTCAGCTAGAATCGAAACCAGAACATTTATCACTCCAGCTTTAGTTATTACCGTTTGAGCTATTATCAGATGAATAAGAAATAGTTGAAAATGAGCAGATTTTAACATATACATGTGTATTTGCACATGCGTACAAGAGCACTGTAAGTCAACTTACACTTACCAAGTTACAATTTTTTTTTCTCCCAATTTTGACTCCTTTGCAAATATTTTTACCGGCTAAAGACCAAATTGAATTTATTCCATGAGTTCAAATCTCCTAAATATCAAGTTTCAAGTCCGTAGACAAAAAAATTGATAGAAGAGGTTGGGAGAGACCGTTCTTCAGGCAGACAAGGTCACTTTTAGAAATTTATATATATATATATATATATATATATATATATATATATATATATGACCTTGTCTGTCTGTCGACCTTGCGTTGCTCTTAACACATAAAACATTTTTTTCAATGGATCAAAAGTGATGTCGTGATTTATTATGACATGCTGTTTGGTTCATAGTCTTATCCTCATTCAGCTTTTTATTATTCAAAAAAAAATTTTTTATATGACCCATCTTCAATAAATATATCTCTCTACTCACAAACGTTTTTTAAACAAGAATGCAAAATGGCGACAGTGGTCCATTCTTTATAAATCATAAAAGATCCTTTATGTCCTTAAAATTACAGTCAAGAACAAGTAATCAATTTGTAAGTAAAAGAAACGTCTGTCCAAACAGAAGAAATGATATTTCGATATACAATTAAAATTGTCGTCCTAGAAAAGACAACACGATTCCATTTCCATTTGATGCAAACCGTTTTTTTTTTTTGTTTTTTTTGTTGCAGACCATCTGCTAGTTAGCCAGTTATGTACAAATCCCAAGAGCGAAAGGAGCTTTCTATTATGTCTAAAAGTAACACAATGTTCAACAAGCAAGATAAGATGCGCCACTGTACAACTCCTGCTCTCTACCTATCCAAGTTATAACAGCAGGGCCATTGCCAGCACCCTCAAAATGCATCACTGGATTGCCATGAATAACAGGGACGTGCCCAGGGTGATGAAAACAAAGTTTCCAGCCATGGTTATGGTCTTTGGTGTGGTTTCAAGTAAGTGCCACATCATGCCGCCTCACATCTTCGAAGTCGGCTTGAAAGTCAACACCAAAGTGTACCAGGATGTGCTAAAGAGTGTGATGATCCTCTGGTGCAATCGGGTGGCTGCTGGCAAACCCTGGGTGTGGCAGCAGGACTCTTCTAAAGAGACCCAGAGGTGCTACCACTTTGTATTCTTCTCTCACTGCCCCCCACCCGACCTGACCTGCTGGACTACTTTGTTTGATCATATGTCAAGAACATCACCAACATGACCTCCCACAACACCAAAGCCAGCATGATCGCCACCATTCATTGAGTATTCACCGAGCTCCCATCGGCGCTTGTGGAAAAGGCTTCCGGTTCTGGATCCGTATCTAGGCAATGATTGAGGCTGAATGCGGTTACATTGGATAAATATTAGCTCTACTACATAAAGTTTACTGAATTGATTTTTTTTTTTTTTTTTTACACACACACACACACACCCACATATATATAGTAATTTATAAAATATATAATATGCGATTAAGCTACACTGAATATTCGGCGTTTCATCCACTCTAGGATTCGTCAGGCTTATGCACGAATTCTGTGGTTATTTATCATTTTTATATGGTCCTCTTCTGTTGAGGATTTTAGTTATCCAATCAGCTTTCTAGTATCCACCACGCCCCTTCCTATCAGCCAATGGGCATGCATTTTATCGAACAAAGGATCTGTTTTAAAACTAGTTTAGTGTTTTAAGGCAGACATTTTCTTTTTTTTTTTATATATATAAATATACATATGTGTACATACATATATGCACATATATATATATATATATATATATATATGTGTGATCGTTTATGTATATTCATGTTTATCCTTTGTTCGATAAAATGCATGTCCATTGGCTGATAGGAAGGGGCGCGGTGGATACTAGAAAGCTGATTGGCTAACTAAAATCCTCAACAGAAGAGGACCATATAAAAACGATAAACAACCACAGAATTCGCGCATAAGCCTGACGAATCCTAGAGTGGATGAAACGCCGAATATTCAGTGTAGCTTAATCGCCATAAATATTTTATAAATCACTAACTAGCTCTACCTACGTATTGAGCACTTTTTAAGTAAATACTTAAAGTTTACGCGTAAATCTATACTTTCGTATATTAATTTTATGTGAGTAAATGAAGTAGTTAATATATATATATATATATATAATTGTTACGAGCTGGGCAAGATTAAGGCCAAGAGCAATTATCTCTGACTTTGCTTATTATACATTCTCAACCATGCATTTCTTGATCAAACGTTACATCACGATATGTTATTGCACGTTCTCTCGTTTATAGATACTCTTATCCTCATTCAACCAAGAGATACAAACACACAGAAAGAATGACAGAACGCATGATTAAGACCTGTAAAAGGGATTTAATCTTATGGGATTTCCACAAAACAAGCAGGCCAGGTAACAGAATACAATACATGAGAAGAAAACAATAAAAAAAAAAAAGTCAACATCATAAAGTTACGAACATTTAGCCAACAGGTGGGGTGGGGCTGCAGGATTGGGATAAAAAGGAATATGTACTTAACAAAAATAAACTAAAAAAAAATTGGATCATAGAATCCTCTAAGACAGTTTCCAAAGTAGGTTTTACAGAGGCCTGTAGGCCTCCGTGAGTGAAACTAGGGGGCTCCAAAAGCCCTCTCTTAAAAAGGACCAAATGCTTTGTATGGAAAAATTTAGACATTTAATTATTGATCCGTTTTTATTGATATGATTCATAACTAACATAAGAGTTTCAGGATGGTTATGAAAAATTAACAAAAATATGCAACAATTTTTGATTCATCAAAAACAAAAAAATGGTTGTCAACATTATCATAAGTTGGTGTTAAAATTTGAAATGAATGTTTTTCATAATATTTTTTAGAAAATGTCTTGTTAGTGTTCTGTGAAAAACCTTTACCCTGCTCACGGGCTCCATGGTGTCCTGAAGTTTGGGAAATCCTGCTCTAAGATAAAGCAATACACGGACTATGGTTCTATCTCTCCCATTTTTTTTTTGGGGGGGGGGTCATCTTTCTTCTTCTCCTTTTATTTTTTATTTATTTTTTTTTTCTTAATTTAATCGTCTCATTTGGTCCTTTCTTGTCACGAATTCTCCTCTATTCTGGAATGGAGAGTTATCAATTCATTATCATAAGCTCCAAGTTCCATGATTTGCTCGCTTCCTTCAACATTGGGATTTATGTTCCTTCAACCGTAGATCAATTTAGTTTATTGTTTGTTAAAATAAAACCCACACACTCACAATATGATTCCAGTTGACTACAATTTGATATTCTTCAAGTCCAATGTAAACAAGTTCTTGATGAACCGTCCCCCTAAGTAATCCAATTTACAAAATTCCCACTACTTATGTTTACTATGCTATAATCATATTGACTAATGTATATCCATTAACCCTTATCCTCGAGTGGCCTTCAGGCCTTGATAAGTGGTGATTCGGGGGGGGGGTGGATTTAGAATCGGGTGCAAGAGGTGGGGGGGGATATTGGAATTGTCCCAGTACTAATCAATAAATATAAAAGCGAAAATGTGTGTATGTGTGTTCGCTTTTTCTGTATGTCTACAAAAGGCTTTTTTCAGAGAAGCGGGCGGGCGGTCGGTTCACAACTTTTTAAAACTTTTTATATCACCTTTAAATCGTAATATCTCAGAGTTAACAATGGAGCTCGCCTGTCTATTTAATTTGCTCGACTTCGGGAAGATAAATATTCAACATTTGTCGCTCGCCGCATGTGGATTAGTCTTTTTCTTATAATAAAAGCGACACTAATTTTGGCGGTATTTTCTGTCTATCAGCGGAAATGTCCGAAAGCAATCAGCTTTGATCAATGTGGAAATATTTTCCATATATCAAACAATTGCTATTCAATTTGGACAAGGGGAGCTGTTTCCCCCTACCCCCAACATCTTGGGAAAATAAAAATAAAGCGTTCCCGCAGTAAATGAAATACTATCCCATAGTCAAAATTGACCTCATTAAGTCACTAAAACGTGCACCTGCCAAATCCAAGTAATTAAATAAATTTAAATGTGTTTCCGTTAGCATCTCGCCGTGGCCCAATGGTTAAAACCGTTGCACTCTTTTTTTCATACTTGAATTTCCAACTTTGCCTCAACAGTTCGGATTCGATCCTCATACTTGCCTACCAAAACATTTTTATTTTACCCCCCCCCCCCCCGGAGTTTTGATTTACCGAAAACCACACACACCTACAAATACCCGGGCAACGCCGGGTACCCTTCGCTAGTATATATATAAAGGATAGAACGATAAAATTGTCACCTTAAAGAAAACAACACCACAGCCTTATTTTAAAACTTTTATTGAAAAAGTTAATTCAGGTAACTTGATTATGTATTAGAGCTGATATCTATTCAATGTAGCTGCCTTCAGCCTCAATCACCACCTCGATACAGGTTCAGAACTGGGAGCATGCCTTTTCCACAAGCGCCGATGGGAGCTCACCAGATGGCGGTGATCAAGCTGGTTTTGGTGTTGTCGGAGGTCATGTTGGTGATCTTCTTGGCATATGACCAAACAAAATAATCCAGCGGGTTCAGGTCGGGGAGGAAATGGGGTGCAGTGAGAGAAGGGTACAGAGTCCTAGCACTCCTGAAGCCAGACCGGGGTCTCTTTGGACATGGGGTAGTGCCGACTCCTGCTGCCACACCCAGGGTCTGCCAGCAGCCATCTGATTGCACCAGGGGATCACCACACTCTTTAGCACGTCCAGGTACACAGAAGAGACGTTGCAAGCCTGTCTTTGTTTTATCATTATTTCCATGGCAAGTGCTCGTCTGAGCTCCAATCTCTGCCCCCCCCTCGCCAATCTTTCATGAAAAACATCCGTCTAGCTGAAACTACTGCCAATAATTTTCCCCACTCTTTATCCGTGCTAAATCAAAACGTAGATTCCATGAAAAAAGCTTCTTTCTTAAAAGTGCACGCCTGTGGAGCTCTCTTCCGTTTGCCTGCTTCCCAGCTGACTACAACTTGGATGTCTTCAAGTCCAACATAAACAAATTCCTGATAAACCGCCCCCTTAAGTAAGACACTTTATCAAATGTCCATGACTAACGATTACTACGATATTATCCCGTTGTTTACTGTACACGCAATAACTCTTATCCCCGAGTGGCTTCCGGGCCTTGATAAATGGTGACTACTATGTAAAAAAAAAAAAAAGAGGGGGGTGCACTTTGGTGTTGATTTTCAAAACGACTTCGAAGATGTGAGGTGGCATGATGTGACCCTCATTTGAAACCACACAAAAGACCATAACTGTTACTAGAAACTTTGTTCAGTTGTGCTCTCAAGCGTTGAACCGTTCAGATTTGCATTTTGCTGGCAATGGTCCTGTGGTCATAACTTGGATCCATAGAGAGCATAAGTTGTACAGCGGTGCATCTCCGATCTTGGTCGTTAAACATTGTGTCACTTCCAAAAATGGTAGAAGGCTCCTATCACTCTTGGGATTTGTACACAACTGGCCAACTAGTAGATAGTCTGCAACAAAAAAAGAAAACCAGTTTTCATCAAATGGAAATGGAATCATGTCGTCTTTTCTATGGCGACAATTTTATCATCTCTACGATCTCTACAGAGACAAGATAACGTTTGAAATCTCGGAAGAGACGGAGAACATTCTACATCACGTGAGTGACGTCACTGCTGCAACAACAAAGAAATAAATGTTGTTGTACAAACCCAAAAAGTGACTCCGTTATTTCCTGCACATTTTGCAACTGAGGCCACAACATTAGTGTTTTTTTTTTGTTTTTTTTTTAATTATATATTCTTTTAATTATTTTGTGTTAATTATTTATTTACTTTTTTTTTTATTTTATTTTTATTTTTTATTTGACAAATTTTTCCATTTAACAATTTTTCTTTCTACATGGAATTTCGAATGTAACCTGACAATAGCTCAAACAGTAATGACTAAGGTTGGAGCACTGTACGTTTTGGTTTCAATTCTAGTTGATTGCAGTAGAGTCGTGTGTATATATATATATGTATATATATATATGTATATATATATATATATATATATATATATATATATATTCCTCAAGTAGCTTTTGTCCTTAATAATTGATGATTCATTCATTCATTATTTCCCTTGTCATATTAAATGTTGGTCTTATATTTTTAATAAAACGTAATTTCATGCAATATGTATATTTTCTCATGCTTTTTATATCATGTTTCTGAATTTTTGAGATGAGGATTGATAATTCGTATTATTTGGATTCTTCAGACTACGTTTCTCATCTTCAGTGTTATTTGCACAACGTTTTGCGCTGATGTAACCTTCGACCTTCTTCAGGTGTATCTTGTCAAAAATCAAAATGGAAACTTGAATGAAACATTTATTTAACCCACAGGGGTAGCATGCTCTTGTTCAGTCAGCCATGACCAAGTAGAAGTCCTAAGCATTTTGCCTTGCTCCCTGTGACTTTTGGTTATTCCTTAAGCTCAAGGAAAACCTTAGAGGCTGTCGTTATGAGACAATTGAGGAGATGAAAGAGGCTGTGCCGAGGGTCCTTGATACGCTGACATGAGGACTTCCATAGGGTCTTCCAGAAGTTGTTAGAACAGTAAAACAAGTGCATTGCAGCCAGAGGAGATTACTTTGAAGGGGACTAGAGTTTCATGTATGTAGTATCAATAAACGTTCTCATACAGAAAAAGTCTGGAAACTTATTGAAGGCATCTTGTAGTTTCATTGGTATTATTTATATAATTTGTGTTGGTGTTGTTGTTGTTGTTGTTGTAGTAGAAGAAGAAGAATTTTATTATTTCGACAGATGTAACCTCCGACCTTTTTTTTTTTTTAGGTGTAACTCAGGATCTTTCTTTTGAATCTGTATGGAATTTCGAATAAAACCTTTTATTCAATTCACAAGAGTAGCATACTCTCATTTTGTCAGTCTTAAGCATTTTGCAATTGTATTCTTAGGATTGCCTTCACCAAGGATTGAACCTTGAACTTCCAGATGAGTTTCACTTAGAACTGAATTTTTACTTAGCACTTTATCTGTTATGCCATTGGTTTTGAGTTGACCAGAAAGATTCCCGAGTTCAACAAAACACACCGAAACGTTGCGAGAATACCACTCCAAATGAGCACAGTAGTACACACATAAACGAAATAATACACTGTTTATATATTTGCATGTACATTATTCACTCCTATTAAGGCATAAGGATGGCTAATGTGGGCTATATCTATTTTAATATTTTTGTTCTGTTTCATTATATATGTGTACATGAACGTTTTTTTTTAAACAAATTTTTCCAATAAATAATTTTTGTTTTCTGTTCTTCAGTTGGCGGTATTTACACAGTGATCAAGTCGAAAGCACCCGTTACGGTTGATGAACTTGGAGAGCAGTTCTGTCTTTTGGGTCCGTACAATGAAGAATGCGTACGTACCGAAGTTGAGATCTTGGAACCTCAGTATTATGTCTACAGAAGTGTTATCAAATCAATGGAAAACCAAGGAATTCGCGTAAGTTGTACCAATAAATGGATCATTATTACAGTTCTGATTTTTGTTTTAGATGAGGTATGAATATTTGTATTATTTAGATTAATCTGAGAATTATTATCATCTTGAGTGTAATCTGCACAACGTTTCAGTCAATATAACCTCTGACCTTCATCTATATATATAAAAGCGAAAATGTATGTATGTGTGTTCGCTTTTTCTGTATGTCAACAAAAGGCTTTTTTCAGAGAAGCGATCGCTCGCTTCACAACTTTTTAAAACTTTTTATATCACATACAAATCGTAATATCTCACAGTTAACAACGAAGCTCGCCTGTCTATTTAATTTGCTCGATTTCGGGAAGATAAATATTCAATATTTGTCGCTCGCCGCGTGTGGGTTAGTCTTTTTCCTATAACATCTTGGGGAGGGGGGAAAAAGCATTCAGCAGTAAATGAATACTAGCCCGCAGTCAAACTTGACCTCGTTAACTCATTAAAACGAGCACCTGCTAAATCCAAGTAATTAAATAAATTCAAACGTGTTTCCGTTAGCATCTCGCGGTGGGGCAATCGTTAACGTCGCACGTTTTTTTTTTTTTTGTTTTTTTTTTTTCACACTTTAATTTACAACTTTGCCACAACAGTTCGGGTTTGATCCTCATACTTTTTTTTTTTTTTTTTACCCCCCCCCCCACACCTCCAAACACCCGGGCAACGCCGGGTACCCCTCACTAGTCAAGTATAAAAGCCACCATATTTTGGAAGGATAAAAGCGGGTAGCTCTATATTCTTAGCTTTCGAATTTTTGGATTTATTTGGAAGTGAATTTACACGAATTATGAGGAAGAATATAATTATAACTTAATGTGATTAAATTTTTAATGAAATCCAACAACCAATTATAAGTTCTTAGAAGCATAACATTTACGAAACTAAAAGGTTGCTGGTTTCAGTATGATTAATTGCGTGTTATCCATTTTTTAACTAGATGTAGTCTGTTTAGTTAGAATAATAAAATTTCTTGTCATTCAGGTATATGTACAAAGTGTGTGGAAAGAATGAATGAGAGTTCTCGGGTTAATAAATGACAAAACTATATTCTAAAGTTCATGATGTTGACCATCTTTTAATTTATTCCTTTAATTCAGTTGACATTCACAATTATCTGTTTCTTAGCATAAAATCAATCTGATTGATTGTTGCTGTTTCCTCTGATGAATTAAGGGCAAAATAGATTCACTGATTGATATAATAATTAAGTGATTGATTTTGCGCTACGAAACAGAATTGTCAAGAATTTTAAAAATAAACTGAATTAAAAGAATAAATTATAAGAAGGTCAACGTCATGAACTTTGGAATATTGTTTTTTGTCATTTATTCACTATATCGTTTTTCTTTTGGGTGTATTGATATTCATATTAAAAACCCCCTTTTCTACTTATTTGAAAAGAAAATACAATTTTCTTATATATGGGTTGTGGAATTGCATCCATCTGCAAAAGATCTAGCTAATTTGCATATTCTTTTAAACATTCATTTTAATTAATTTCCTATTAGTTTTTTTCGGTTTTCTTATGGGGTGATCATCTTTATTTAACTATTACGTGTAATTATATTCATGCAGATATTCTACATGATTTATACTTGCGTAATATTTGCGTAAAACGTTTACAGGAAACACAAAATTGTTTCCATATATATTTATATATACGTATATATTTTTGTTGCACAGATTTTGCCTACCAAACTCCTCCTAGAGTTTTTGGTCTACGGACATAAAATTTCATATATAAGGTGTTTGAATCCATGCAAAACTTTATATTTGGGTTTTAGCCTGGAAAAATCCGTGCAAAAGTGTGAAAATTAAAAAAAAATGAAATTTGTCAGGTGAAGGTCGAATGCCGCCATTACGAATGCATAATGTAGTTAATATTGGTTCATGTTTTAATTTTTAGCCTTGCAGTAAACATGTTTTCATAGCCCAGTCATTTATGGCAGAGGCAAAATAAATCGTGAGCTGAACGTTTTGGTTTCGATTCTCAATGGTGGCGCATGAGTCTTTTTTTTTTTTTTTAATCATTATTATATATTGCATCCAATCTATCTATCTATCTATCTATCTACATCTATAAAAGTGTAAATGTCTGTCTGTCTGTCTTTTCTCTATGGTAATTAAGGAAGACTATTATACAGAAATACATTACTTTACATATTCACACTTTTTAATATATACATATGCACATAACCTTATGGACAGTATATAGGGCCCGAGCAAAGCCGGGCGGAACTGCTAGTATATATATATATATATATATATATATATATATATTAGATATAGATAGATATATAGACATAGATAGATAGATATATATAGATAGATATATATACTAGCAGAAGTACTCGTTGTTGACTGGGTTCAAAAAGAGCCTTAAAAATCGACTAATTTAAGGGGAAAGTCAAGAAAAAGATGGGGAGAAATGATACAAATGGTCTTAAAAGAAAAAGGGATAAAGACCTGGTCAGTAAAAAGTAACATGGCAGTCAAAACATTTTTGTTCAAATAAAATTTCTTGATATTCAAGTAATATATATATATATATATATATATATATATATATATATATATAACACACTAGCAGGCCACCCAGCATTGCCCAGTCATAAAATGCGCTTAAATATGATATTTTGGTTAATGCAGATTTTGTATTTATTTTTATATTATAATGGACTCAATATGTAGTAATGATTTAAAGTTTAAAGAAAAATTACTTGTGCGCCACCACTAAGAATCGAAACCAAAATGTTTTGCTTAAGATTTACTTTTTCCTTTGACGTTAATATCTCAGCTATGAAGACATGTTTGCTGCAAGGCTAAAAATTAAAACATGAACCAATAGCTATTACGTTACACATGCATATTCGTAATGCCTTCATTCGACCTTCACCTGGCAAATTCCAATTTTTTAATTTTCAGTTTTGCACCAATTTTCCCTGGCTAAAATCTAAATATAAAGTTTCACATGGTTTCAAATACCCTATATATTAAGTTTCATCTCTGTAGACAAAAAACTGACAGAGGAGTTTGATAGGCAATTTTTTTTAAACAAATATATATACACATACATAAATATATGTAGAAAGAGGTTTCTGTTTACTATAACCTTTTTACGCAAATATTACGCAAGTATAAATCGTGTAGAATATCTGCATGAATATAATTACACGTAATAGTTAACTAAAGATGATCATCCTATAAGAAAACCCAAAAAAACTAATAAGGAATTAATTAAAACCAATGTTTAAAAGAATATGCAAATTAGATCTTTTGCAGATGAATCCAGTTCCACGACCCATATATAACAAAGTTGTATTTTCTTTTTCTTGGACAAAATGTTGTATATTTTTTATTTTTATTTTTCCCACACCCTCAATACAAGTGAAATTGTAATTAATATTATCTTTTTTGTATTTTATGTATAAATAAAAAAATGTTCTAAAATTGGGTTTAAGTAGGACCTCCTCCTCCACACACACACACACACACACACACACACACACACACACATGCACAAACACACATTTAAAGGGGTATTTATGATAAAAGATGCTGGCTGAGAGAGAAATCCTTTTAAGTTTCGAACAGAGACGAGATGGACCAACCAACCTCACCCCCCCCCCAATCTTTTTGAGTTGACCTTGTGCCTAAATTTTTTTGTTCATTTTCCATTTTGTATTTCTTTTTTATAGTAAATAAAAAATTTAATATCTCAAAGTGTAGAATCTGTTCTGCAGATGCTATGATCAAAGTAATATGTGGGGGCAATGTAGGGGAAATCCTTCATACCAATTGTCACTAGCAGTTCCCCCTCAGGAGAGCTGGTCCCCATTTCCCCCCTCTCTCGACATTAAAAAAAATGGCCTTGTGTCTTATTTGCTCTCGTGGGGAAGCAAATAAATAACTAAATAAATAGAAAAAAGGATTTTTAATATGAATATCAATACACAAAAATACAACAAATTTATAGGAGTATATATGTGTGTGTGTGTGTGTGTGTGTGTGTGTGTGTGTGTGTGTGTGTGTGTGTGTGTGTGTGTGTCTATGCCTTAGTTTTCATCTTTTAAAAATATATTTAAAAAAAAAAAAAAGTTTAATTTCAAGTTCTTTATTACAAAATTATTTCGTTAAATTAATCTTGTGCAATCACTGTGTTAGTTTGCTTTCAAGAATTTACACTCGTTCTAATATTATTTCAGGGATCATCAGTTGTTTACCATAAAACACTGTTTTGGAGATTTAAAAGAAGCAGTTTGGTATCTTGCTTAACCATTCTGAGCCACGTTTTAAGCTGGCTGCCGCATCACTTTTTCCAGTCCCAAGAAGGAACAGGATTGATGGCACATATATATATATATATATATATATATATATATATATATATATATATATATATATATATATATATATAGTCTTGGAAGTTTTTAACCTTTAAAACTATACAAAAAAATATTTTTTATCATTCATTAGAAAACCATCTAGTCAGTAAGTCATTTAATCACCTGCAATCACTGCATCAACTCGCTCTCGAATTTACTATAATACCAATAATTTATTTTTCAAGGGATCATCAGTTGTTTCGGGGATTTAATATATATATATATATATATATATATATATATATATATATATATATATATATATATAAATTCCACAGCCAAACAACGTCGCAGCTCACAAGAGCTATGACAGTCAACGAACCGGAGGTCCAAGACTCGAGTTTCGCCCTCATTTGGGCTCATCAGTTAGACACATCCAAACTCAGGATTCGGAACCTGAGCCTCTTGCATGCGAGGCAAGCACTCTACCAACTGAGTAAATGCCCCGCACACAAGAATTTCTATTATATTTATTATATACAATCTCTCACATTCTTATAATCCTATCATAAGGTGGTCGTTTGGTTAGTATTGCTGGATGGCGGCGTCCTTTCGAGTTAAAAACTCCTACTTGTGAGACATCGGCTTGGGTTATTGACTGGTTGGATGGCCGCGTCCCTTGTCAAGACGAAGTAGGTTCATTTCACAGTCGGATTTTTGGCGTGGTTTGCTTGATCTGTGTTGGTTAATAGAAATTCTTGTGTGCGGGGTGTTTGCTCAGTTGGTAGAGTGCTTGCCTCGCATGCAAGAGGCTCGGGTTTCGAATCCTGAGTTCGGATGTGTCTAACTGATGAGCCCAAATGAGGGCGAAACTCGAGTCTTGGACTTCCGGTTCGTTGACTGTCATCGCTCTTGTGAGCTGCGACGTTGTTTGGCTGTGGAATTTATTGTATACAATCTCTCACATTCTGAAAATCATATATATATATATATATATATATATATAAAATAAAAATTACAATTAAATTTACCAAAATTATCCAAGATGGTAAAATTAAAGTATATTATAAATATTAAAGAAATAATATTTATAAAATTATCTCAGCCAGATGTAAAAGCTCGATAAAACCAAATAGGAAATGGAGCTTATAATATAAGCAAACAGTTAATAGAATATGTTAAAAAACACTTTGAAATGAGTTAAAAACATATTTAATCTGAAAAGGAAACACTAGATAAATGGATAGTCCTTAATCCGCGGAGTTTCGAAGAAATACTTTCCTTCTCATCAGAGGTTAGGAATTAGCAAAATGTGGGATCGGATTTTGCATGCAGAAGTATTTGATGAAACAACAAGTAAGTCAAAGATCTTACTTGAAAACAAAAAATTGAAGCAGGGGGAATATAGTGAAGAAAAAGGTGATTACACATGAATGGATAGTCTGGTGGAAAATAAAAAAATCCAGTGACGGTAAAATCCAAATGTAAAACTTCAAGAAAGTTAAAAGAATTTCCATTTGTATTTGTATACTTGTATTTTCCTTGGATTTTACTTGTACAAAATCCGTGGCCTCTATCGAAAGTTTTTGCGAGACATACAAACACACACACACACATTTTGCCTTTTTTTTTACTTCTGAACCTGTGTGCCCCCCCCCCTCAGCAGCTGCCAATGTGAAAGACGATGACGGCCATAAAGAGAAGACACAGGAGAAGACCATAGAAATAACGTTGGGGTCGGTGGCAATATTGTCAAACGGGTTAACACATGGTATCACACTACATCTACTAATCCAAGAGATCTTACCAATTCTTTTGACGTGACCATACCAACAAAGTCTCCTGCTCTGCATACAACTCCCTATTTAATCTTCATATGAAGTTATCAGATCTAAGCTTGTCTTTAAAATTCACATTAGACATTCATCATATCATTCTTATCACTTCTCTCCATGCAACGCATGTCTTCAACCCTCACTGGCCAAGTTTCACTTCCATATATCATGACGTTGTGTATACATGCCTGATAAACTTTTCTCTTGGTCGATGGTGTTAATGCTCTGCTAATTAGTAATGACAGAAGTTCCTTGAACTTATTCTATCCACTCCTAACTCATGCAGTCACACCAGCACCTGCTCCTCCTTGTGCTCCAACGACACATGCTTGCATGTGTTGGACAGCTTTTAAAATTTGATTTCCAAACTAACCTATCTCTGCCCATGTCTTTATTAATCTCTCTTTCTCTTTTATCACTTTTTTGTTTTCTCTGTTCTTCCCCTGTGAATGGAACATGCTACTTCAACTGTTCTACATCTATTAACCCAAGACCCATTCTGTCGATGTGGCCATACCATCAGAGCCTACTCTTCTATACATATCTAAATTTTTGGAATGAGGGTGGATAATATGTATTTTTCAGACTACTGTTCTCATCTTGGTTGTAATTCTCACAACGTTTCGGCCAATGTAACCTCTGACCTTCTTCAGGTGTATCTTTCTACCATTCACTAATAAGAGCCATTGTCAAGATACATCTGAAGAAGATCCTAGGTTTCATCAGCCGAAACATTGTGCAAATAACAACCAAGACGAGCGCAGTAGTTCAAACAATCAAAATAATATGTTGGCATGTGTTGGACAGCTATTAGAAATTGGCTTCCAAACTAATCTATCTCTGGCCATGTCTTTATTTATTCCTCTTTCTTTCAAACCCTTATCACTTTCATTTATGTTTCCCTTGGGCTTTCTATGCCAGCTGACCCTGTTACCTCAACTGTTCTACGTCTACTGACACAATCTCATGCATTCTTTCACCATATTCGGTTTAATGTCACTTTTACATGCTTGGACAGCTTTTAGAAATTGGCTTCCAAACTAACCTATCTCTGGCCATGTCTTTATTTATCCCTCTTTCTCTTTTATCACTTCCTCCCATGTTTTCCTTGCCCTTCCTCTGTGAACGGAACATGCTACCTCAACTGTTCGACATCTATTAACCCAAGAACTTTCATTAATTCTTTCGATGTGACCATACCATCAGAGTCTGCTCTTCTATACATATCTCACTATACTGTCCAGATTTAATCTTCGTCACAGGTCATAAGCCTGTCTTTAAGATTCACATTACACATCCATCGTATCATTTCTCTCCATGCAACACGTGTCCTAAACTAACTAGATTTTACTTTCCTGCATCATCACACACAGCTAAAAGACACTTCCCTCGGTTTTGCTCTGCTGGTTCGTAATGGCAGAAGTTTCCTGAACATACACCATGTAGTCACATTAGCACCTACTCCTCCCTGTGCTCTATTGGTATCTCCATGGTAACAAAACTAGACGTAGCAAGACGAGCTATCTGTTTTTCTCTCTCTATGAAACTAATTGGAGTTGTTTAGGACTAAGGGGCCAGGGGCTCACAGATTGGGAAACTGATCTCAATTTCAGCTGTTGGTGCTTCTACATCATAAGAGCAAAATTTGAAAAATCTAAATCTTGAATATCAAGTAAAACAAATGGAACCTACATAATGGTCATGTCGCAAATAATAACATATCCAAAAATTACGAAAACGATAAGATAGAAATATAATTATTAATGGAACAAGAAATTTGTGAAACCGAGCGACTTCGCTAGATTTGGATAAAAAAAAACCCAACAAAAACAGAAAAGTTGATAAGGGAGGTAATGCTCCAATAGTATCACCATGGTAACAAAACTTTTGAACAACCTCAGCAGCTTCATCATCCATATATACTTTCTACACATCGGAGTTCTCATCCGTGTCCATCATCTTACACTTCTTGCGCACAAACTAGTTCCTATTTACTTTGCCCCCCCCCCCCCGAGAGCAGAGTTAGACACCAGGGTCGTTTTTTAATGTGGAGAAAAGGAACAAAAATTAAAAATTGTCTTGGTCGTGAAGGATTTCTCTTCCACTAACCGAGAACAAAAAATTTAAGTGCAGCATCAGAACAGATGCTACACTTTGATCTTGACCCATCTCTAAATCTACCAGTAATTTCACAGCACCTCTCGTATAAGCAATATTCACAAGTGCCGCAGAAAATTGAGTTGCACTCAACACTCTTTCCACAAACTGAGCAGAGGAACTTACCTCTTTTAAGGAGCTTTTTAAAACTGCAACCACTGATTATCACTTTGGTCTTAGTAACATTGACTTTCTATTAACCTAAGAACTTTCATCCATTCTTTTGGTGTGACCATACCATCAGAGTCTATCTTCTGCAATCTCCCTATACTTTTAGGCCCTGTCAGTGGGGCATTAGAATACGCCGACTGTCCCCCTGCAGAGGGTAAAAGTCCCTCAATGGGGGTCCTGGATATGACCTTAAACTATATCCAGTGGTGAGGCCCCAGCTTGTGGGCTTTGGGGAGTGTGGAGCCACCCTTTAATTACCATTGCTCCCAGGTCCACTCTGACCCGGAGTGGTAGTACCTGTTAGGGTCCCAACTATGGGTTAAATAGAAACCAACGTGAAAACAACAAATCTATTCTATTAAAAAAATTTTTTCTTCAAAATCTTTAGATTCGGCATTAAATAACCCGAAAAGGGTTGATATGCCGTAAAACAAAAACAACCAACCAACCTTACACTTTTAAGATTTAATCTCTGTCTAAAGTTACCAGACCTGAGCCTGTCTTTAAGATTCACATTACACATCCATCGTATCATTTCTCTCCATGCAACACATGTCCTCAACTAACAAGATTTTAACTTCACACATCATCACACACACCTAAAAGATTTTTCCCTTTGTCTTGCTCTGCTGGTTAGTAATGGCTGAAGTTTTCTGAATATACTCCACACACTCCTAATTCTTGTAATCACACTAGCACCTGCTTCTCTCTGTGCTACAATGGCATCACCACGATAAGAAAACTTCTGAACAATTGTAAAATATCACCACCTTCTCCACCTGTGATATTGATCTGCTAAATTTTTTTTAAAAAGAAATCTTTCTAAATTTCGCTTAGAAATTTTTTTTGTTGTTTTTTTTCCCCCACAAGGTCTACTTTGGAATTCTTTAAATAAACATTCTTCTAAATTTCATTTGAAATTTTATTTTATTTTTTATTTCAAAGGTTTACTTTGGAAGATGGCTAATTGAGGGCTACCCCAAAGTTGTCCTCTTTGATATTGGTTCTGCTGCTTGGAAGTTGGATGCTTTCAAACAAGAATTATGGGAGCTTGCTGGTATTGGTATCCCTTGGCACGACCGCGAGGCAAACGATGCTGTCATTTTTGGGGCACTAGTAGCCTGGTTCCTTGCCGAAGTAAGTTATCCATTTTCTAACATTTATTTTATGCATTTTATTCAATATTTTCTGAAGATTGGTCACCCCAAACATTAATCTTGAACCAACATTATTCTGTCATGTCTGGGACACTGGAAGCGCGATTCCTTTGTAGAAGTAAATTATCTGTCTTTTCATCTGTATTTTAAAAAAATTAAAAAAATTTTTTTTTGTTTTCTCAGATTCTTTTAATATATTGTGTTTGTTAAAATGTCTGCTATTAACTATTAACGTTAGTTATAGTTTGTCCAGAACTCCTTTTCTACCAACAAAAAAAAAAAAAATCTTTCACATATGTATCCATGACTGGAAGAAAAAAAAAATATCTGTCTTTTCATCTGTATTTTAAAAAAATTATTAAAAAATTTTTTTTTTGTTTTCTCAGATTCTTTTAATATATTGTGTTTGTTAAAATGTCTGCTATTAACTATTAATTAACGTTAGTTAGTGTTTGTCCACAACTCCTTTTCTACCAAAAAAAAAAAAAAAATCTTTCACATATGTATCCATGACTGGAAGAAAAAAAAAATAACTTGAATTGATAAAGTAGTTTTATTTTTATAAATGAGGTCATTTTTTTAAACGATTAATGGGCATTCGTAGGCATTACGATGATGCACAAGGCTGATTTTTAAACTGTTTCTGTAAATCCATTAAGGGAGAGTGATGAATTTCAGAATGGTGTCATGTGATTGTAAATTGTCACTTAGCCATAAAATTTGATTTTCTTTTTTTAAAAATAAAACTACTTAATCAATTTACATGATTTTTTAGTGCGTGATGTTTTCTTTTAGTCACAAGTACGTACATCATAATGATTTTGATTTATTCTTTGTTTTTTCTTGAGGATGTAACAGCGTGGACACGTGTATCCAAAGGAATGTGAAATGACGGCACCGATAAAGAAAAAGACAATGGAAAAGGAGAACACTAGAGAGTACGTTAAAGATGTGGGGGTGGCGTTTGAAAGCACGTTAGAGATGTGGATAACATTTGAGAGCACATAGGAGATGTGGGGGTGGCGTTTGAGAGCACGTTAGAGATGTCACAGCCATACGAAGTCACATGGCGGAAGAATGAGGAAATAAATTTTGTTGTTACAACGGGGGGGGGGGGGTTGAAGTTATTTCTTATTTTTTGTCTACTTTGTGACTGAGGCTAACATTATAGGGGGTGAGGGAATCCTGGCCAAGCACACTTTAGTTTTATTAAACTTAATTAAAAAATGTTTGAGGATCCTTGTTATTATTACATACTCAACGGGCTCATTTCTTTTCTGATTTCCACGATATTATCATTTCCAAATCTCTTCTATAATCATTTACCACCAACGCTCGGATCTTCACTTCTCCCCAGTTAAAATGAATGACTCCCTGCCCCTTTTTTTGATGAGCTTTCAGGGCTCACTTTAATCACAAGCCTGAAATGAAAGACTTGCATCCTATCTGTTGCTAAAGTTGCTGGAAAAATTCTTGGATCATTCTACTGCTCCAGAAAGTCCCCGATTTCTGATGCAATCCTCTGCCTGTAGAAGAGCCAGAATCATTCTAAGATGGAGTACTGCTCTTATATGGGGAGGTTTTGCTTGAAGCACTCTTTAATCTTGAACCGAGATTATTCAGTTGATTTCAAACATTGATCTTAACCGACATTAGTTTCATCATCCTAAATGCTAATATTCAAGTGACATTACTCTGGTCTTGAATTAATCATCAACTATTTTATTGTTTTAAAATTTTTTTAGTTAATAAGGTTTACTTTGTTTCACTCAAAAATTTTTTAATACAATAAGTGTTGCTTGTATAGCAACATTGCTTCCAACAAAGCCTTAATCAGAGGATGACTCTGAGTTCAGGCATGGTTTATGGGCATCATTATCACTAGCTCAGAACGCCCTAGCAGTATCTAACGATACCACCAGACTTTGTTAGATTGTTGTCAATCTGTGGGATTGCCATATCCACAATGATGCAGATAGAGCCTTGTCTTGTAGTTTTATTGTGTATTTTTTTGACGGAGAAAGGCAACATTATTCAAGAACCTGGAGATTGAGTTCGCAATAAAACCTCGGCATCTGACTTTGATAATAAATATAATGGTTTTCCAGTCATTTCTGATACATTTTTCTTGTAGATTCTCATATCTTTTCAGCTGGTGTGCTTAGTCCGAATTTTCCTCAAATGGAACCGTTAATTCAACGACAAAAACTTTTTTTCAAATTAATGAACCAAATGACGATATCTGGACGCTGATCTGATAATGTTATTTTAGTTAGAAATACGAGCCGATGTTCTAAGTCAAATGCAATATGCTAGTCTGTGCAGCCATCAAACAATGACGATCTCTGCCTATTTTTACAATATTTTTGTATTTATGTTGTTTGAGTTTCTCATTCTATGTATTTGTTTTTGCCAGTAAAACTGGAAATTAACATTTTTTTTTCTACCTTTTTACATATCTATTTTTTTATTTTTTCAGTTTCGAAAAGCTCTTCCAAATATTCCTTGTCCTCCAATTGTAATTTCACACTTCCACGAATGGCTGGCTGGCGTCGGCTTGGTTTTTGCTCACACCCGCCAAGTTGATTGCTCCACCATTTTTACCACCCATGCCACGCTGTTGGGGCGTTACCTCTGTGCAGCCAAGACAGATTTCTATAACAATTTACAAAATGTAAGTTTATTAATAGAAACAAAAAAAAAAAACAGATTTTGTGTAAACTCTTTTATTGAATTCTAAAAATAATTTATTTAAAGACTTAACATTTTAAAACGTTTTCATTTTTTTTCTTTTAAAAATTTACTTGTATTGAGATATCACAAAAATTGTTTGCATATTTTTTGTTTTTATAAATATTTTATTTTTATAAATATATATTTTTTTTTAAATATTTTCTTATTTTTATAAATATTTTCTTGTTTTTATAAATATTTTCTTGTTTTTATAAATATTTTATTATTTTTATGAATATTTTATTTTTATAAATATTTTTTTAAATATTTTCTTTTTTAAATATTTTCTTTTTTAAATATTTTCTTTTTTAAATATTTTCTTTTTTAAATATTTTCTTTTTTTAAATATTTTCTTTTATTAAATATTTTCTTTTTATAAATATTTTCTTTTTATAAATATTTTCTTTTTATAAATATTTTCTTTTTATAAATATTTTCTTTTTATAAATATTTTCTTTTTATAAATATTTTCTTTTTATAAATATTTTCTTTTTATAAATATTTTCTTTTTATAAATATTTTCTTTTTATAAATATTTTCTTTTTATAAATATTTTCTTTTTATAAATATTTTCTTTTTATAAATATTTTCTTTTTATAAATATTTTCTTTTTATAAATATTTTCTTTTTATAAATATTTTCTTTTTATAAATATTTTCTTTTATAAATATATATTTTTTAAAAATATTTTCTTGTTTTTATAAATATTTTATTTTTATAAATATATATATTTTTAACTTGTTCCCTATAATTCATAACAGCTTGTTCTCTACAATCATAATTAATTGTTCCACGTAAATTACATATGATAAATTGTCCCCTATAAATCATATTATAAATTGTTCCCTATAAATTATCTATGGTAAATTATTCTTTGTAGATGATTTTTTTATAAATGGCTCCCTATGAATACTTTTTGTTTACATTGTTTCCTATTAATTGTTCCCCATACATTGTTTCCTATAAATGTTTTTATTATTTTCCTGTCAGTTCAATGTGGATAAAGAAGCTGGAGATCGTCAAATCTACCATCGTTATTGCATGGAAAGATCGGCTGTGCATTGCGCGGATGTCTTTTCAACAGTATCGGAAATCACGGGCCTTGAGAGTGAGCATCTTCTTAGTCGGAAACCAGGTACGTATCAAAGATGAAAGAAGATGGCTGTTGTTTGATTATACAAGATAAGAAAGCAAATCTGTTTCAAGGGGAGGCTCTTTACTCCTGCCAAATGACCTTGTTTTGACGTCAGATAGGTTAACGGTGGCCACCGTTTGACATCATCTTAGCTGAATAATTGATATAGGCCTATTAGTGTTAGAAAAATTTAGTAAGTAAAATTATTTATAAATTATTTTTATTTTACCGTAATAATTGACAGTAAAGGAATCTTTGGTAGTGTGTCCACACATGCATGGCCCCTCCACAGATCGCTGACTCCCAACATCATGTGTCGTGGATTTTTCATTCCAACTATTCTTCTTATGGCCAGATCGTCATTTTCTTGCTGGCAACTATCGATGGGAACACGCACGAGTCCACAAAGTAAAAGAATCGAGTAAAACAAACACGAAAAACACAGACACCAACATTTCACATATATTTGACGGTTGGACTTGTGTGTGTGTCTTCTCCCCGTTCTATTGATGTTACATTCGTCTGTCAGTTGAAATTTGTCTCTATCTCTGTTTCACCGTCAACTCTAAAAACTGTCCAACCATTGTCGCTATCAGTTCTCATCTGCCGCAAACGGCATCTAGTTGTCAAGTCTTTTCTGTGTCGGTATCTGAAGTCCCCCCCCCCTCATCCTGACTACCGGAAGTTGCCCTTTCCTGTTTTATCTGTTCGGTAGGTTTCTATTGTCATTGTCAAATCTAAAAAGCTTGATTTAAAAATACCTACAGATTCATTGTTTGCTACTTTCCATCTCTTTGTTTATTGTAAGACACTTCCTATTCCTTTGTCTATTGCCACGACCACTCTCTCAGCACTTAGTGACTCGGGTCCACTTTATAGTATCACAGTAGCCATCTTGAATCTCAACAGGAACTAAGTATATAACAAGAATGAAAGCAAGTAAGAAACAAAAATACAGAAGTCAAGTATTTTGAGTTTGCTCGCTTTCTCTCCTGTCAAAATTCATCAAACCAAACCTCATGAGTAAATATTTTAAAGGTTGATATGCCATAAAACAAAACAACCAAACTCTATCAATAAATATTTGAAGACATAAACAACTTGAAGCAGGTATACTCTTACCAATATTACCGTATTCAATATTGAATAACCCAAAAAGGGTTGATATGCCATAAAACAAAACCATCTCCATCAAGCTTGTTAAAATCAAAATGGCTATCAAGGATTATTTTGCTGTCATTTACTAATTATAATAAAATGATTTATAACTTTTAAAAATTAAACATTGTACAATTGTACTACACTTCCTAGAAAAGGTTTGGCCTGAAATGGCCAATAATGTTATTGTGCAGTAATCGAACTTGGTTTTATTCTTTTCAATCTGTCAAAATTTGGTCAGGTAAATTTATTGCTGTCAAAAATTGGAGTGATATATAATGCTATCCCACTCTTCTTATTCTTAATATTCCATTATTCCTAATATTCCATTATTCCTAATATTCCATTATTCCTAATATTCCATTATTCCTAATATTCCATTATTCCTAATATTCCATTATTCCTAATATTCCATTATTCCTAATATTCCATTATTCCTAATATTCCACTTTTCCTAATATTCTATTTTTCCTAATATTAAATTATACTTAATATTCCAATATTCTTAATTTTTTGCTATTCTAAACATTCCATTCTAAATATCACATTTCACTTTTTATATATTCTTAATGTTCTGTTATTCTGTAAAAATTATTCTGTCAATATTCAACTATTCAGTAAGAATAGTGGAATATTGACAGAATAGTAAATTGAAAACAGAATAGTAAATTCTGTTTCTGGTGTATCATGACATTTCGCTTTTCGTACAAATGTTTAGAAATATTTTGTATTCTTTATTTGCAGATCTTATCACACCGAACGGATTGAATGTGAAAAAATTCAGTGCCATCCATGAATTTCAAAATCTTCACGCACGATATAAAGCAAAAATTAACGACTTCATTCGCGGCCATTTTTATGGGTAAAAAACGAATTTGACTCTTTTTTTTTTGTTTTGTTTTTTTTTTGTTTTTTTTCTTTTGTTTGTGCTTTTGTATGAAAGGAATTAGAGATGATCTTCAATTGTATGATGATGATTATTATATTTGACCATTTTTAACAATAAATAATATAACAAGATGAGAATAGCAATTGAAATCGTACAAAACTTACGAAATGTTAGCATTTTTTGGAAATCCATTCCAATCTGAATGGATTTCTTTTGATCTTGTCATGAAAAGGAAAGAATATGTTTTCTAAGAATTGTTAAATTTTTAAAAATTTGTAAAAATTTTCTAGAAAAAAAAATTTCCCAAAAATGCTAACATTTCGTAAGTTTTGTATGATTTGAGCTGCTATTCTCATCCTGTTATATTCACGTTTCAACTGATGTAACCTTTGATCTTTTTCAGGTACATCTTTTTGAACTTAGGAACCTTCTAGTCAAACTTTGAAATCTTTATGGAACCTGGATAGACTGAACCCTTTATTTAATCCAAAAGGATAGATTGTTCTCATTCTGTCAGCCATGACAAAGTAGAAATGTTAATTTATGTTTACTCTTAGTTATTATCACTTGTAGTAAGAATTGAACCTTCAACCTCTTGAAGACTGTCATTTAGAACTGATTGTTAACCAATGCTTTTAACCGTTATGCCATGCATCTATGTGGACAATTCTAGTATGAATTTTGGAATCTTCAAACCTAATCTTGTCTGAATGGAGAGTTTTATTATTTGTTACTAAAGAATTATAATTTTTTTCTAATGTAAGAAAAAAAGATGCATCTAAAATTCCTCTAGGCGTGATGAGTAGGGTCGTGACAACAGCATATTCTTTTCATTCTTCTGACTCTCGAGTATATATCCGACACAGTAAGACACAGTTAATCAACCGAGAACCACATCATTCCACATAAAAGCATATAAGATATTAAGAGATATATGCTCAAAAGACAAAACAATGAAAAGAATATTCTGTTGTTACAGCCCTAGTAATAAGGTTACAATGATGGTCTAAACTTGAGAAGGAACTTTTTTTTTCAAATAACACGATAATAACTGACAAAATTTCCAACACTGACACTTTTTCTTGGCTCCCCCAAATTAAATTTTTCTCTTTCTGAAAAATGGTTGTCTGACATTCTCTTGTATTGCCAGTGAGACTTGGCCTGTTACATTCCCAGACTAACCCGCAGCGATCATGCAATTATATGATGAATATGCTCCTCAAAGCTTGCTGATATAAAGGTTCTCGATGAGCTGAGATCCAGGCTTGACTTCAGTAGATGAGACCCTATGTTGGAATAGACTGAGATGGTTTAGCCACCTCCAATGAGCCTGTCCAAGACGTTGACCTAGGAAGAGGTGGAATGATTGCATCAAGCAAGACCTGAAACACTGTAGGTTAACAGAAGCATTTGCAATTCATCAAATCAAGTGGAGAGAAGCCATTCGGCCAAGTCGATGACCCAAATGGCTAACCTTTGAACTCCATGAACAAGCAACGATAAACGTGCAGTAGTAGGACTCAAAGCATCTAATATGCTTTGAAGCTGATAAATAATATAATAAATAATAATAAATATAATGATAATGATAATAATAATAATAATAAATAATAAATATAATAATAAATGATAATAAATATAATAATAAATAATATAATAAAAATAATGATAATAAAAATAAAAAATGATAATAATAATGATAAATTATAATAATAATGATAATAATAAATAATATAAGAATAATGATAAAATAAAAAATGATGATGATAATAATAATCAATGATAATAATAATAATAATAAATAATATAAAAATAATGATAATAAAATAATAAAAATAATAAATGATAATAATAAATATAAAAATAAATAATATAATAAAAATAATGATAATAATAATAATAATGATAATAATAAATAATATAATAAAAATAATGATAATAAAATAATAAAAATAATGATAATAATATAATAAATAATAATAAATGATAATAAGCATAAATTAACACTTCTACCTGACCTTGGCTGATGGAATGAGAATAATCTACCCCAGTGGATTAAATCATTGGCTAGTTTCTTTAACCTCTTTAAGTCTTTATTTTATTTTATTTTATTTATTTATTTTTTTATTTTATTTTTTTTTTTAGCTCACTACATGAAGTAGCTTTGTTTTGTTTGGGGCTATTTTCATTAAAAGAAAAATTAATTAAAAAAAAAATATGAATGATTTTGGTTGAAATTTTGTCCAAGTTCCCAAGTTTGGCATAAAAATTCCCAAGTTCAGAAAGATGCACCCAAAGAAGGTCAGAGATTACATTAACAGTTGCATTTCGTATCATCCACAAAACATCTGCTTAGGGGGGACAAGATGTCCATTGCAATCAAAGATTAGCAATAAAACATTTTTTTTTCTTTTTTTTAGCTCATTATATCAAGTGGCTTTATGTCTTGTCTGAAGCAGTTTCCATTAAAAAAATTAACTTTTTAAAAATATAAATTATTTGTGTTCCCAAGTTTGGTATAAAAATTCCCAAGTTCAGAAGGATACACCTCAAGAAGGTCAGAGATTACATCGGTCAAAATGCCGTGAAAATTACAACCACGATGAGATCAGTAGTCCGAATGATCCAAATTATCAATCCTCATCTAAAAAATGTCTTGTACTTCTGTTGATTTGGTTCTATTTTTTAAAAAAAGCATTGAAGAAAAAAAAAATGTCTAATTTTATTTTTAACAGCCATTATGACTTTGATTTGGAGAAGACTCTCTACTTGTTTATTGCCGGGCGTTACGAGTTTTCAAACAAAGGTGCCGACCTGTTCATCGAGTCTTTGGCTCGACTGAACTACCATCTCAAGGTAAACCTAATTTCTTGTTCTTCCATTGTTGTTGTAAAGATACAGGAAACTCACACTTCATTTCTTTTGATTTCATTCACGTTTATTTCTTATCGTCCACAAAAAACTGACTCGCTTAGGGGGACAAGACTAACCTTGGGATGCTCATTGCAATCAAAAACTAATATATTAACTAAATGCAATATTTTATACTAACCGGGCCCATTGAAATTCCATATGAGAAATATATTTAATCAACAACTATGTTTTGATAAAGTTGATGTTTTTCTGGATAACGCAAAAAATTAGTTTTGTGGGGTCAGAAAAAAACACGTAGAAAATATGAGTGTATTTAAATTTTTTTGAAAAGTGTCCATTTGTATTTTAAATATAGAATTGACCCAAAATTAGAAATTAATAAGAACTAATAAATACCCCAAAAGTAATATTGTGCTACATAGTTCAATACGAATAATAAAATCACATTGTAAAAATAACATTTACACTTGCAATTCGTATCATCTAAATAGACTAATCTGCATACATCTGCTTGGGAGGAGAAGACTAATCTCGGGGTAACCATTGCAATCAAGAACTAACAATAAAACATGCATTAATAAAGTTAATGTATATTAGAATTTTGGCGCATAGTTCCCATAATTCTAGTATAAATAAAATGCAAAAAAATATCTACATATACATAGTAAATATTAAAAGTAACAAAATATTTTAAAAATTAGTTGGAAATTTAGCCTTTTCCCAAATTATAGGGCTTGTTATAGAAACTAATTTGTACAATATGAGTTAACATTTTTATGAAAAGAGTCCATTTGTATTTTAAATATAGAATTGAGCCAAATAAGATGAATTAATAAGTAATAATAAATGCTTAGAAAGTAATACTGTGCTACATAGTTCAATACAAATAATAAAATTATATTGTAAGAAACAATCTTTAATTTACTTCAGTTCAGTACCTCTTGACAGACAATGGTTTTTTTTTTCTTTGCCCTGTTTCTTTCAAATGTTTCCTTTTTTTATATAACATTTCGTAGACTTCTTTCTTTGAAGAATCTGTGTATGTCAAAATTACAAGTTCTTTCTTACACCATTACAACATATATTATTATGATGTTCGAAAATGAGGCTATATCAAAGAGAGGTCACTCTCATATTTTTGTCCAGAATTGCTAGATTGGCCTTTTTTAATCCAAATTTTATGAATTTGGCCTTTAAAATTTGTATTTAGACTTTTTTATTTTTTTTAAACGTAACGTACAGACTAACTAAGGAAGAAACATGGAGGATATTATATAGATATACTAGAATTTGGGCCTACAGGTCGCATAATTCCATTATTAATATAATTGCAAAAAAAAATATCTACATATACATAGCAAATATTACAAAGTAATGAAAAAAAATTATTTGAAAATATATTTTTGAAAAATGAAAAAAAATGATTTGAAAATATATTTTTGAAAAATGAAAAAAAAATTATTTGAAAATATAGTTTTGAAAAATGAAAAAAAAATTATTTGAAAATATAGTTTTGAAAAATGAAAAAAAAATTATTTGAAAATATAGTTTTGAAAAATGAAAAAAAAATATTTTGGAAAAATGAAGAAAAAACAATATTTTTCAAAATATATTTTTCCCCAAATAAGAAACTAATTTGTACAAACACATAAACAAATCCAGTATTAATAAAAAGAACATCTGATAAGAAACAATTAAATTGCACAGAAATGTTGTCTTGTAAACAATTTGAAAATCTCTCTTCAAAAGAATGGCCCAAATAATATCTTAAACAGCTTATTGCAATAATTTTGACTCCTAATGGGGGTTTGATCCCTCAAAGTTGGGAGATTCTATTTATAAATGCTGCTGTTAGGAACTGACAAATCAAATTAATTCACATTATGCTATCAACCAATAAGAAACCAGAATTGCTCCATAAAAATTAAACCTTTTACCACCCCAGCACATAATTTTTTTCATGTCAACACAGGAAGGATCTTTTCCTCTTTGACTGCAAAACCTGTACAAAACAGCTGTCCACTGTTCCAACTCATGTTCACTGTGAACGTTAAGCCAAAGAATTTGAAAGAAGTATTTTCAGATAATCTATCTTTAGCCATAGTTGCTGGTAGACTTTGAACTGCTGTATACCAATTGAGGATACATTCTCGGTGGAAACTGGGGCATTTTGGTGGCCTTGTATCTGTCGGGTTAAGGCATTCGTTCTAGGAGGTCCAGCATCTCAAGACTTGCCTCCCCACTTTCGGATGGAGTAAGTTTATTGTTTACTGGCTGAGGCATCCTGGTCAGAAAATATCAATGGGGCTACCCAGGTAATTTTTAAAAGGTTAGAGTGATCCTTTTTTAGGGGCATTGGCTTGATTTCCCTCTACTTCCAGGTCTTGTGCCAAATCCTCATCTTTCTGTGATGGGAAAGAAGTAAATACCGCTTCTATAATTATATCATGACCGTATGTCTCTTTTCCATTTATCTTAACCCCATCACTGAGGCACACGTTCTTCTCTTATGATAGCATTGCAGTGTCTGACAGATTCAAATGCAAATGTTGCGAAATGATTTCATGATACAAATCTTATATATATATAAAGCACTATGTCTGTCTGTCTGTCTCCATATTTTCAAACTGTATCTCCTCCGAAACTAAAAGTTGCAGAGCAGTGCTAAAGGCCTCAAATGATTGGATTTTTTATGGACCGTTCTTTTATGAGTCTTTAGCCGGTTAAAATGGTTTTTAAGGGGTCAAAAAAAGAAGTCAAAATTGGAAAAAATCGTTATACATTTTGTACATTCGTCTTAGTTTATTTTTAATCAGTTCATATGCGTGTCACGTTGGTACAGTGGTAACGTCACCAGCTTTGAATGTTAGTTTTGCTTTCGGTTTTGATTCTTCTTTTTTTTTTTTTTTTTTTTTTTTTTTTTTTTTTTTTTACTTTTGAAATCATGACTGTATAATAATATATTTGAAATCTGGACAAATTAAAATATCATATTTAAGCGTATTTTACAACTGGACATTTTTGAGTCCTCAATATTTTTTTTTTCTTCAAAGAAAAAAAAAACAATATTGATGACTTTCAAAAATGTCTGGTTGTAAAATATGATTAAATATGATATCTTAATCACCAATATTTAAAAAAAAAAAATGTTTTTTTTTTTATAAAAACTGCTTCAAAATTAATCAATCTATTTTGATGAAATCTATCTTTTTTTTTTTCTTTTTTTTTTTATAGTGTATAGAATATGGTCATCTGACGATTCCAATATTGATAAATCTGTTTGTGTTTTTCAAAAACGTTAATTATTTTGTTTTATCTAGCCTGCATATAGTTAATTAATCGCGATATATTTGATGAATGAGAAATCTCAGATATTTTTGTTACTATTCCATTTTCTGTTCCCAGCAAAATGGCAGCGAAATGACAGTTGTAGCTTTCCTCATTTTCCCAACACGAACCAACAATTACAACGTTGACTCCCTCCGGGGTCAGGCCATTTCAAAACAGTTGCAAGACACAACCAACCATATCGTGAGTCAAATTGGAGAACGTCTTTTAGAAACATGTATGCGGTAAATATCTTTCTTCTCTACACAATCTTTATAATTATCCACTTCTTCTTTCGTTTGTACCTACATTATCACCTTTCACATTCAGTAAAAAAAATGTGATTATCCAATCACAAAATATAAAATGCAAAAGAAAATAATTGTTGATTATTTGAAGTCACCGATGCATAACAATTAATTTTAACCATGTTAAAATTAATTGTTCTAAAATCTAATAAGATGTCATAAATAGAATTCTGTCATCGTTGAATTAAAAGTGACGTCCGTTTTATTTATTTAAAGTATATTTGTTTGAACTTTATTTTTAAGTTAAGAGTCTATTTAATTAAAAAAGGTTTAAATTGTTATAATAATTAAAAAGTTAAAATGTTTAATCTAATCTAAAAAACTAATCTTTACTTGGTCCGAATTTTTATTGCTGACTGAATCAATCGACGACGTTGTACCGACACAATGAGTGAGATGATCATAGCCTGTGTATTGAATGCACGGATAGCTCATATTTTTAAAAGTTCCTTTGCATTGAGTAAATGTAGAACAGTTGAGGTAGCAAGGTCAGTTGACAGAGGAATGCCAACAAAAAACATGGAAGGAAGTGATAGATACAGATTTGAGATATTTAAGGATAAATAAAGACCTGGTCAGAGATAGATTAGCTTGGAAGTCATTTTGTAAGAGCTGTCCAACACATGCCAGCATGTAAAATAGATGCTAAACCGATGATGATGCTGATAATAAACTGATGATGGCTTTTGGCCTTGATAAGTATTAACTCATCAGTAAAAATAGAAAAAAAAGTGATGATAGAATGGATGAGAGCTCTTGGATTATATGTAGAACAGTTGAGGTAGTAAGGTCAGTTGGCAAGGGAAGACCAAGGAAAACATAGGAGGAATATTTGAGAGAAAGGTTACTTTGTAACTGAATTTCCAAGAGCCATCCAACAGATGCCATAATAATGTTAAACCGAATATTCATTCATTTATTTTTATATGTTTATTTTCATTCATTTATTTTCATTCATTTATTTTCATTCGTTTATTTTCATTCATTTATTTTCATTCGTTTATTTTCATTCATTTATTTTCATTCGTTTATTTTCATTCGTTTATTTTCATTCGTTTATTTTCATTCATTTATTTTCATTCATTTAATTTCATTCGTTTATTTTCATTCATTTATTTTCATTCATTTATTTTCATTCGTTTATTTTCATTCGTTTATTTTCATTCATTTATTTTCATTCGTTTATTTTCATTCGTTTATTTTCATTCGTTTATTTTCATTCGTTTATTTTCATTTGTTTATTTTCATTTGTTTATTTTCATTTGTTTATTTTCATTCGTTTATTTTCATTCGTTTATTTTAATTCGTTTATTTTAATTCGTTTATTTTAATTCGTTTATTTTAATTCGTTTATTTTAATTCGTTTATTTTCATTCGTTTATTTTCATTCGTTTAATTTCATTCATTTAATTTCATTTGTTTATTTCATTCATTTAATTTCATTTGTTTATTTCCATGCATTTAATTAGCAAAGAATAAACACACAAGCGATTGCCATTTACAAGGGGAAAAGGTCAGTGAGAATTTAGGAGGCTATGTATAAAGAGAAACTATACAGGGGGAAAACTGGTCAGCATCTGTCCAAGACCACCTTGAATCCCTGTAGTGTGGGCTAGTTTACAACCTCATCGGGTAGCTGGTTCCACAGAGATGCCACTCAAATTGAGAATGCTGCTTGGTGTCGAAACCTCCAGAACCGTTGATGGTGATTGGCTACAAACTGTTAGAAATACTGAAAACATTCTGTTAGTATTTTTCATACGCAGTTCTACCAGTTCTGTATGCCTTTTATTTAAGACTAGTCTGGGTGCCTGGCATTGCCTGGGTGTTTGGAGGTGGGTGTTGAGCAAAAAAAAAAAAAAAGTGGTAGTAAGCAGGTAGGCTTGAACCCGTACCGCGAAGTGACAAAGGTTTAAATTAAGGCTAGTCAATCGAAAAGAGAGGATGACTTTCAAAAATATTGGTGAAAAAAGTGACCCCCTCCTTATAGAAAAGTGCCCAGTTGAGGGTGAAGGAATAAATGTTTTTAGCCAATTTTTAAATATTTGTCGTCCGGAGGATTGAGCTTCAAAATGATACTGATCTCGTGAAAATCTGTTGCCTCTGTCAAAAGTTTTAGGTAGACACACATACATACATACATGCAAACAGACAGGTGAGATTTATATTATAGGTTTGTTTTTTTCTTGAAGTCAACAAAAGTTCATTTGTTCTGTGTTTTCCTTGTAGAGGCAATATTCCGAAAGGAAGCGACATTTTATTGGAAGAGGATCTTGTGAAATTAAAGAGATGCATTTATGCAGCACAGGTGAGATTTTCTTTTTTCTTCATTGTTCATTCATTTGCTGGTAAAAGACCAGAATAGTTAACAGTCGAAACCTAGTTAAAAAAAAGTAAAAAGAAAAAACTGTATATTTTAAATGTGTGGAAGCTAAGATTTTTTGTTTTTATTTAAGAATTTTATTTTGATGTTTGTGTGTCGATAAGCCAAAATGGTGGCCAAAATCATGCGGTTAAATTCATGATATAAAGATAGTAAAAAAAAAAAAATTACTTACCCTACAATAAACTCTAAGTTTGTGTGGTAACTAAACCTCATAAAGTCACACTTAATTGCTTAAGTTGAACAAAATTAAGCAATAGTTTTGGCTACCATATTATATTTTTTATGTCTTATCGATATAAACATGGAAATAAAATTCTGAAATGAAAAAAAATTTGCAATCAGTTTCTACACGTTAGAAGTATACAGGTCGGTCGAGAATTTAATTCTACTGCATTTGATATAAATTTTTGCTGTTTTTATTCTTTGTTTACGAGTCCTTGACTGTTAACTATTCTGGACTTTACCTTTTTAGAATCTAGAGCCATAAACTGTCCTCATAACTACAGGATAGAGCGATAAATTTGTCATCCTAAAGAAAAAACACTACAGCTTAATTTTAAAGCTTTTATTGAAAATAATAATTCAGATAACTTGATTATGTAGTAGAGTTGACATCTATTCAATGTCGCTGTCTCCAGCCTCAATCACTGCCTCGATACAGGTCCAGAACTGGGAGCATGCCTTTTTCTACAAGCACCGATGGGAGCTTGGCGAATACTCGGCTGGCTTTGGTGTTGGGGAGGTCATGTTGGTGATGTTCTCAATGTATGATCCAATGAAGTAGTCCTGCAGACTTGAGTCGAGGGAGGAGAGAGCCAGTAAGAGAAGGATACAAAGTCGTAGCACTCCTGAAGCCAAGCCTAGGTCTCTTTGGACTTGTCGGCTGGCACTGAATCCAGTTGCCACGCCCAGGGTCTGCCAGCGGCCACATGATTGCACCAGTGGATCACCACACTCTTAAGCACATCCAGGTACACTTTGGTGTTGACTTTTAAGCTGACTTCAAAGATGTGAGGTGGCATGATGTGGCCCTTACTTGAAACCACACCAAAGACCATAACTGTGGCCAGAAACTTTGTATAAAAAATTTTGTATGTGAAGCCTTTGTATTAACTTATTTAATGAATTTAAAAGAGAAAATAAAAAAAAAACTAGCAAAACCTGTGGAAATTCCATGAGAGTTAAAAAACATTGAAAACACATAAATAAAATGAATAAAAATAAATAAAACAAATAAGGACAAATTTAAAAGAACTTTTTAACAAATTTTTTTTTAGCCTTTTTAAAGCTAAAAAGAATTGATTAAGAAAAATTTGATTTTTTTTTTTTTCAATGAATACGTTTTTTTTATGAATAAATTTTTATATAAATTATAAAGGAACAAATGTTTATCACTTGCACATCAAAAAAAAAAATTTTTATCATAGTTTCTTTTTTTTTAAAAAAACGAAACTATGATAAAAAAAAAAACCTAGTCTCCTCTAAACATGACTTTTCTTAATTAAATAAAATCGCCAACTTGAAACCGTAAACAAGCCACCATGTTTTTTTTTTGTTTTTTTTTTTTTGGAAAATTTTTGGAGAGGAAATGGTTTTAATGATTTTTAACTGATAAAGGGAGGTAATTAGTTTCTTATTAATTAATATTTGCAATGATTTTTTTTTTTTTTTTTTTTTTTTTTTTTTTTGGTGACACCGGACGTACGGACAAATAAATTAATAGTTAGATTGTTTTATTTCAGAAGTTGATTTGAACTACTTATTTTAAATTTAAATTATTTGAAAAAGAATCTGATTTATCTGATATTCTCTCTTGGAAATTGATCAGTGGTAAATCAATATATCAATTCTTTGAAGATGTATATGTTGAACATAGATAAATTGTGTAATATTATGGCCTCGGTATTTATAAAAAGGATTAGGGGTGGGAAAGGATGCGATAGAGGTCACAACAAAGCATACATGAAATAAATGAACAACGTTGGAAGTATGTAGATTCTGACTCCATATAATTAAAGACAGATGAATATTGAAGGTTGAGAACTGCTGCTAATTCTCATCATGTTCCCACAATATACAGCTTTATTTAAATCTACTTAATACCACTAAAAACTTCTATCATTTTCACTTATGAACAAAAACTCAACCCTGAAGACCTGGTGCTCCCAGATCAGACTGTGTGAAGATACTGGCTATCTGACTTAAATTGCATCAAGCAATAATGTTGTTGATTTTTTTTCTTTTCCCTTTATAAGACTCAATTATGGTCTACAAAATAAAATTAAAAAATTTCCTATAATAAAAAAAAGTAAACCAAACATTGTGATTAAATATTTAATGATATAAAGAAGTTGAAGCATAAAAATCTTTTTCCAAAATTATTGTATTCGACATTAAATGATTCTATGAAAAAAGTTGATATGCCATAAAATAAAATAACCAAAATTAACCCTGAACACTTACTTCATGTGAGTTTTTGGAAAAGGTTTTAAATTGCCTAAAAATTGAGTCCAAAATCTTTTTTCTCCTAATGTAACACAAAATTAAAAGTTGTCTCTTACAATGTAATTTTATTATTTGTATTGAACTATGTAGCACAATATTACTTTCCAAGTATTTATTAAGTTATCTCATTTGGATCAGTTCTATGTTTAAAATACACTGGATATTATTTTCATATAATATTAATAAACTCATATTTGCTGCATTTTATTGGTTTTTCTGTCCAAAATCAAATCTTTTGCATTATCCTGAAAAATATAAACTTTATCGGAGCATATTTGTTGATTAAATATATTTCTTGTTACATGGAATTTCCACGGATCCTGCTAATCTAAATTATTTGAAAAAGAATTTGTAATTTATCTGATATTCTTTACTAATTTAGAATTTAATAAATGGAAAATCAATTCTTTGTATATCTATTGTTTTTTTTTTTTTTTTTTTTTTTTTTTACATAGGCATCACCACTTATCAAGGCCAAGAGGCCACTCAAGGATAAGGGTTAAAGAGTGTACAGTAGACATTGGACAATATAGTAATCATTAGTAATGAAAATTTGGTAAATTTGATAACTTATATAGAACGGCTCATCAAGAACTTATTTACGTTAGACTTGAACACAACCATATTGTAGTCAGCCGGAAAGCAGGAAAACGGAAGACAATTCCACAGGCGTGCAGTTCTAAGAAAGAAGCTTTGTTCATGGAATCTACGTTTAGGTTTAGGCACAGATAAAGAGTGGGGGGAATTATTGATAGTGTGTACAGCTAGACGAGTGTTTCTTGTGAAAGTTTGACGAGGGGGGGACCATAGATTGAAGCTCAGTTGAACACTTTCCATGAAAATAACGATACATCAGAGACAAACTCGCAACATCTCTTCTGTGAGATAGAGGTTGCAAGGAAGAGAAAAGGACATCTCCTACGAGGCTACGAAGTCTATTTTGAACTCTATCAAGGCAGGGCAAGTCCTTTCTAGCAGCTCCTGCCCAGATGTGGCAACAATATTCCATCCTTGGACGTACCTGGCTCTTATATAGATAGAGAATAGCATCAGCAGTGAGATATTTACAGGATCGATAGAAAGATCCCACCATTTTTCCAGCGGCCTTGGCAACAGATTTGATGTACGTGTTCCATTTAAGATCAGGAGTAAAGGTCAAGCCCAGAAGCTTGTCAAAACTTGAGGCCTCCTGAAGACGAGAACCATTCATTTCAATTGATGCCAGATGTTGATCAGAATGTTGATGATGTAAAAAGAGAAGCTTGGTTTTAGATGCATTAAAAGTAACCAGCCACTCCTTTCCCCATTGTACTACGTGCTCAAGATCAGAGGAGAGAGAATTGAAGAGAACTT
Source organism: Euprymna scolopes (assembly GCF_053919585.1). NCBI lineage: Eukaryota > Metazoa > Mollusca > Cephalopoda > Sepiida > Sepiolidae > Euprymna > Euprymna scolopes. The sequence continues at coordinate 83,218,769 of NC_136517.1, forward strand.
GGTCGTTTACTGTCTTAGATGTGGTACCATAAATGGTAGTGTCGTCAGCAAAAATGTCTACGAATGATGTAAGGATGTGATTTGGAAGATAATTAATGTAGATCAGGAAGAGTTGGGCCCAGGATGGACCCCTGAGGGACACCGGCATTAATACTGTGAGCTTCTGATTTTTGCCCCTCAACTACTACTCTTATGAACCTATCAGAAATAAATGATTTAATAATTGAGAAGACATTTTCAGTTATACCATAGCTAGAGATCTTATGAAGTAAACTTTTATGCCATACCCTATCAAAGGCCTTAGATATGTCAAGAGCAATTGCCCTAGAAATGTGGCCTCCGTCAAGAGATTTGCTAATCCTATGAGATATAACTGTAAGCACATCTGCTGTAGATCTAGCAGAACGGAAACCATTATTATTATATATTATTGTATATCATTACCAGTGTTTGAAAATTGATAAATTGTGTCAAATATATATCTAATACCACAAAAGAAATTTTTTTTCCCCTTTTAATGTTGACCAACAAATTGTACTATTTTATTTAACATATTATTTCATCTGTTTCATTCAGCGCCGTGAGCTTCCTCCGATTTGCACTCACAACGTTGTTGATGATGGAGCAGATCAGGTTTTAAATGCCATTCGTCGCTGTAAATTGTTTAATCATAAAGATGACAGAGTAAAGGTAGCGTATTACATCTTTCTTATTCAAATTAGTCAATTGGTACACTTTTTTTAAATTATTATATAATTTTCTTATTTTAAATTTTACAACCTTTTTATTTAAATATATAATTTTTTTATATTGTTAATTTTTCCATAATTCTTATTCAAACTAGTATTCGTATACCCTTTTTTGCTCAAGTATGTTGATTTTTTTTTTTTACACCCTTTTTTGCTCAAGTATGTTGATTTTTTTTTACACCCTTTTTTGCTAAAGTATGTTGATTTTTTTTTACACCCTTTTTTGCTCAAGTATGTTGATTTTTTTTACACATTTTTTTTGCTCAAGTATGTTGATTTTTTTTACACCCTTTTTTGCTCAAGTATGTTGATTTTTTTTTTACACCCTTTTTTGCTCAAGTATGTTGATTTTTTTTTACACCCTTTTTTGCTAAAGTATGTTGATTTTTTTTTTTACACCCTTTTTTGCTCAAGTATGTTGATTTTTTTTACACATTTTTTTTGCTCAAGTATGTTGATTTTTTTTACACCCTTTTTTGCTAAAGTATGTTGATTTTTTTTTACACCCTTTTTTGCTCAAGTATGTTGATTTTTTTTACACCCTTTTTTGCTCAAGTATGTTGATTTTTTTTACACCCTTTTTTGCTCAAGTATGTTGATTTTTTTTACACCCTTTTTTGCTCAAGTATGTTGGGTTTTTTTTTACACCCTTTTTTGCTCAAGTATGTTGATTTTTTTTTACACCCTTTTTTGCTCAAGTATGTTGATTTTTTTTTTTACGCCCTTTTTTGCTCAAGTATGTTGATTTTTTTTTTACACCCTTTTTTGCTCAAGTATGTTGATTTTTTTTTACACCCTTTTTTGCTCAAGTATGTTGATTTTTTTTACACATTTTTTTTGCTCAAGTATGTTGATTTTTTTTACACATTTTTTTTGCTCAAGTATGTTGATTTTTTTTACACCCTTTTTTGCTCAAGTATGTTGATTTTTTTTTTTACACCCTTTTTTGCTCAAGTATGTTGATTTTTTTTACACCCTTTTTTGCTAAAGTATGTTGATTTTTTTTTTACACCCTTTTTTGCTCAAGTATGTTGATTTTTTTTACACATTTTTTTTGCTCAAGTATGTTGATTTTTTTTACACCCTTTTTTGCTCAAGTATGTTGATTTTTTTTTACACCCTTTTTTGCTCAAGTATGTTGATTTTTTTTACACCCTTTTTTGCTCAAGTATGTTGATTTTTTTTACACCCTTTTTTGCTCAAGTATGTTGATTTTTTTTACACCCTTTTTTGCTCAAGTATGTTGATTTTTTTTTACACCCTTTTTTGCTCAAGTATGTTGGGTTTTTTTTTACACCCTTTTTTGCTCAAGTATGTTGATTTTTTTTTTTTTACGCCCTTTTTTGCTCAAGTATGTTGATTTTTTTTTTACACCCTTTTTTGCTCAAGTATGTTGATTTTTTTTTTACACATTTTTTTGCTCAAGTATGTTGATTTTTTTTTTACACATTTTTTTTGCTCAAGTATGTTGATTTTTTTTTACACATTTTTTTTGCTCAAGTATGTTGATTTTTTTTACACATTTTTTTTGCTCAAGTATGTTGATTTTTTTTACACATTTTTTTGCTAAAGTATGTTGATTTTTTTTTACACCCTTTTTTGCTCAAGTATGTTGATTTTTTTTTACACCCTTTTTTGCTCAAGTATGTTGATTTTTTTTTTACACCCTTTTTTGCTCAAGTATGTTGATTTTTTTTTTTTTTTTTACACCCTTTTTTGCTCAAGTATGTTGATTTTTTTTTACGCCCTTTTTTGCTCAAGTATGTTGATTTTTTTTTACACCCTTTTTTGCTCAAGTATGTTGATTTTTTTTACACATTTTTTTTGCTCAAGTATGTTGATTTTTTTTACACATTTTTTTGCTAAAGTATGTTGATTTTTTTTTTACACCCTTTTTTGCTCAAGTATGTTATTTTTTTTTACACCCTTTTTTGCTCAAGTATGTTGATTTTTTTTTTTACACCCTTTTTTGCTCAAGTATGTTGATTTTTTTTTTTTTTTTTTTTTACACCCTTTTTTGCTCAAGTATGTTGATTTTTTTTTTTACGCCCTTTTTTGCTCAAGTATGTTGATTTTTTTTTACACCCTTTTTTGCTCAAGTATGTTGATTTTTTTTACACATTTTTTTTGCTCAAGTATGTTGATTTTTTTTTACACATTTTTTTGCTAAAGTATGTTGATTTTTTTTTACACATTTTTTTTGCTCAAGTATGTTGATTTTTTTTTTTACGCCCTTTTTTGCTCAAGTATGTTGATTTTTTTACACCTTTTTTTGCTCAAGTATGTTGATTTTTTTTACACATTTTTTTTGCTCAAGTATGTTGATTTTTTTTTACACATTTTTTTTGCTCAAGTATGTTTTTTTTTTTACACCTTTTTTGCTCAAGTATGTTGATTTTTTTTTACACATTTTTTTTGCTCAAGTATGTTGATTTTTTTTACACATTTTTTTTTTTCTCAAGTATGTTGATTTTTTTTACATTTTTTTTGCTCAAGTATGTTGATTTTTTTTACACATTTTTTTTGCTCAAGTATGTTGATTTTTTTTGCTCAAGTATGTTGATTTTTTTTACACATTTTTTTTGCTCAAGTATGTTGATTTTTTTTACACATTTTTTTTGCTCAAGTATGTTGATTTTTTTTACACATTTTTTTTGCTCAAGTATGTTGATTTTTTTTTACACCCTTTTTTGCTCAAGTATGTTTTTTTTTTACACCCTTTTTTGCTCAAGTATGTTTTTTTACACCCTTTTTTGCTCAAGTATGTTGATTTTTTTTTTACACCCTTTTTTGCTCAAGTATGTTGATTTTTTTTTTACACCCTTTTTTGCTCAAGTATGTTGATTTTTTTTTTACACCCTTTTTTACTCAAGTATATTGATTTTTTTTTTTTACACCCTTGTTTACTCCAGTATTTTTTTTTACACCCTTTTTTGCTCAAGTATTTTTTTTTACACCCTCTTTTGCTCAAGTACGTCGATTTTTTTTTTTTTTTTTTTTTTTTTTTTTTTTTTTTTTTACACTAATTTTTCCTCAAGTACATTGATTTTTACACTTTTATTCAACTAGTTCAGTTGTTACAGTAAAGGTAAAATGTTAAATTTTATTTAAAGGTTATTTTTACATCATTGCTTTTAAACATTTTGCAGGAGCCAAGAAAAGGGCTCCGTTTTATATTCAGCTAGAAAGGAGTGTGAACAACTCTATTTAAAGCTTAAGAGACTTTTCTCGACCATCAAGCCTTTTGATAGCTTTATAAAAGTAGTTGTGGATGGACAGAAGTCTGAAGCTCATAATATCAAAGCTGATATACTTCAGATTCATTCTTAGCCCAACTCTCTTCCTGATTTTCATCAATGATCTCTTAAATCACATTCTAAGATCATTCATCGACATATACACAGATGACACTATCATCTATGGCAATATTTCAGAGACCAGCAAAAACCAAAATCTTTCTAATACTCTCTCCTCCGACCTTGAGCATGTCATACAATGAAGAAAAAGATGGCTGATTACTTTTAATGCATCCAAAACCAAGTTTTCTTTTCACCACCAATGTTCTGATCCACACTTGGCTCCAATTTATATGAATGGCTCTTGTCTTGAGAAAGCACCCTGTTTTGACAAGCTTCTGTGCTTGACTTTCATTCCTGACCTGAAATGGAAGACTTGCATCAAATCTGTTGCCAAGGTTGCTGGAAAAATGGTCAGATCATTAAGCACTTTAAAGGGATCTCACTTTCAGACAATCATCTACCTGTATAAGAGCCGAATATATTTTAGAGTATGGTTGCCACATCTGGAGAGGTGTGACTCTGAGCATTCTTTCCTGCCTTGATAAAGTGCAAAATTGACTTCATAATCTAGTGGGTGATGCGCTTTTCTCCTCCTTACTTCCTCTTTCTCACAGAAGAGATGTTACAAGTCTTTGTTCTATTGTTATTTTCATATTAGATGCTCTGAGCTTCAATCTGTGGTCTCTAACCCTTCCGTAAAACGTTCACAACAAAAACTTGTCTAGCTACAACCACTATCAACAATTCTTAATTTCTTTCTATCTATGTTTAAAAATAAACGATAACAGACTATTACTGTAGAAAGCCTACGAAGTAACTTTTATGGATTTAAACTTTTTTTGTATTTCTAATGAGTATTTTTTTTTTATTGCTTGATGGATAGACTAAATGTTTGTTTTGTTTTTGTTTTACTAACAATTTATTTTTATACAGAATTTTCTCATATTAGTTTTGTTTTTCAATATTTTTTTTTTTCAGCTAATCTTTCACCCTGAATTTTTAAACTCGACTAATCCATTATTACATCTTTCTTATTCAAACTAGTCAATTGATACATCTTTTTTATTTAAATATATAAATTTTTAATATTGTTAATTTTTCCATAATTCTTATTCAAATTCGTCAATTGATACATCTTTTTTATTTAAATATATAAATTTTTAATATTGTTAATTTTTCTATAATTCTTATTCAAATTCGTCAATTGGTACATCTTTTTTATTTAAATCTATAAATTTTTAATATTGTTAATTTTTCCATAATTCTTATTCAAATTCGTCAATTGATACATCTTTTTTATTTAAATATATAAATTTTTAATATTGTTAATTTTTCCATAATCCTTATTCAAACTAGTCAATTGATACATCTTTTTTATTTAAATATATAAATTTTTAATATTGTTAATTTTTCTACAATTCTTATTCAAATTCGTCAATTGATACATCTTTTTTATTTAAATATATAAATTTTTAATATTGTTAATTTTTCCATAATCCTTATTAAAATTCGTCAATTGATACATCTTTTTTATTTAAATATATAAATTTTTAATATTGTTAATTTTTCCATAATTCTTATTCAAATTCGTCAATTGATACATCTTTTTTATTTAAATATATAAATTTTTAATATTGTTAATTTTTCCATAATTCTTATTCAAATTCGTCAATTGATACATCTTTTTTATTTAAATATATAAATTTTTAATATTGTTAATTTTTCCATAATTCTTATTCAAATTCGTCAATTGATACATCTTTTTTATTTAAATATATAAATTTTTAATATTGTTAATTTTTCCATAATTCTTATTCAAATTCGTCAATTGATACATCTTTTTTATTTAAATATATAAATTTTTAATATTGTTAATTTTTCCATAATTCTTATTCAAACTAGTCAATTGGTACATCTTTTTTATTTAAATATATAAATTTTTAATATTGTTAATTTTTCCATAATTCTTATTCAAATTCGTCAATTGATACATCTTTTTTATTTAAATATATAAATTTTTAATATTGTTAATTTTTCCATAATTCTTATTCAAATTCGTCAATTGATACATCTTTTTTATTTAAATATATAAATTTTTAATATTGTTAATTTATCCATAATCCTTATTCAAACTAGTCAATTGGTACATCTTTTTTATTTAAATATATAAATTTTTAATATTGTTAATTTTTCTATAATTCTTATTCAAATTCGTCAATTGATACATCTTTTTTATTTAAATATATAAATTTTTAATATTGTTAATTTTTCCATAATCCTTATTAAAATTCGTCAATTGATACATCTTTTTTATTTAAATATATAAATTTTTAATATTGTTAATTTTTCCATAATCCTTATTCAAACTAGTCAATTGATACATCTTTTTTATTTAAATATATAAATTTTTAATATTGTTAATTCTTCCATAATTCTTATTCAAATTCGTCAATTGATACATCTTTTTTATTTAAATATATAAATTTTTAATATTGTTAATTTTTCCATAATCCTTATTCAAATTCGTCAATTGGTACATCTTTTTTATTTAAATATATAAATTTTTAATATTGTTAATTTTTCCATAATTCTTATTCAAATTCGTCAATTGGTACATCTTTTTTATTTAAATATATAAATTTTTAATATTGTTAATTTTTCTATAATTCTTATTCAAATTCGTCAATTGATACATCTTTTTTATTTAAATATATAAATTTTTAATATTGTTAATTTTTCCATAATTCTTATTCAAATTCGTCAATTGGTACATCTTTTTTATTTAAATATATAAATTTTTAATATTGTTAATTTTTCTATAATTCTTATTCAAATTCGTCAATTGATACATCTTTTTTATTTAAATATATAAATTTTTAATATTGTTAATTTTTCCATAATCCTTATTCAAATTCGTCAATTGGTACATCTTTTTTATTTAAATATATAAATTTTTAATATTGTTAATTTTTCCATAATTCTTCAAACAAGTCAATTGGTACATCTTTTTTATTTAAATATATAAATTTTTAATATTGTTAATTTTTCCATAATTCTTATTCAAACTAGTCAATTGGTACATCTGTTTTATTTAAATATATAAATTTTTAATATTGTTAATTTTTCCATAATTCTTCAAACAAGTCAATTGATACATCTTTTTTATTTAAATATATAAATTTTTAATATTGTTAATTTTTCCATAATCCTTATTCAAACTAGTCAATTGGTACATCTGTTTTATTTAAATATATAAATTTTTAATATTGTTAATTTTTCCATAATTCTTATTCAAATTCGTCAATTGATACATCTTTTTTATTTAAATATATAAATTTTTAATATTGTTAATTTTTCCATAATTCTTATTCAAATTCGTCAATTGATACATCTTTTTTATTTAAATATATAAATTTTTAATATTGTTAATTTTTCCATAATTCTTCAAACAAGTCAATTGATACATCTTTTTTATTTAAATATATAAATTTTTAATATTGTTAATTTTTCCATAATCCTTATTCAAACTAGTCAATTGGTACATCTGTTTTATTTAAATATATAAATTTTTAATATTGTTAATTTTTCCATAATTCTTATTCAAATTCGTCAATTGATACATCTTTTTTATTTAAATATATAAATTTTTAATATTGTTAATTTTTCCATAATTCTTATTCAAATTCGTCAATTGATACATCTTTTTTATTTAAATATATAAATTTTTAATATTGTTAATTTTTCCATAATTCTTCAAACAAGTCAATTGATACATCTTTTTTATTTAAATATATAAATTTTTAATAGTGTTAATTTTTCTATAATTCTTATTCAAATTCGTCAATTGATACATCTTTTTTATTTAAATATATAAATTTTTAATATTGTTAATTTTTCCATAATCCTTATTCAAACTAGTCAATTGGTACATCTTTTTTATTTAAATATATAAATTTTTAATATTGTTAATTTTTCAATAATTCTTATTCAAATTCGTCAATTGGTACATCTTTTTTATTTAAATATATAAATTTTTAATATTGTTAATTTTTTCCATAATTCTTATTCAAATTTGTCAATTGGTACATCTTTTTTATTTAAATATATAAATTTTTAATATTGTTAATTTTTCCATAATTCTTATTCAAATTCATCAATTGATAAATCTTTTTTATTCAAATATATAAATTTTTAATATTGTTAATTTTTCTATAATTCTTATTCAAATTCGTCAATTGATACATCTTTTTTATTTAAATATATAAATTTTTAATATTGTTAATTTTTCCATAATTCTTATTCAAATTCGTCAATTGATACATCTTTTTTATTTAAATATATAAATTTTTAATATTGTTAATTTTTCCATAATTCTTCAAACAAGTCAATTGGTACATCTTTTTTATTTAAATATATAAATTTTTAATATTGTTAATTTTTCCATAATTCTTATTCAAATTCGTCAATTGGTACATCTTTTTTATTTAAATATATAAATTTTTAATATTGTTAATTTTTCCATAATTCTTCAAACAAGTCAATTGGTACATCTTTTTTATTTAAATATATAAATTTTTAATATTGTTAATTTTTCTATAATTCTTATTCAAATTCGTCAATTGATACATCTTTTTTATTTAAATATATAAATTTTTAATATTGTTAATTTTTCCATAATTCTTATTCAAACTAGTCAATTGGTACATCTTTTTTATTTAAATATATAAATTTTTAATATTGTTAATTTTTCTATAATTCTTATTCAAATTCGTCAATTGATACATCTTTTTTATTTAAATATATAAATTTTTAATATTGTTAATTTTTCCATAATCCTTATTAAAATTCGTCAATTGATACATCTTTTTTATTTAAATATATAAATTTTTAATATTGTTAATTTTTCCATAATCCTTATTCAAACTAGTCAATTGATACATCTTTTTTATTTAAATATATAAATTTTTAATATTGTTAATTTTTCCATAATTCTTATTCAAATTCGTCAATTGATACATCTTTTTTATTTAAATATATAAATTTTTAATATTGTTAATTTTTCCATAATTCTTATTCAAATTCGTCAATTGATACATCTTTTTTATTTAAATATATAAATTTTTAATATTGTTAATTTTTCCATAATTCTTATTCAAATTCGTCAATTGATACATCTTTTTTATTTAAATATATAAATTTTTAATATTGTTAATTTTTCCATAATTCTTATTCAAATTCGTCAATTGGTACATCTTTTTTATTTAAATATATAAATTTTTAATATTGTTAATTTTTCCATAATCCTTATTCAAATTCGTCAATTGATACATCTTTTTTATTTAAATATATAAATTTTTAATATTGTTAATTTTTCCATAATCCTTATTCAAATTCGTCAATTGGTACATCTTTTTTATTTAAATATATAAATTTTTAATATTGTTAATTTTTCCATAATTCTTATTCAAATTCGTCAATTGGTACATCTTTTTTATTTAAATATATAAATTTTTAATATTGTTAATTTTTCTATAATTCTTATTCAAATTCGTCAATTGATACATCTTTTTTATTTAAATATATAAATTTTTAATATTGTTAATTTTTCCATAATTCTTATTCAAATTCGTCAATTGGTACATCTTTTTTATTTAAATATATAAATTTTTAATATTGTTAATTTTTCCATAATTCTTATTCAAATTCGTCAATTGGTACATCTTTTTTATTTAAATATATAAATTTTTAATATTGTTAATTTTTCCATAATCCTTATTCAAATTCGTCAATTGATACATCTTTTTTATTTAAATATATAAATTTTTAATATTGTTAATTTTTCTATAATTCTTATTCAAATTCGTCAATTGATACATCTTTTTTATTTAAATATATAAATTTTTAATATTGTTAATTTTTCCATAATTCTTATTCAAATTCGTCAATTGATACATCTTTTTTATTTAAATATATAAATTTTTAATATTGTTAATTTTTCCATAATTCTTCAAACAAGTCAATTGGTACATCTTTTTTATTTAAATATATAAATTTTTAATATTGTTAATTTTTCCATAATTCTTATTCAAATTCGTCAATTGGTACATCTTTTTTATTTAAATATATAAATTTTTAATATTGTTAATTTTTCCATAATTCTTCAAACAAGTCAATTGGTACATCTTTTTTATTTAAATATATAAATTTTTAATATTGTTAATTTTTCTATAATTCTTATTCAAATTCGTCAATTGATACATCTTTTTTATTTAAATATATAAATTTTTAATATTGTTAATTTTTCCATAATTCTTATTCAAACTAGTCAATTGGTACATCTTTTTTATTTAAATATATAAATTTTTAATATTGTTAATTTTTCTATAATTCTTTTTCAAATTCGTCAATTGATACATCTTTTTTATTTAAATATATAAATTTTTAATATTGTTAATTTTTCCATAATCCTTATTAAAATTCGTCAATTGATACATCTTTTTTATTTAAATATATAAATTTTTAATATTGTTAATTTTTCCATAATCCTTATTCAAACTAGTCAATTGATACATCTTTTTTATTTAAATATATAAATTTTTAATATTGTTAATTTTTCCATAATTCTTATTCAAATTCATCAATTGATAAATCTTTTTTATTCAAATATATAAATTTTTAATATTGTTAATTTTTCTATAATTCTTATTCAAATTCGTCAATTGATACATCTTTTTTATTTAAATATATAAATTTTTAATATTGTTAATTTTTCCATAATTCTTATTCAAATTCGTCAATTGATACATCTTTTTTATTTAAATATATAAATTTTTAATATTGTTAATTTTTCCATAATTCTTCAAACAAGTCAATTGGTACATCTTTTTTATTTAAATATATAAATTTTTAATATTGTTAATTTTTCCATAATTCTTATTCAAATTCGTCAATTGGTACATCTTTTTTATTTAAATATATAAATTTTTAATATTGTTAATTTTTCCATAATTCTTCAAACAAGTCAATTGGTACATCTTTTTTATTTAAATATATAAATTTTTAATATTGTTAATTTTTCTATAATTCTTATTCAAATTCGTCAATTGATACATCTTTTTTATTTAAATATATAAATTTTTAATATTGTTAATTTTTCCATAATTCTTATTCAAACTAGTCAATTGGTACATCTTTTTTATTTAAATATATAAATTTTTAATATTGTTAATTTTTCTATAATTCTTATTCAAATTCGTCAATTGATACATCTTTTTTATTTAAATATATAAATTTTTAATATTGTTAATTTTTCCATAATCCTTATTAAAATTCGTCAATTGATACATCTTTTTTATTTAAATATATAAATTTTTAATATTGTTAATTTTTCCATAATCCTTATTCAAACTAGTCAATTGATACATCTTTTTTATTTAAATATATAAATTTTTAATATTGTTAATTTTTCCATAATTCTTATTCAAATTCGTCAATTGATACATCTTTTTTATTTAAATATATAAATTTTTAATATTGTTAATTTTTCCATAATTCTTATTCAAATTCGTCAATTGATACATCTTTTTTATTTAAATATATAAATTTTTAATATTGTTAATTTTTCCATAATTCTTATTCAAATTCGTCAATTGGTACATCTTTTTTATTTAAATATATAAATTTTTAATATTGTTAATTTTTCCATAATCCTTATTCAAATTCGTCAATTGATACATCTTTTTTATTTAAATATATAAATTTTTAATATTGTTAATTTTTCTATAATTCTTATTCAAATTCGTCAATTGATACATCTTTTTTATTTAAATATATAAATTTTTAATATTGTTAATTTTTCCATAATTCTTATTCAAATTCGTCAATTGATACATCTTTTTTATTTAAATATATAAATTTTTAATATTGTTAATTTTTCCATAATTCTTATTCAAATTCGTCAATTGATACATCTTTTTTATTTAAATATATAAATTTTTAATATTGTTAATTTTTCCATAATTCTTATTCAAATTCGTCAATTGGTACATCTTTTTTATTTAAATATATAAATTTTTAATATTGTTAATTTTTCCATAATCCTTATTCAAATTCGTCAATTGATACATCTTTTTTATTTAAATATATAAATTTTTAATATTGTTAATTTTTCCATAATCCTTATTCAAATTCGTCAATTGGTACATCTTTTTTATTTAAATATATAAATTTTTAATATTGTTAATTTTTCCATAATTCTTATTCAAATTCGTCAATTGGTACATCTTTTTTATTTAAATATATAAATTTTTAATATTGTTAATTTTTCTATAATTCTTATTCAAATTCGTCAATTGATACATCTTTTTTATTTAAATATATAAATTTTTAATATTGTTAATTTTTCCATAATTCTTATTCAAATTCGTCAATTGGTACATCTTTTTTATTTAAATATATAAATTTTTAATATTGTTAATTTTTCCATAATTCTTATTCAAATTCGTCAATTGGTACATCTTTTTTATTTAAATATATAAATTTTTAATATTGTTAATTTTTCCATAATTCTTATTCAAATTCGTCAATTGATACATCTTTTTTATTTAAATATATAAATTTTTAATATTGTTAATTTTTCCATAATTCTTATTAAAATTCGTCAATTGATACATCTTTTTTATTTAAATATATAAATTTTTAATATTGTTAATTTTTCCATAATTCTTATTCAAATTCGTCAATTGATACATCTTTTTTATTTAAATATATAAATTTTTAATATTGTTAATTTTTCCATAATCCTTATTAAAATTCGTCAATTGATACATCTTTTTTATTTAAATATATAAATTTTTAATATTGTTAATTTTTCCATAATCCTTATTCAAACTAGTCAATTGATACATCTTTTTTATTTAAATATATAAATTTTTAATATTGTTAATTTTTCCATAATTCTTATTCAAATTCGTCAATTGATACATCTTTTTTATTTAAATATATAAATTTTTAATATTGTTAATTTTTCCATAATTCTTATTCAAATTCGTCAATTGATACATCTTTTTTATTTAAATATATAAATTTTTAATATTGTTAATTTTTCCATAATTCTTATTCAAATTCGTCAATTGGTACATCTTTTTTATTTAAATATATAAATTTTTAATATTGTTAATTTTTCCATAATTCTTATTCAAATTCGTCAATTGATACATCTTTTTTATTTAAATATATAAATTTTTAATATTGTTAATTTTTCCATAATTCTTATTCAAATTCGTCAATTGATACATCTTTTTTATTTAAATATATAAATTTTTAATATTGTTAATTTTTCCATAATTCTTATTCAAATTCGTCAATTGGTACATCTTTTTTATTTAAATATATAAATTTTTAATATTGTTAATTTTTCCATAATTCTCATTCAAACTAGTCAATTGATACATCTTTTTTATTTAAATATATAAATTTTTAATATTGTTAATTTTTCTATAATTCTTATTCAAATTCGTCAATTGATACATCTTTTTTATTTAAATATATAAATTTTTAATATTGTTAATTTTTCCATAATTCTTATTCAAATTCGTCAATTGGTACATCTTTTTTATTTAAATATATAAATTTTTAATATTGTTAATTTTTCTATAATTCTTATTCAAATTCGTCAATTGATACATCTTTTTTATTTAAATATATAAATTTTTAATATTGTTAATTTTTCCATAATCCTTATTCAAATTCGTCAATTGGTACATCTTTTTTATTTAAATATATAAATTTTTAATATTGTTAATTTTTCCATAATCCTTATTAAAATTCGTCAATTGATACATCTTTTTTATTTAAATATATAAATTTTTAATATTGTTAATTTTTCCATAATCCTTATTCAAACTAGTCAATTGATACATCTTTTTTATTTAAATATATAAATTTTTAATATTGTTAATTTTTCCATAATTCTTATTCAAATTCGTCAATTGATACATCTTTTTTATTTAAATATATAAATTTTTAATATTGTTAATTTTTCCATAATTCTTATTCAAATTCGTCAATTGATACATCTTTTTTATTTAAATATATAAATTTTTAATATTGTTAATTTTTCCATAATTCTTATTCAAATTCGTCAATTGGTACATCTTTTTTATTTAAATATATAAATTTTTAATATTGTTAATTTTTCCATAATCCTTATTCAAATTCGTCAATTGGTACATCTTTTTTATTTAAATATATAAATTTTTAATATTGTTAATTTTTCCATAATTCTTATTCAAATTCGTCAATTGGTACATCTTTTTTATTTAAATATATAAATTTTTAATATTGTTAATTTTTCTATAATTCTTATTCAAATTCGTCAATTGATACATCTTTTTTATTTAAATATATAAATTTTTAATATTGTTAATTTTTCCATAATTCTTATTCAAATTCGTCAATTGGTACATCTTTTTTATTTAAATATATAAATTTTTAATATTGTTAATTTTTCCATAATTCTTATTCAAATTCGTCAATTGGTACATCTTTTTTATTTAAATATATAAATTTTTAATATTGTTAATTTTTCCATAATTCTTATTCAAATTCGTCAATTGATACATCTTTTTTATTTAAATATATAAATTTTTAATATTGTTAATTTTTCCATAATTCTTCAAACAAGTCAATTGGTACATCTTTTTTATTTAAATATATAAATTTTTAATATTGTTAATTTTTCCATAATTCTTATTCAAATTCGTCAATTGGTACATCTTTTTTATTTAAATATATAAATTTTTAATATTGTTAATTTTTCCATAATTCTTCAAACAAGTCAATTGGTACATCTTTTTTATTTAAATATATAAATTTTTAATATTGTTAATTTTTCTATAATTCTTATTCAAATTCGTCAATTGATACATCTTTTTTATTTAAATATATAAATTTTTAATATTGTTAATTTTTCCATAATTCTTATTCAAACTAGTCAATTGGTACATCTTTTTTATTTAAATATATAAATTTTTAATATTGTTAATTTTTCTATAATTCTTATTCAAATTCGTCAATTGATACATCTTTTTTATTTAAATATATAAATTTTTAATATTGTTAATTTTTCCATAATCCTTATTAAAATTCGTCAATTGATACATCTTTTTTATTTAAATATATAAATTTTTAATATTGTTAATTTTTCCATAATCCTTATTCAAACTAGTCAATTGATACATCTTTTTTATTTAAATATATAAATTTTTAATATTGTTAATTTTTCCATAATTCTTATTCAAATTCGTCAATTGATACATCTTTTTTATTTAAATATATAAATTTTTAATATTGTTAATTTTTCCATAATTCTTATTCAAATTCGTCAATTGATACATCTTTTTTATTTAAATATATAAATTTTTAATATTGTTAATTTTTCCATAATTCTTATTCAAATTCGTCAATTGATACATCTTTTTTATTTAAATATATAAATTTTTAATATTGTTAATTTTTCCATGATTCTTATTCAAATTCGTCAATTGATACATCTTTTTTATTTAAATATATAAATTTTTAATATTGTTAATTTTTCCATAATTCTTATTCAAATTCGTCAATTGATACATCTTTTTTATTTAAATATATAAATTTTTAATATTGTTAATTTTTCCATAATTCTTATTCAAATTCGTCAATTGATACATCTTTTTTATTTAAATATATAAATTTTTAATATTGTTAATTTTTCCATAATTCTTATTCCAATTCGTCAATTGGTACATCTTTTTTATTTAAATATATAAATTTTTAATATTGTTAATTTTTCCATAATTCTTATTCAAATTCGTCAATTGATACATCTTTTTTATTTAAATATATAAATTTTTAATATTGTTAATTTTTCCATAATTCTTATTCAAATTCGTCAATTGATACATCTTTTTTATTTAAATATATAAATTTTTAATATTGTTAATTTTTCCATAATTCTTATTCAAATTCGTCAATTGGTACATCTTTTTTATTTAAATATATAAATTTTTAATATTGTTAATTTTTCCATAATTCTCATTCAAACTAGTCAATTGATACATCTTTTTTATTTAAATATATAAATTTTTAATATTGTTAATTTTTCTATAATTCTTATTCAAATTCGTCAATTGATACATCTTTTTTATTTAAATATATAAATTTTTAATATTGTTAATTTTTCCATAATTCTTATTCAAATTCGTCAATTGGTACATCTTTTTTATTTAAATATATAAATTTTTAATATTGTTAATTTTTCTATAATTCTTATTCAAATTCGTCAATTGATACATCTTTTTTATTTAAATATATAAATTTTTAATATTGTTAATTTTTCCATAATCCTTATTCAAATTCGTCAATTGGTACATCTTTTTTATTTAAATATATAAATTTTTAATATTGTTAATTTTTCCATAATCCTTATTAAAATTCGTCAATTGATACATCTTTTTTATTTAAATATATAAATTTTTAATATTGTTAATTTTTCCATAATCCTTATTCAAACTAGTCAATTGATACATCTTTTTTATTTAAATATATAAATTTTTAATATTGTTAATTTTTCCATAATTCTTATTCAAATTCGTCAATTGATACATCTTTTTTATTTAAATATATAAATTTTTAATATTGTTAATTTTTCCATAATTCTTATTCAAATTCGTCAATTGATACATCTTTTTTATTTAAATATATAAATTTTTAATATTGTTAATTTTTCCATAATTCTTATTCAAATTCGTCAATTGGTACATCTTTTTTATTTAAATATATAAATTTTTAATATTGTTAATTTTTCCATAATCCTTATTCAAATTCGTCAATTGATACATCTTTTTTATTTAAATATATAAATTTTTAATATTGTTAATTTTTCCATAATCCTTATTCAAATTCGTCAATTGGTACATCTTTTTTATTTAAATATATAAATTTTTAATATTGTTAATTTTTCCATAATTCTTATTCAAATTCGTCAATTGGTACATCTTTTTTATTTAAATATATAAATTTTTAATATTGTTAATTTTTCCATAATTCTTATTCAAATTCGTCAATTGATACATCTTTTTTATTTAAATATATAAATTTTTAATATTGTTAATTTTTCCATAATTCTTATTCAAATTCGTCAATTGATACATCTTTTTTATTTAAATATATAAATTTTTAATATTGTTAATTTTTCCATAATTCTTATTCAAATTCGTCAATTGATACATCTTTTTTATTTAAATATATAAATTTTTAATATTAATTTTTCCATAATCCTTATTAAAATTCGTCAATTGATACATCTTTTTTATTTAAATATATAAATTTTTAATATTGTTAATTTTTCCATAATCCTTATTAAAATTCGTCAATTGATACATCTTTTTTATTTAAATATATAAATTTTTAATATTGTTAATTTTTCCATAATTCTTATTCAAATTCGTCAATTGATACATCTTTTTTATTTAAATATATAAATTTTTAATATTGTTAATTTTTCCATAATTCTCATTCAAACTAGTCAATTGATACATCTTTTTTATTTAAATATATAAATTTTTAATATTGTTAATTTTTCCATAATTCTCATTCAAACTAGTCAATTGATACATCTTTTTTATTTAAATATATAAATTTTTAATATTGTTAATTTTTCCATAATTCTCATTCAAACTAGTCAATTGGTACATCTTTTTTATTTAAATATATAAATTTTTAATATTGTTAATTTTTCCATAATCCTTATTCAAATTCGTCAATTGGTACATCTTTTTTATTTAAATATATAAATTTTTAATATTGTTAATTTTTCTATAATTCTTATTCAAACTAGTCAATTGATACATCTTTTTTATTTAAATATATAAATTTTTAATATTGTTAATTTTTCCATAATTCTCATTCAAACTAGTCAATTGATACATCTTTTTTATTTAAATATATAAATTTTTAATATTGTTAATTTTTCCATAATCCTTATTCAAACTAGTCAATTGATACATCTTTTTTATTTAAATATATAAATTTTTAATATTGTTAATTTTTCCATAATTCTTATTCAAATTCGTCAATTGATACATCTTTTTTATTTAAATATATAAATTTTTAATATTGTTAATTTTTCCATAATTCTTATTCAAATTCGTCAATTGATACATCTTTTTTATTTAAATATATAAATTTTTAATATTGTTAATTTTTCCATAATTCTTATTCAAATTCGTCAATTGGTACATCTTTTTTATTTAAATATATAAATTTTTAATATTGTTAATTTTTCCATAATTCTTATTCAAATTCGTCAATTGATACATCTTTTTTATTTAAATATATAAATTTTTAATATTGTTAATTTTTCCATAATTCTTATTCAAATTCGTCAATTGATACATCTTTTTTATTTAAATATATAAATTTTTAATATTGTTAATTTTTCCATAATTCTTATTCAAATTCGTCAATTGGTACATCTTTTTTATTTAAATATATAAATTTTTAATATTGTTAATTTTTCCATAATTCTCATTCAAACTAGTCAATTGATACATCTTTTTTATTTAAATATATAAATTTTTAATATTGTTAATTTTTCCATAATTCTTCAAACAAGTCAATTGGTACATCTTTTTTATTTAAATATATAAATTTTTAATATTGTTAATTTTTCCATAATTCTTATTCAAATTCGTCAATTGGTACATCTTTTTTATTTAAATATATAAATTTTTAATATTGTTAATTTTTCCATAATTCTTCAAACAAGTCAATTGGTACATCTTTTTTATTTAAATATATAAATTTTTAATATTGTTAATTTTTCCATAATTCTTCAAACAAGTCAATTGGTACATCTTTTTTATTTAAATATATAAATTTTTAATATTGTTAATTTTTCTATAATTCTTATTCAAATTCGTCAATTGATACATCTTTTTTATTTAAATATATAAATTTTTAATATTGTTAATTTTTCCATAATCCTTATTAAAATTCGTCAATTGATACATCTTTTTTATTTAAATATATAAATTTTTAATATTGTTAATTTTTCCATAATCCTTATTCAAACTAGTCAATTGATACATCTTTTTTATTTAAATATATAAATTTTTAATATTGTTAATTTTTCCATAATTCTTATTCAAATTCGTCAATTGATACATCTTTTTTATTTAAATATATAAATTTTTAATATTGTTAATTTTTCCATAATTCTTATTCAAATTCGTCAATTGATACATCTTTTTTATTTAAATATATAAATTTTTAATATTGTTAATTTTTCCATAATTCTTATTCAAATTCGTCAATTGGTACATCTTTTTTATTTAAATATATAAATTTTTAATATTGTTAATTTTTCCATAATCCTTATTCAAATTCGTCAATTGATACATCTTTTTTATTTAAATATATAAATTTTTAATATTGTTAATTTTTCTATAATTCTTATTCAAATTCGTCAATTGATACATCTTTTTTATTTAAATATATAAATTTTTAATATTGTTAATTTTTCCATAATCCTTATTCAAATTCGTCAATTGGTACATCTTTTTTATTTAAATATATAAATTTTTAATATTGTTAATTTTTCCATAATCCTTATTAAAATTCGTCAATTGATACATCTTTTTTATTTAAATATATAAATTTTTAATATTGTTAATTTTTCCATAATCCTTATTCAAACTAGTCAATTGATACATCTTTTTTATTTAAATATATAAATTTTTAATATTGTTAATTTTTCCATAATTCTAATTCAAATTCGTCAATTGATACATCTTTTTTATTTAAATATATAAATTTTTAATATTGTTAATTTTTCCATAATTCTTATTCAAATTCGTCAATTGGTACATCTTTTTTATTTAAATATATAAATTTTTAATATTGTTAATTTTTCCATAATTCTTATTCAAATTCGTCAATTGGTACATCTTTTTTATTTAAATATATAAATTTATAATATTGTTAATTTTTCCATAATTCTTATTCAAATTCGTCAATTGATACATCTTTTTTATTTAAATATATAAATTTTTAATATTGTTAATTTTTCCATAATTCTTATTCAAATTCGTCAATTGATACATCTTTTTTATTTAAATATATAAATTTTTAATATTGTTAATTTTTCCATAATTCTTATTCAAATTCGTCAATTGATACATCTTTTTTATTTAAATATATAAATTTTTAATATTAATTTTTCCATAATCCTTATTAAAATTCGTCAATTGATACATCTTTTTTATTTAAATATATAAATTTTTAATATTGTTAATTTTTCCATAATCCTTATTAAAATTCGTCAATTGATACATCTTTTTTATTTAAATATATAAATTTTTAATATTGTTAATTTTTCCATAATTCTTATTCAAATTCGTCAATTGATACATCTTTTTTATTTAAATATATAAATTTTTAATATTGTTAATTTTTCCATAATTCTCATTCAAACTAGTCAATTGATACATCTTTTTTATTTAAATATATAAATTTTTAATATTGTTAATTTTTCCATAATTCTCATTCAAACTAGTCAATTGATACATCTTTTTTATTTAAATATATAAATTTTTAATATTGTTAATTTTTCCATAATTCTCATTCAAACTAGTCAATTGGTACATCTTTTTTATTTAAATATATAAATTTTTAATATTGTTAATTTTTCCATAATCCTTATTCAAATTCGTCAATTGGTACATCTTTTTTATTTAAATATATAAATTTTTAATATTGTTAATTTTTCTATAATTCTTATTCAAACTAGTCAATTGATACATCTTTTTTATTTAAATATATAAATTTTTAATATTGTTAATTTTTCCATAATTCTCATTCAAACTAGTCAATTGATACATCTTTTTTATTTAAATATATAAATTTTTAATATTGTTAATTTTTCCATAATCCTTATTCAAACTAGTCAATTGATACATCTTTTTTATTTAAATATATAAATTTTTAATATTGTTAATTTTTCCATAATTCTTATTCAAATTCGTCAATTGATACATCTTTTTTATTTAAATATATAAATTTTTAATATTGTTAATTTTTCCATAATTCTTATTCAAATTCGTCAATTGATACATCTTTTTTATTTAAATATATAAATTTTTAATATTGTTAATTTTTCCATAATTCTTATTCAAATTCGTCAATTGGTACATCTTTTTTATTTAAATATATAAATTTTTAATATTGTTAATTTTTCCATAATTCTTATTCAAATTCGTCAATTGATACATCTTTTTTATTTAAATATATAAATTTTTAATATTGTTAATTTTTCCATAATTCTTATTCAAATTCGTCAATTGATACATCTTTTTTATTTAAATATATAAATTTTTAATATTGTTAATTTTTCCATAATTCTTATTCAAATTCGTCAATTGGTACATCTTTTTTATTTAAATATATAAATTTTTAATATTGTTAATTTTTCCATAATTCTCATTCAAACTAGTCAATTGATACATCTTTTTTATTTAAATATATAAATTTTTAATATTGTTAATTTTTCCATAATTCTTCAAACAAGTCAATTGGTACATCTTTTTTATTTAAATATATAAATTTTTAATATTGTTAATTTTTCCATAATTCTTATTCAAATTCGTCAATTGGTACATCTTTTTTATTTAAATATATAAATTTTTAATATTGTTAATTTTTCCATAATTCTTCAAACAAGTCAATTGGTACATCTTTTTTATTTAAATATATAAATTTTTAATATTGTTAATTTTTCCATAATTCTTCAAACAAGTCAATTGGTACATCTTTTTTATTTAAATATATAAATTTTTAATATTGTTAATTTTTCTATAATTCTTATTCAAATTCGTCAATTGATACATCTTTTTTATTTAAATATATAAATTTTTAATATTGTTAATTTTTCCATAATCCTTATTAAAATTCGTCAATTGATACATCTTTTTTATTTAAATATATAAATTTTTAATATTGTTAATTTTTCCATAATCCTTATTCAAACTAGTCAATTGATACATCTTTTTTATTTAAATATATAAATTTTTAATATTGTTAATTTTTCCATAATTCTTATTCAAATTCGTCAATTGATACATCTTTTTTATTTAAATATATAAATTTTTAATATTGTTAATTTTTCCATAATTCTTATTCAAATTCGTCAATTGATACATCTTTTTTATTTAAATATATAAATTTTTAATATTGTTAATTTTTCCATAATTCTTATTCAAATTCGTCAATTGGTACATCTTTTTTATTTAAATATATAAATTTTTAATATTGTTAATTTTTCCATAATCCTTATTCAAATTCGTCAATTGATACATCTTTTTTATTTAAATATATAAATTTTTAATATTGTTAATTTTTCTATAATTCTTATTCAAATTCGTCAATTGATACATCTTTTTTATTTAAATATATAAATTTTTAATATTGTTAATTTTTCCATAATCCTTATTCAAATTCGTCAATTGGTACATCTTTTTTATTTAAATATATAAATTTTTAATATTGTTAATTTTTCCATAATCCTTATTAAAATTCGTCAATTGATACATCTTTTTTATTTAAATATATAAATTTTTAATATTGTTAATTTTTCCATAATCCTTATTCAAACTAGTCAATTGATACATCTTTTTTATTTAAATATATAAATTTTTAATATTGTTAATTTTTCCATAATTCTAATTCAAATTCGTCAATTGATACATCTTTTTTATTTAAATATATAAATTTTTAATATTGTTAATTTTTCCATAATTCTTATTCAAATTCGTCAATTGGTACATCTTTTTTATTTAAATATATAAATTTTTAATATTGTTAATTTTTCCATAATTCTTATTCAAATTCGTCAATTGGTACATCTTTTTTATTTAAATATATAAATTTATAATATTGTTAATTTTTCCATAATTCTTATTCAAATTCGTCAATTGATACATCTTTTTTATTTAAATATATAAATTTTTAATATTGTTAATTTTTCCATAATTCTTATTCAAATTCGTCAATTGATACATCTTTTTTATTTAAATATATAAATTTTTAATATTGTTAATTTTTCCATAATTCTTATTCAAATTCGTCAATTGATACATCTTTTTTATTTAAATATATAAATTTTTAATATTGTTAATTTTTCCATAATCCTTATTAAAATTCGTCAATTGATACATCTTTTTTATTTAAATATATAAATTTTTAATATTGTTAATTTTTCCATAATCCTTATTCAAACTAGTCAATTGATACATCTTTTTTATTTAAATATATAAATTTTTAATATTGTTAATTTTTCCATAATTCTTATTAAAATTCGTCAATTGATACATCTTTTTTATTTAAATATATAAATTTTTAATATTGTTAATTTTTCCATAATTCTTATTCAAATTCGTCAATTGATACATCTTTTTTATTTAAATATATAGATTTTTAATATTGTTAATTTTTCCATAATTCTTATTCAAATTCGTCAATTGGTACATCTTTTTTATTTAAATATATAAATTTTTAATATTGTTAATTTTTCCATAATTCTTATTCAAATTCGTCAATTGATACATCTTTTTTATTTAAATATATAAATTTTTAATATTGTTAATTTTTCCATAATTCTTATTCAAATTCGTCAATTGATACATCTTTTTTATTTAAATATATAAATTTTTAATATTGTTAATTTTTCCATAATTCTTATTCAAATTCGTCAATTGGTACATCTTTTTTATTTAAATATATAAATTTTTAATATTGTTAATTTTTCCATAATTCTCATTCAAACTAGTCAATTGATACATCTTTTTTATTTAAATATATAAATTTTTAATGTTGTTAATTTTTCCATAATTCTTATTCAAATTCGTCAATTGGTACATCTTTTTTATTTAAATATATAAATTTTTAATATTGTTAATTTTTCCATAATCCTTATTCAAATTCGTCAATTGATACATCTTTTTTATTTAAATATATAAATTTTTAATATTGTTAATTTTTCTATAATTCTTATTCAAATTCGTCAATTGATACATCTTTTTTATTTAAATATATAAATTTTTAATATTGTTAATTTTTCCATAATTCTTATTCAAATTCGTCAATTGATACATCTTTTTTATTTAAATATATAAATTTTTAATATTGTTAATTTTTCCATAATTCTTATTCAAATTCGTCAATTGATACATCTTTTTTATTTAAATATATAAATTTTTAATATTGTTAATTTTTCCATAATTCTTATTCAAATTCGTCAATTGGTACATCTTTTTTATTTAAATATATAAATTTTTAATATTGTTAATTTTTCCATAATTCTCATTCAAACTAGTCAATTGATACATCTTTTTTATTTAAATATATAAATTTTTAATGTTGTTAATTTTTCCATAATTCTTATTCAAATTCGTCAATTGGTACATCTTTTTTATTTAAATATATAAATTTTTAATATTGTTAATTTTTCCATAATCCTTATTCAAATTCGTCAATTGATACATCTTTTTTATTTAAATATATAAATTTTTAATATTGTTAATTTTTCTATAATTCTTATTCAAATTCGTCAATTGATACATCTTTTTTATTTAAATATATAAATTTTTAATATTGTTAATTTTTCCATAATTCTTATTCAAATTCGTCAATTGATACATCTTTTTTATTTAAATATATAAATTTTTAATATTGTTAATTTTTCCATAATTCTTATTCAAATTCGTCAATTGATACATCTTTTTTATTTAAATATATAAATTTTTAATATTGTTAATTTTTCCATAATTCTTATTCAAATTCGTCAATTGGTACATCTTTTTTATTTAAATATATAAATTTTTAATATTGTTAATTTTTCCATAATCCTTATTCAAATTCGTCAATTGATACATCTTTTTTATTTAAATATATAAATTTTTAATATTGTTAATTTTTCCATAATCCTTATTCAAATTCGTCAATTGGTACATCTTTTTTATTTAAATATATAAATTTTTAATATTGTTAATTTTTCCATAATTCTTATTCAAATTCGTCAATTGGTACATCTTTTTTATTTAAATATATAAATTTTTAATATTGTTAATTTTTCTATAATTCTTATTCAAATTCGTCAATTGATACATCTTTTTTATTTAAATATATAAATTTTTAATATTGTTAATTTTTCCATAATTCTTATTCAAATTCGTCAATTGGTACATCTTTTTTATTTAAATATATAAATTTTTAATATTGTTAATTTTTCCATAATTCTTATTCAAATTCGTCAATTGGTACATCTTTTTTATTTAAATATATAAATTTTTAATATTGTTAATTTTTCCATAATTCTTATTCAAATTCGTCAATTGATACATCTTTTTTATTTAAATATATAAATTTTTAATATTGTTAATTTTTCCATAATTCTTATTCAAATTCGTCAATTGATACATCTTTTTTATTTAAATATATAAATTTTTAATATTGTTAATTTTTCCATAATTCTTATTCAAATTCGTCAATTGATACATCTTTTTTATTTAAATATATAAATTTTTAATATTGTTAATTTTTCCATAATCCTTATTAAAATTCGTCAATTGATACATCTTTTTTATTTAAATATATAAATTTTTAATATTGTTAATTTTTCCATAATCCTTATTCAAACTAGTCAATTGATACATCTTTTTTATTTAAATATATAAATTTTTAATATTGTTAATTTTTCCATAATTCTTATTCAAATTCGTCAATTGATACATCTTTTTTATTTAAATATATAAATTTTTAATATTGTTAATTTTTCCATAATTCTTATTCAAATTCGTCAATTGATACATCTTTTTTATTTAAATATATAAATTTTTAATATTGTTAATTTTTCCATAATTCTTATTCAAATTCGTCAATTGGTACATCTTTTTTATTTAAATATATAAATTTTTAATATTGTTAATTTTTCCATAATTCTTATTCAAATTCGTCAATTGATACATCTTTTTTATTTAAATATATAAATTTTTAATATTGTTAATTTTTCCATAATTCTTATTCAAATTCGTCAATTGATACATCTTTTTTATTTAAATATATAAATTTTTAATATTGTTAATTTTTCCATAATTCTTATTCAAATTCGTCAATTGGTACATCTTTTTTATTTAAATATATAAATTTTTAATATTGTTAATTTTTCCATAATTCTCATTCAAACTAGTCAATTGATACATCTTTTTTATTTAAATATATAAATTTTTAATATTGTTAATTTTTCTATAATTCTTATTCAAATTCGTCAATTGATACATCTTTTTTATTTAAATATATAAATTTTTAATATTGTTAATTTTTCCATAATTCTTATTCAAATTCGTCAATTGGTACATCTTTTTTATTTAAATATATAAATTTTTAATATTGTTAATTTTTCTATAATTCTTATTCAAATTCGTCAATTGATACATCTTTTTTATTTAAATATATAAATTTTTAATATTGTTAATTTTTCCATAATCCTTATTCAAATTCGTCAATTGGTACATCTTTTTTATTTAAATATATAAATTTTTAATATTGTTAATTTTTCCATAATCCTTATTAAAATTCGTCAATTGATACATCTTTTTTATTTAAATATATAAATTTTTAATATTGTTAATTTTTCCATAATCCTTATTCAAACTAGTCAATTGATACATCTTTTTTATTTAAATATATAAATTTTTAATATTGTTAATTTTTCCATAATTCTTATTCAAATTCGTCAATTGATACATCTTTTTTATTTAAATATATAAATTTTTAATATTGTTAATTTTTCCATAATTCTTATTCAAATTCGTCAATTGATACATCTTTTTTATTTAAATATATAAATTTTTAATATTGTTAATTTTTCCATAATTCTTATTCAAATTCGTCAATTGGTACATCTTTTTTATTTAAATATATAAATTTTTAATATTGTTAATTTTTCCATAATCCTTATTCAAATTCGTCAATTGGTACATCTTTTTTATTTAAATATATAAATTTTTAATATTGTTAATTTTTCCATAATTCTTATTCAAATTCGTCAATTGGTACATCTTTTTTATTTAAATATATAAATTTTTAATATTGTTAATTTTTCTATAATTCTTATTCAAATTCGTCAATTGATACATCTTTTTTATTTAAATATATAAATTTTTAATATTGTTAATTTTTCCATAATTCTTATTCAAATTCGTCAATTGGTACATCTTTTTTATTTAAATATATAAATTTTTAATATTGTTAATTTTTCCATAATTCTTATTCAAATTCGTCAATTGGTACATCTTTTTTATTTAAATATATAAATTTTTAATATTGTTAATTTTTCCATAATTCTTATTCAAATTCGTCAATTGATACATCTTTTTTATTTAAATATATAAATTTTTAATATTGTTAATTTTTCCATAATTCTTCAAACAAGTCAATTGGTACATCTTTTTTATTTAAATATATAAATTTTTAATATTGTTAATTTTTCCATAATTCTTATTCAAATTCGTCAATTGGTACATCTTTTTTATTTAAATATATAAATTTTTAATATTGTTAATTTTTCCATAATTCTTCAAACAAGTCAATTGGTACATCTTTTTTATTTAAATATATAAATTTTTAATATTGTTAATTTTTCTATAATTCTTATTCAAATTCGTCAATTGATACATCTTTTTTATTTAAATATATAAATTTTTAATATTGTTAATTTTTCCATAATTCTTATTCAAACTAGTCAATTGGTACATCTTTTTTATTTAAATATATAAATTTTTAATATTGTTAATTTTTCTATAATTCTTATTCAAATTCGTCAATTGATACATCTTTTTTATTTAAATATATAAATTTTTAATATTGTTAATTTTTCCATAATCCTTATTAAAATTCGTCAATTGATACATCTTTTTTATTTAAATATATAAATTTTTAATATTGTTAATTTTTCCATAATCCTTATTCAAACTAGTCAATTGATACATCTTTTTTATTTAAATATATAAATTTTTAATATTGTTAATTTTTCCATAATTCTTATTCAAATTCGTCAATTGATACATCTTTTTTATTTAAATATATAAATTTTTAATATTGTTAATTTTTCCATAATTCTTATTCAAATTCGTCAATTGATACATCTTTTTTATTTAAATATATAAATTTTTAATATTGTTAATTTTTCCATAATTCTTATTCAAATTCGTCAATTGGTACATCTTTTTTATTTAAATATATAAATTTTTAATATTGTTAATTTTTCCATAATCCTTATTCAAATTCGTCAATTGATACATCTTTTTTATTTAAATATATAAATTTTTAATATTGTTAATTTTTCTATAATTCTTATTCAAATTCGTCAATTGATACATCTTTTTTATTTAAATATATAAATTTTTAATATTGTTAATTTTTCCATAATTCTTATTCAAATTCGTCAATTGATACATCTTTTTTATTTAAATATATAAATTTTTAATATTGTTAATTTTTCCATAATTCTTATTCAAATTCGTCAATTGATACATCTTTTTTATTTAAATATATAAATTTTTAATATTGTTAATTTTTCCATAATTCTTATTCAAATTCGTCAATTGGTACATCTTTTTTATTTAAATAAATAAATTTTTAATATTGTTAATTTTTCCATAATCCTTATTCAAATTCGTCAATTGATACATCTTTTTTATTTAAATATATAAATTTTTAATATTGTTAATTTTTCCATAATCCTTATTCAAATTCGTCAATTGGTACATCTTTTTTATTTAAATATATAAATTTTTAATATTGTTAATTTTTCCATAATTCTTATTCAAATTCGTCAATTGGTACATCTTTTTTATTTAAATATATAAATTTTTAATATTGTTAATTTTTCTATAATTCTTATTCAAATTCGTCAATTGATACATCTTTTTTATTTAAATATATAAATTTTTAATATTGTTAATTTTTCCATAATTCTTATTCAAATTCGTCAATTGGTACATCTTTTTTATTTAAATATATAAATTTTTAATATTGTTAATTTTTCCATAATTCTTATTCAAATTCGTCAATTGGTACATCTTTTTTATTTAAATATATAAATTTTTAATATTGTTAATTTTTCCATAATTCTTATTCAAATTCGTCAATTGATACATCTTTTTTATTTAAATATATAAATTTTTAATATTGTTAATTTTTCCATAATTCTTATTCAAATTCGTCAATTGGTACATCTTTTTTATTTAAATATATAAATTTTTAATATTGTTAATTTTTCCATAATTCTTATTCAAATTCGTCAATTGGTACATCTTTTTTATTTAAATATATAAATTTTTAATATTGTTAATTTTTCCATAATTCTTATTCAAATTCGTCAATTGATACATCTTTTTTATTTAAATATATAAATTTTTAATATTGTTAATTTTTCCATAATTCTTATTCAAATTCGTCAATTGATACATCTTTTTTATTTAAATATATAAATTTTTAATATTGTTAATTTTTCCATAATTCTTATTCAAATTCGTCAATTGGTACATCTTTTTTATTTAAATATATAAATTTTTAATATTGTTAATTTTTCCATAATTCTCATTCAAACTAGTCAATTGATACATCTTTTTTATTTAAATATATAAATTTTTAATATTGTTAATTTTTCTATAATTCTTATTCAAATTCGTCAATTGATACATCTTTTTTATTTAAATATATAAATTTTTAATATTGTTAATTTTTCCATAATTCTTATTCAAATTCGTCAATTGGTACATCTTTTTTATTTAAATATATAAATTTTTAATATTGTTAATTTTTCTATAATTCTTATTCAAATTCGTCAATTGATACATCTTTTTTATTTAAATATATAAATTTTTAATATTGTTAATTTTTCCATAATCCTTATTCAAATTCGTCAATTGGTACATCTTTTTTATTTAAATATATAAATTTTTAATATTGTTAATTTTTCCATAATCCTTATTAAAATTCGTCAATTGATACATCTTTTTTATTTAAATATATAAATTTTTAATATTGTTAATTTTTCCATAATCCTTATTCAAACTAGTCAATTGATACATCTTTTTTATTTAAATATATAAATTTTTAATATTGTTAATTTTTCCATAATTCTTATTCAAATTCGTCAATTGATACATCTTTTTTATTTAAATATATAAATTTTTAATATTGTTAATTTTTCCATAATTCTTATTCAAATTCGTCAATTGATACATCTTTTTTATTTAAATATATAAATTTTTAATATTGTTAATTTTTCCATAATTCTTATTCAAATTCGTCAATTGGTACATCTTTTTTATTTAAATATATAAATTTTTAATATTGTTAATTTTTCCATAATTCCTTATTCAAATTCGTCAATTGATACATCTTTTTTATTTAAATATATAAATTTTTAATATTGTTAATTTTTCCATAATTCCTTATTCAAATTCGTCAATTGGTACATCTTTTTTATTTAAATATATAAATTTTTAATATTGTTAATTTTTCCATAATTCTTATTCAAATTCGTCAATTGGTACATCTTTTTTATTTAAATATATAAATTTTTAATATTGTTAATTTTTCTATAATTCTTATTCAAATTCGTCAATTGATACATCTTTTTTATTTAAATATATAAATTTTTAATATTGTTAATTTTTCCATAATTCTTATTCAAATTCGTCAATTGGTACATCTTTTTTATTTAAATATATAAATTTTTAATATTGTTAATTTTTCCATAATTCTTATTCAAATTCGTCAATTGGTACATCTTTTTTATTTAAATATATAAATTTTTAATATTGTTAATTTTTCCATAATTCTTATTCAAATTCGTCAATTGATACATCTTTTTTATTTAAATATATAAATTTTTAATATTGTTAATTTTTCCATAATTCTTATTCAAATTCGTCAATTGATACATCTTTTTTATTTAAATATATAAATTTTTAATATTGTTAATTTTTCCATAATTCTTATTCAAATTCGTCAATTGATACATCTTTTTTATTTAAATATATAAATTTTTAATATTGTTAATTTTTCCATAATCCTTATTCAAATTCGTCAATTGATACATCTTTTTTATTTAAATATATAAATTTTTAATATTGTTAATTTTTCCATAATCTTTATTAAAATTCGTCAATTGATACATCTTTTTTATTTAAATATATAAATTTTTAATATTGTTAATTTTTCCATAATTCTTATTCAAATTCGTCAATTGATACATCTTTTTTATTTAAATATATAAATTTTTAATATTGTTAATTTTTCCATAATTCTTATTCAAATTCGTCAATTGATACATCTTTTTTATTTAAATATGTAAATTTTTAATATTGTTAATTTTTCCATAATTCTTATTCAAATTCGTCAATTGGTACATCTTTTTTATTTAAATATATAAATTTTTAATATTGTTAATTTTTCCATAATTCTCATTCAAACTAGTCAATTGATACATCTTTTTTATTTAAATATATAAATTTTTAATATTGTTAATTTTTCCATAATTCTCATTCAAACTAGTCAATTGATACATCTTTTTTATTTAAATATATAAATTTTTAATATTGTTAATTTTTCCATAATTCTCATTCAAACTAGTCAATTGGTACATCTTTTTTATTTAAATATATAAATTTTTAATATTGTTAATTTTTCCATAATCCTTATTCAAATTCGTCAATTGGTACATCTTTTTTATTTAAATATATAAATTTTTAATATTGTTAATTTTTCTATAATTCTTATTCAAACTAGTCAATTGATACATCTTTTTTATTTAAATATATAAATTTTTAATATTGTTAATTTTTCCATAATTCTCATTCAAACTAGTCAATTGATACATCTTTTTTATTTAAATATATAAATTTTTAATATTGTTAATTTTTCCATAATCCTTATTCAAACTAGTCAATTGATACATCTTTTTTATTTAAATATATAAATTTTTAATATTGTTAATTTTTCCATAATTCTTATTCAAATTCGTCAATTGATACATCTTTTTTATTTAAATATATAAATTTTTAATATTGTTAATTTTTCCATAATTCTTATTCAAATTCGTCAATTGATACATCTTTTTTATTTAAATATATAAATTTTTAATATTGTTAATTTTTCCATAATTCTTATTCAAATTCGTCAATTGGTACATCTTTTTTATTTAAATATATAAATTTTTAATATTGTTAATTTTTCCATAATTCTTATTCAAATTCGTCAATTGATACATCTTTTTTATTTAAATATATAAATTTTTAATATTGTTAATTTTTCCATAATTCTTATTCAAATTCGTCAATTGATACATCTTTTTTATTTAAATATATAAATTTTTAATATTGTTAATTTTTCCATAATTCTTATTCAAATTCGTCAATTGGTACATCTTTTTTATTTAAATATATAAATTTTTAATATTGTTAATTTTTCCATAATTCTCATTCAAACTAGTCAATTGATACATCTTTTTTATTTAAATATATAAATTTTTAATATTGTTAATTTTTCTATAATTCTTATTCAAATTCGTCAATTGATACATCTTTTTTATTTAAATATATAAATTTTTAATATTGTTAATTTTTCCATAATTCTTATTCAAATTCGTCAATTGGTACATCTTTTTTATTTAAATATATAAATTTTTAATATTGTTAATTTTTCTATAATTCTTATTCAAATTCGTCAATTGATACATCTTTTTTATTTAAATATATAAATTTTTAATATTGTTAATTTTTCCATAATCCTTATTCAAATTCGTCAATTGGTACATCTTTTTTATTTAAATATATAAATTTTTAATATTGTTAATTTTTCCATAATCCTTATTAAAATTCGTCAATTGATACATCTTTTTTATTTAAATATATAAATTTTTAATATTGTTAATTTTTCCATAATCCTTATTCAAACTAGTCAATTGATACATCTTTTTTATTTAAATATATAAATTTTTAATATTGTTAATTTTTCCATAATTCTTATTCAAATTCGTCAATTGATACATCTTTTTTATTTAAATATATAAATTTTTAATATTGTTAATTTTTCCATAATTCTTATTCAAATTCGTCAATTGATACATCTTTTTTATTTAAATATATAAATTTTTAATATTGTTAATTTTTCCATAATTCTTATTCAAATTCGTCAATTGGTACATCTTTTTTATTTAAATATATAAATTTTTAATATTGTTAATTTTTCCATAATCCTTATTCAAATTCGTCAATTGATACATCTTTTTTATTTAAATATATAAATTTTTAATATTGTTAATTTTTCCATAATCCTTATTCAAATTCGTCAATTGGTACATCTTTTTTATTTAAATATATAAATTTTTAATATTGTTAATTTTTCCATAATTCTTATTCAAATTCGTCAATTGGTACATCTTTTTTATTTAAATATATAAATTTTTAATATTGTTAATTTTTCTATAATTCTTATTCAAATTCGTCAATTGATACATCTTTTTTATTTAAATATATAAATTTTTAATATTGTTAATTTTTCCATAATTCTTATTCAAATTCGTCAATTGGTACATCTTTTTTATTTAAATATATAAATTTTTAATATTGTTAATTTTTCCATAATTCTTATTCAAATTCGTCAATTGGTACATCTTTTTTATTTAAATATATAAATTTTTAATATTGTTAATTTTTCCATAATTCTTATTCAAATTCGTCAATTGATACATCTTTTTTATTTAAATATATAAATTTTTAATATTGTTAATTTTTCCATAATTCTTATTCAAATTCGTCAATTGATACATCTTTTTTATTTAAATATATAAATTTTTAATATTGTTAATTTTTCCATAATTCTTATTCAAATTCGTCAATTGATACATCTTTTTTATTTAAATATATAAATTTTTAATATTAATTTTTCCATAATCCTTATTAAAATTCGTCAATTGATACATCTTTTTTATTTAAATATATAAATTTTTAATATTGTTAATTTTTCCATAATCCTTATTAAAATTCGTCAATTGATACATCTTTTTTATTTAAATATATAAATTTTTAATATTGTTAATTTTTCCATAATTCTTATTCAAATTCGTCAATTGATACATCTTTTTTATTTAAATATATAAATTTTTAATATTGTTAATTTTTCCATAATTCTTATTCAAATTCGTCAATTGATACATCTTTTTTATTTAAATATGTAAATTTTTAATATTGTTAATTTTTCCATAATTCTTATTCAAATTCGTCAATTGGTACATCTTTTTTATTTAAATATATAAATTTTTAATATTGTTAATTTTTCCATAATTCTCATTCAAACTAGTCAATTGATACATCTTTTTTATTTAAATATATAAATTTTTAATATTGTTAATTTTTCCATAATTCTCATTCAAACTAGTCAATTGATACATCTTTTTTATTTAAATATATAAATTTTTAATATTGTTAATTTTTCCATAATTCTCATTCAAACTAGTCAATTGGTACATCTTTTTTATTTAAATATATAAATTTTTAATATTGTTAATTTTTCCATAATCCTTATTCAAATTCGTCAATTGGTACATCTTTTTTATTTAAATATATAAATTTTTAATATTGTTAATTTTTCTATAATTCTTATTCAAACTAGTCAATTGATACATCTTTTTTATTTAAATATATAAATTTTTAATATTGTTAATTTTTCCATAATTCTCATTCAAACTAGTCAATTGATACATCTTTTTTATTTAAATATATAAATTTTTAATATTGTTAATTTTTCCATAATCCTTATTCAAACTAGTCAATTGATACATCTTTTTTATTTAAATATATAAATTTTTAATATTGTTAATTTTTCCATAATTCTTATTCAAATTCGTCAATTGATACATCTTTTTTATTTAAATATATAAATTTTTAATATTGTTAATTTTTCCATAATTCTTATTCAAATTCGTCAATTGATACATCTTTTTTATTTAAATATATAAATTTTTAATATTGTTAATTTTTCCATAATTCTTATTCAAATTCGTCAATTGGTACATCTTTTTTATTTAAATATATAAATTTTTAATATTGTTAATTTTTCCATAATTCTTATTCAAATTCGTCAATTGATACATCTTTTTTATTTAAATATATAAATTTTTAATATTGTTAATTTTTCCATAATTCTTATTCAAATTCGTCAATTGATACATCTTTTTTATTTAAATATATAAATTTTTAATATTGTTAATTTTTCCATAATTCTTATTCAAATTCGTCAATTGGTACATCTTTTTTATTTAAATATATAAATTTTTAATATTGTTAATTTTTCCATAATTCTCATTCAAACTAGTCAATTGATACATCTTTTTTATTTAAATATATAAATTTTTAATATTGTTAATTTTTCCATAATTCTTCAA
The DNA here is from genome assembly GCF_053919585.1 of Euprymna scolopes. Classification (NCBI taxonomy): domain Eukaryota; kingdom Metazoa; phylum Mollusca; class Cephalopoda; order Sepiida; family Sepiolidae; genus Euprymna; species Euprymna scolopes. Next base: position 83,254,363 of record NC_136517.1, read on the forward strand.
ACAAGTCAATTGGTACATCTTTTTTATTTAAATATATAAATTTTTAATATTGTTAATTTTTCCATAATTCTTATTCAAATTCGTCAATTGGTACATCTTTTTTATTTAAATATATAAATTTTTAATATTGTTAATTTTTCCATAATTCTTCAAACAAGTCAATTGGTACATCTTTTTTATTTAAATATATAAATTTTTAATATTGTTAATTTTTCCATAATTCTTCAAACAAGTCAATTGGTACATCTTTTTTATTTAAATATATAAATTTTTAATATTGTTAATTTTTCTATAATTCTTATTCAAATTCGTCAATTGATACATCTTTTTTATTTAAATATATAAATTTTTAATATTGTTAATTTTTCCATAATCCTTATTAAAATTCGTCAATTGATACATCTTTTTTATTTAAATATATAAATTTTTAATATTGTTAATTTTTCCATAATCCTTATTCAAACTAGTCAATTGATACATCTTTTTTATTTAAATATATAAATTTTTAATATTGTTAATTTTTCCATAATTCTTATTCAAATTCGTCAATTGATACATCTTTTTTATTTAAATATATAAATTTTTAATATTGTTAATTTTTCCATAATTCTTATTCAAATTCGTCAATTGATACATCTTTTTTATTTAAATATATAAATTTTTAATATTGTTAATTTTTCCATAATTCTTATTCAAATTCGTCAATTGGTACATCTTTTTTATTTAAATATATAAATTTTTAATATTGTTAATTTTTCCATAATCCTTATTCAAATTCGTCAATTGATACATCTTTTTTATTTAAATATATAAATTTTTAATATTGTTAATTTTTCTATAATTCTTATTCAAATTCGTCAATTGATACATCTTTTTTATTTAAATATATAAATTTTTAATATTGTTAATTTTTCCATAATCCTTATTCAAATTCGTCAATTGGTACATCTTTTTTATTTAAATATATAAATTTTTAATATTGTTAATTTTTCCATAATCCTTATTAAAATTCGTCAATTGATACATCTTTTTTATTTAAATATATAAATTTTTAATATTGTTAATTTTTCCATAATCCTTATTCAAACTAGTCAATTGATACATCTTTTTTATTTAAATATATAAATTTTTAATATTGTTAATTTTTCCATAATTCTAATTCAAATTCGTCAATTGATACATCTTTTTTATTTAAATATATAAATTTTTAATATTGTTAATTTTTCCATAATTCTTATTCAAATTCGTCAATTGATACATCTTTTTTATTTAAATATATAAATTTTTAATATTGTTAATTTTTCCATAATTCTTATTCAAATTCGTCAATTGGTACATCTTTTTTATTTAAATATATAAATTTTTAATATTGTTAATTTTTCCATAATCCTTATTCAAATTCGTCAATTGATACATCTTTTTTATTTAAATATATAAATTTTTAATATTGTTAATTTTTCCATAATCCTTATTCAAATTCGTCAATTGGTACATCTTTTTTATTTAAATATATAAATTTTTAATATTGTTAATTTTTCCATAATTCTTATTCAAATTCGTCAATTGGTACATCTTTTTTATTTAAATATATAAATTTTTAATATTGTTAATTTTTCTATAATTTTTATTCAAATTCGTCAATTGATACATCTTTTTTATTTAAATATATAAATTTTTAATATTGTTAATTTTTCCATAATTCTTATTCAAATTCGTCAATTGGTACATCTTTTTTATTTAAATATATAAATTTTTAATATTGTTAATTTTTCCATAATTCTTATTCAAATTCGTCAATTGGTACATCTTTTTTATTTAAATATATAAATTTATAATATTGTTAATTTTTCCATAATTCTTATTCAAATTCGTCAATTGATACATCTTTTTTATTTAAATATATAAATTTTTAATATTGTTAATTTTTCCATAATTCTTATTCAAATTCGTCAATTGATACATCTTTTTTATTTAAATATATAAATTTTTAATATTGTTAATTTTTCCATAATTCTTATTCAAATTCGTCAATTGATACATCTTTTTTATTTAAATATATAAATTTTTAATATTGTTAATTTTTCCATAATCCTTATTAAAATTCGTCAATTGATACATCTTTTTTATTTAAATATATAAATTTTTAATATTGTTAATTTTTCCATAATCCTTATTCAAACTAGTCAATTGATACATCTTTTTTATTTAAATATATAAATTTTTAATATTGTTAATTTTTCCATAATTCTTATTAAAATTCGTCAATTGATACATCTTTTTTATTTAAATATATAAATTTTTAATATTGTTAATTTTTCCATAATTCTTATTCAAATTCGTCAATTGATACATCTTTTTTATTTAAATATATAAATTTTTAATATTGTTAATTTTTCCATAATTCTTATTCAAATTCGTCAATTGGTACATCTTTTTTATTTAAATATATAAATTTTTAATATTGTTAATTTTTCCATAATTCTTATTCAAATTCGTCAATTGATACATCTTTTTTATTTAAATATATAAATTTTTAATATTGTTAATTTTTCCATAATTCTTATTCAAATTCGTCAATTGATACATCTTTTTTATTTAAATATATAAATTTTTAATATTGTTAATTTTTCCATAATTCTTATTCAAATTCGTCAATTGGTACATCTTTTTTATTTAAATATATAAATTTTTAATATTGTTAATTTTTCCATAATTCTCATTCAAACTAGTCAATTGATACATCTTTTTTATTTAAATATATAAATTTTTAATGTTGTTAATTTTTCCATAATTCTTATTCAAATTCGTCAATTGGTACATCTTTTTTATTTAAATATATAAATTTTTAATATTGTTAATTTTTCCATAATTCTTATTCAAATTCGTCAATTGATACATCTTTTTTATTTAAATATATAAATTTTTAATATTGTTAATTTTTCCATAATTCTTATTCAAATTCGTCAATTGGTACATCTTTTTTATTTAAATATATAAATTTTTAATATTGTTAATTTTTCCATAATCCTTATTCAAATTCGTCAATTGATACATCTTTTTTATTTAAATATATAAATTTTTAATATTGTTAATTTTTCCATAATCCTTATTCAAATTCGTCAATTGGTACATCTTTTTTATTTAAATATATAAATTTTAATGTTGTTAATTTTTCCATAATTCTTATTCAAATTCGTCAATTGGTACATCTTTTTTATTTAAATATATAAATTTTTAATATTGTTAATTTTTCTATAATTCTTATTCAAATTCGTCAATTGATACATCTTTTTTATTTAAATATATAAATTTTTAATATTGTTAATTTTTCCATAATTCTTATTCAAATTCGTCAATTGGTACATCTTTTTTATTTAAATATATAAATTTTTAATATTGTTAATTTTTCTATAATTCTTATTCAAATTCGTCAATTGATACATCTTTTTTATTTAAATATATAAATTTTTAATATTGTTAATTTTTCCATAATCCTTATTCAAATTCGTCAATTGGTACATCTTTTTTATTTAAATATATAAATTTTTAATATTGTTAATTTTTCCATAATCCTTATTAAAATTCGTCAATTGATACATCTTTTTTATTTAAATATATAAATTTTTAATATTGTTAATTTTTCCATAATCCTTATTCAAACTAGTCAATTGATACATCTTTTTTATTTAAATATATAAATTTTTAATATTGTTAATTTTTCCATAATTCTTATTCAAATTCGTCAATTGATACATCTTTTTTATTTAAATATATAAATTTTTAATATTGTTAATTTTTCCATAATTCTTATTCAAATTCGTCAATTGATACATCTTTTTTATTTAAATATATAAATTTTTAATATTGTTAATTTTTCCATAATTCTTATTCAAATTCGTCAATTGGTACATCTTTTTTATTTAAATATATAAATTTTTAATATTGTTAATTTTTCCATAATTCTCATTCAAACTAGTCAATTGATACATCTTTTTTATTTAAATATATAAATTTTTAATATTGTTAATTTTTCTATAATTCTTATTCAAATTCGTCAATTGATACATCTTTTTTATTTAAATATATAAATTTTTAATATTGTTAATTTTTCCATAATTCTTATTCAAATTCGTCAATTGGTACATCTTTTTTATTTAAATATATAAATTTTTAATATTGTTAATTTTTCTATAATTCTTATTCAAATTCGTCAATTGATACATCTTTTTTATTTAAATATATAAATTTTTAATATTGTTAATTTTTCCATAATCCTTATTCAAATTCGTCAATTGGTACATCTTTTTTATTTAAATATATAAATTTTTAATATTGTTAATTTTTCCATAATCCTTATTAAAATTCGTCAATTGATACATCTTTTTTATTTAAATATATAAATTTTTAATATTGTTAATTTTTCCATAATCCTTATTCAAACTAGTCAATTGATACATCTTTTTTATTTAAATATATAAATTTTTAATATTGTTAATTTTTCCATAATTCTTATTCAAATTCGTCAATTGATACATCTTTTTTATTTAAATATATAAATTTTTAATATTGTTAATTTTTCCATAATTCTTATTCAAATTCGTCAATTGATACATCTTTTTTATTTAAATATATAAATTTTTAATATTGTTAATTTTTCCATAATTCTTATTCAAATTCGTCAATTGGTACATCTTTTTTATTTAAATATATAAATTTTTAATATTGTTAATTTTTCCATAATCCTTATTCAAATTCGTCAATTGGTACATCTTTTTTATTTAAATATATAAATTTTTAATATTGTTAATTTTTCCATAATTCTTATTCAAATTCGTCAATTGGTACATCTTTTTTATTTAAATATATAAATTTTTAATATTGTTAATTTTTCTATAATTCTTATTCAAATTCGTCAATTGATACATCTTTTTTATTTAAATATATAAATTTTTAATATTGTTAATTTTTCCATAATTCTTATTCAAATTCGTCAATTGGTACATCTTTTTTATTTAAATATATAAATTTTTAATATTGTTAATTTTTCCATAATTCTTATTCAAATTCGTCAATTGGTACATCTTTTTTATTTAAATATATAAATTTTTAATATTGTTAATTTTTCCATAATTCTTATTCAAATTCGTCAATTGATACATCTTTTTTATTTAAATATATAAATTTTTAATATTGTTAATTTTTCCATAATTCTTCAAACAAGTCAATTGGTACATCTTTTTTATTTAAATATATAAATTTTTAATATTGTTAATTTTTCCATAATTCTTATTCAAATTCGTCAATTGGTACATCTTTTTTATTTAAATATATAAATTTTTAATATTGTTAATTTTTCCATAATTCTTCAAACAAGTCAATTGGTACATCTTTTTTATTTAAATATATAAATTTTTAATATTGTTAATTTTTCTATAATTCTTATTCAAATTCGTCAATTGATACATCTTTTTTATTTAAATATATAAATTTTTAATATTGTTAATTTTTCCATAATTCTTATTCAAACTAGTCAATTGGTACATCTTTTTTATTTAAATATATAAATTTTTAATATTGTTAATTTTTCTATAATTCTTATTCAAATTCGTCAATTGATACATCTTTTTTATTTAAATATATAAATTTTTAATATTGTTAATTTTTCCATAATCCTTATTAAAATTCGTCAATTGATACATCTTTTTTATTTAAATATATAAATTTTTAATATTGTTAATTTTTCCATAATCCTTATTCAAACTAGTCAATTGATACATCTTTTTTATTTAAATATATAAATTTTTAATATTGTTAATTTTTCCATAATTCTTATTCAAATTCGTCAATTGATACATCTTTTTTATTTAAATATATAAATTTTTAATATTGTTAATTTTTCCATAATTCTTATTCAAATTCGTCAATTGATACATCTTTTTTATTTAAATATATAAATTTTTAATATTGTTAATTTTTCCATAATTCTTATTCAAATTCGTCAATTGGTACATCTTTTTTATTTAAATATATAAATTTTTAATATTGTTAATTTTTCCATAATCCTTATTCAAATTCGTCAATTGATACATCTTTTTTATTTAAATATATAAATTTTTAATATTGTTAATTTTTCTATAATTCTTATTCAAATTCGTCAATTGATACATCTTTTTTATTTAAATATATAAATTTTTAATATTGTTAATTTTTCCATAATTCTTATTCAAATTCGTCAATTGATACATCTTTTTTATTTAAATATATAAATTTTTAATATTGTTAATTTTTCCATAATTCTTATTCAAATTCGTCAATTGATACATCTTTTTTATTTAAATATATAAATTTTTAATATTGTTAATTTTTCCATAATTCTTATTCAAATTCGTCAATTGGTACATCTTTTTTATTTAAATATATAAATTTTTAATATTGTTAATTTTTCCATAATCCTTATTCAAATTCGTCAATTGATACATCTTTTTTATTTAAATATATAAATTTTTAATATTGTTAATTTTTCCATAATCCTTATTCAAATTCGTCAATTGGTACATCTTTTTTATTTAAATATATAAATTTTTAATATTGTTAATTTTTCCATAATTCTTATTCAAATTCGTCAATTGGTACATCTTTTTTATTTAAATATATAAATTTTTAATATTGTTAATTTTTCTATAATTCTTATTCAAATTCGTCAATTGATACATCTTTTTTATTTAAATATATAAATTTTTAATATTGTTAATTTTTCCATAATTCTTATTCAAATTCGTCAATTGGTACATCTTTTTTATTTAAATATATAAATTTTTAATATTGTTAATTTTTCCATAATTCTTATTCAAATTCGTCAATTGGTACATCTTTTTTATTTAAATATATAAATTTTTAATATTGTTAATTTTTCCATAATTCTTATTCAAATTCGTCAATTGATACATCTTTTTTATTTAAATATATAAATTTTTAATATTGTTAATTTTTCCATAATTCTTATTCAAATTCGTCAATTGATACATCTTTTTTATTTAAATATATAAATTTTTAATATTGTTAATTTTTCCATAATTCTTATTCAAATTCGTCAATTGATACATCTTTTTTATTTAAATATATAAATTTTTAATATTGTTAATTTTTCCATAATCCTTATTTAAATTCGTCAATTGATACATCTTTTTTATTTAAATATATAAATTTTTAATATTGTTAATTTTTCCATAATCCTTATTCAAACTAGTCAATTGATACATCTTTTTTATTTAAATATATAAATTTTTAATATTGTTAATTTTTCCATAATCCTTATTTAAATTCGTCAATTGATACATCTTTTTTATTTAAATATATAAATTTTTAATATTGTTAATTTTTCTATAATTCTTATTCAAATTCGTCAATTGATACATCTTTTTTATTTAAATATATAAATTTTTAATATTGTTAATTTTTCCATAATTCTTATTCAAATTCGTCAATTGGTACATCTTTTTTATTTAAATATATAAATTTTTAATATTGTTAATTTTTCTATAATTCTTATTCAAATTCGTCAATTGATACATCTTTTTTATTTAAATATATAAATTTTTAATATTGTTAATTTTTCCATAATCCTTATTCAAATTCGTCAATTGGTACATCTTTTTTATTTAAATATATAAATTTTTAATATTGTTAATTTTTCCATAATCCTTATTAAAATTTGTCAATTGATACATCTTTTTTATTTAAATATATAAATTTTTAATATTGTTAATTTTTCCATAATCCTTATTCAAACTAGTCAATTGATACATCTTTTTTATTTAAATATATAAATTTTTAATATTGTTAATTTTTCCATAATTCTTATTCAAATTCGTCAATTGATACATCTTTTTTATTTAAATATATAAATTTTTAATATTGTTAATTTTTCCATAATTCTTATTCAAATTCGTCAATTGATACATCTTTTTTATTTAAATATATAAATTTTTAATATTGTTAATTTTTCCATAATTCTTATTCAAATTCGTCAATTGGTACATCTTTTTTATTTAAATATATAAATTTTTAATATTGTTAATTTTTCCATAATCCTTATTCAAATTCGTCAATTGATACATCTTTTTTATTTAAATATATAAATTTTTAATATTGTTAATTTTTCCATAATCCTTATTCAAATTCGTCAATTGGTACATCTTTTTTATTTAAATATATAAATTTTTAATATTGTTAATTTTTCCATAATTCTTATTCAAATTCGTCAATTGGTACATCTTTTTTATTTAAATATATAAATTTTTAATATTGTTAATTTTTCTATAATTCTTATTCAAATTCGTCAATTGATACATCTTTTTTATTTAAATATATAAATTTTTAATATTGTTAATTTTTCCATAATTCTTATTCAAATTCGTCAATTGGTACATCTTTTTTATTTAAATATATAAATTTTTAATATTGTTAATTTTTCCATAATTCTTATTCAAATTCGTCAATTGGTACATCTTTTTTATTTAAATATATAAATTTTTAATATTGTTAATTTTTCCATAATTCTTATTCAAATTCGTCAATTGATACATCTTTTTTATTTAAATATATAAATTTTTAATATTGTTAATTTTTCCATAATTCTTATTCAAATTCGTCAATTGATACATCTTTTTTATTTAAATATATAAATTTTTAATATTGTTAATTTTTCCATAATTCTTATTCAAATTCGTCAATTGATACATCTTTTTTATTTAAATATATAAATTTTTAATATTAATTTTTCCATAATCCTTATTAAAATTCGTCAATTGATACATCTTTTTTATTTAAATATATAAATTTTTAATATTGTTAATTTTTCCATAATCCTTATTAAAATGCGTCAATTGATACATCTTTTTTATTTAAATATATAAATTTTTAATATTGTTAATTTTTCCATAATTCTTATTCAAATTCGTCAATTGATACATCTTTTTTATTTAAATATATAAATTTTTAATATTGTTAATTTTTCCATAATTCTTATTCAAATTCGTCAATTGATACATCTTTTTTATTTAAATATGTAAATTTTTAATATTGTTAATTTTTCCATAATTCTTATTCAAATTCGTCAATTGGTACATCTTTTTTATTTAAATATATAAATTTTTAATATTGTTAATTTTTCCATAATTCTCATTCAAACTAGTCAATTGATACATCTTTTTTATTTAAATATATAAATTTTTAATATTGTTAATTTTTCCATAATTCTCATTCAAACTAGTCAATTGATACATCTTTTTTATTTAAATATATAAATTTTTAATATTGTTAATTTTTCCATAATTCTCATTCAAACTAGTCAATTGGTACATCTTTTTTATTTAAATATATAAATTTTTAATATTGTTAATTTTTCCATAATCCTTATTCAAATTCGTCAATTGGTACATCTTTTTTATTTAAATATATAAATTTTTAATATTGTTAATTTTTCTATAATTCTTATTCAAACTAGTCAATTGATACATCTTTTTTATTTAAATATATAAATTTTTAATATTGTTAATTTTTCCATAATTCTCATTCAAACTAGTCAATTGATACATCTTTTTTATTTAAATATATAAATTTTTAATATTGTTAATTTTTCCATAATTCTTATTCAAATTCGTCAATTGATACATCTTTTTTATTTAAATATATAAATTTTTAATATTGTTAATTTTTCCATAATTCTTATTCAAATTCGTCAATTGATACATCTTTTTTATTTAAATATATAAATTTTTAATATTGTTAATTTTTCCATAATTCTTATTCAAATTCGTCAATTGGTACATCTTTTTTATTTAAATATATAAATTTTTAATATTGTTAATTTTTCCATAATTCTCATTCAAACTAGTCAATTGATACATCTTTTTTATTTAAATATATAAATTTTTAATATTGTTAATTTTTCCATAATTCTTCAAACAAGTCAATTGGTACATCTTTTTTATTTAAATATATAAATTTTTAATATTGTTAATTTTTCCATAATTCTTATTCAAATTCGTCAATTGGTACATCTTTTTTATTTAAATATATAAATTTTTAATATTGTTAATTTTTCCATAATTCTTCAAACAAGTCAATTGGTACATCTTTTTTATTTAAATATATAAATTTTTAATATTGTTAATTTTTCCATAATTCTTCAAACAAGTCAATTGGTACATCTTTTTTATTTAAATATATAAATTTTTAATATTGTTAATTTTTCTATAATTCTTATTCAAATTCGTCAATTGATACATCTTTTTTATTTAAATATATAAATTTTTAATATTGTTAATTTTTCCATAATCCTTATTAAAATTCGTCAATTGATACATCTTTTTTATTTAAATATATAAATTTTTAATATTGTTAATTTTTCCATAATCCTTATTCAAACTAGTCAATTGATACATCTTTTTTATTTAAATATATAAATTTTTAATATTGTTAATTTTTCCATAATTCTTATTCAAATTCGTCAATTGATACATCTTTTTTATTTAAATATATAAATTTTTAATATTGTTAATTTTTCCATAATTCTTATTCAAATTCGTCAATTGATACATCTTTTTTATTTAAATATATAAATTTTTAATATTGTTAATTTTTCCATAATTCTTATTCAAATTCGTCAATTGGTACATCTTTTTTATTTAAATATATAAATTTTTAATATTGTTAATTTTTCCATAATCCTTATTCAAATTCGTCAATTGATACATCTTTTTTATTTAAATATATAAATTTTTAATATTGTTAATTTTTCTATAATTCTTATTCAAATTCGTCAATTGATACATCTTTTTTATTTAAATATATAAATTTTTAATATTGTTAATTTTTCCATAATCCTTATTCAAATTCGTCAATTGGTACATCTTTTTTATTTAAATATATAAATTTTTAATATTGTTAATTTTTCCATAATCCTTATTAAAATTCGTCAATTGATACATCTTTTTTATTTAAATATATAAATTTTTAATATTGTTAATTTTTCCATAATCCTTATTCAAACTAGTCAATTGATACATCTTTTTTATTTAAATATATAAATTTTTAATATTGTTAATTTTTCCATAATTCTAATTCAAATTCGTCAATTGATACATCTTTTTTATTTAAATATATAAATTTTTAATATTGTTAATTTTTCCATAATTCTTATTCAAATTCGTCAATTGATACATCTTTTTTATTTAAATATATAAATTTTTAATATTGTTAATTTTTCCATAATTCTTATTCAAATTCGTCAATTGGTACATCTTTTTTATTTAAATATATAAATTTTTAATATTGTTAATTTTTCCATAATCCTTATTCAAATTCGTCAATTGATACATCTTTTTTATTTAAATATATAAATTTTTAATATTGTTAATTTTTCCATAATCCTTATTCAAATTCGTCAATTGGTACATCTTTTTTATTTAAATATATAAATTTTTAATATTGTTAATTTTTCCATAATTCTTATTCAAATTCGTCAATTGGTACATCTTTTTTATTTAAATATATAAATTTTTAATATTGTTAATTTTTCTATAATTCTTATTCAAATTCGTCAATTGATACATCTTTTTTATTTAAATATATAAATTTTTAATATTGTTAATTTTTCCATAATTCTTATTCAAATTCGTCAATTGGTACATCTTTTTTATTTAAATATATAAATTTTTAATATTGTTAATTTTTCCATAATTCTTATTCAAATTCGTCAATTGGTACATCTTTTTTATTTAAATATATAAATTTATAATATTGTTAATTTTTCCATAATTCTTATTCAAATTCGTCAATTGATACATCTTTTTTATTTAAATATATAAATTTTTAATATTGTTAATTTTTCCATAATTCTTATTCAAATTCGTCAATTGATACATCTTTTTTATTTAAATATATAAATTTTTAATATTGTTAATTTTTCCATAATTCTTATTCAAATTCGTCAATTGATACATCTTTTTTATTTAAATATATAAATTTTTAATATTGTTAATTTTTCCATAATCCTTATTAAAATTCGTCAATTGATACATCTTTTTTATTTAAATATATAAATTTTTAATATTGTTAATTTTTCCATAATCCTTATTCAAACTAGTCAATTGATACATCTTTTTTATTTAAATATATAAATTTTTAATATTGTTAATTTTTCCATAATTCTTATTAAAATTCGTCAATTGATACATCTTTTTTATTTAAATATATAAATTTTTAATATTGTTAATTTTTCCATAATTCTTATTCAAATTCGTCAATTGATACATCTTTTTTATTTAAATATATAAATTTTTAATATTGTTAATTTTTCCATAATTCTTATTCAAATTCGTCAATTGGTACATCTTTTTTATTTAAATATATAAATTTTTAATATTGTTAATTTTTCCATAATTCTTATTCAAATTCGTCAATTGATACATCTTTTTTATTTAAATATATAAATTTTTAATATTGTTAATTTTTCCATAATTCTTATTCAAATTCGTCAATTGATACATCTTTTTTATTTAAATATTATATAAATTTTTAATATTGTTAATTTTTCCATAATTCTTATTCAAATTCGTCAATTGGTACATCTTTTTTATTTAAATATATAAATTTTTAATATTGTTAATTTTTCCATAATTCTCATTCAAACTAGTCAATTGATACATCTTTTTTATTTAAATATATAAATTTTTAATGTTGTTAATTTTTCCATAATTCTTATTCAAATTCGTCAATTGATACATCTTTTTTATTTAAATATATAAATTTTTAATATTGTTAATTTTTCCATAATTCTTATTCAAATTCGTCAATTGATACATCTTTTTTATTTAAATATATAAATTTTTAATATTGTTAATTTTTCCATAATTCTTATTCAAATTCGTCAATTGGTACATCTTTTTTATTTAAATATATAAATTTTTAATATTGTTAATTTTTCCATAATCCTTATTCAAATTCGTCAATTGATACATCTTTTTTATTTAAATATATAAATTTTTAATATTGTTAATTTTTCCATAATCCTTATTCAAATTCGTCAATTGGTACATCTTTTTTATTTAAATATATAAATTTTAATGTTGTTAATTTTTCCATAATTCTTATTCAAATTCGTCAATTGGTACATCTTTTTTATTTAAATATATAAATTTTTAATATTGTTAATTTTTCTATAATTCTTATTCAAATTCGTCAATTGATACATCTTTTTTATTTAAATATATAAATTTTTAATATTGTTAATTTTTCCATAATTCTTATTCAAATTCGTCAATTGGTACATCTTTTTTATTTAAATATATAAATTTTTAATATTGTTAATTTTTCTATAATTCTTATTCAAATTCGTCAATTGATACATCTTTTTTATTTAAATATATAAATTTTTAATATTGTTAATTTTTCCATAATCCTTATTCAAATTCGTCAATTGGTACATCTTTTTTATTTAAATATATAAATTTTTAATATTGTTAATTTTTCCATAATCCTTATTAAAATTCGTCAATTGATACATCTTTTTTATTTAAATATATAAATTTTTAATATTGTTAATTTTTCCATAATCCTTATTCAAACTAGTCAATTGATACATCTTTTTTATTTAAATATATAAATTTTTAATATTGTTAATTTTTCCATAATTCTTATTCAAATTCGTCAATTGATACATCTTTTTTATTTAAATATATAAATTTTTAATATTGTTAATTTTTCCATAATTCTTATTCAAATTCGTCAATTGATACATCTTTTTTATTTAAATATATAAATTTTTAATATTGTTAATTTTTCCATAATTCTTATTCAAATTCGTCAATTGGTACATCTTTTTTATTTAAATATATAAATTTTTAATATTGTTAATTTTTCCATAATCCTTATTCAAATTCGTCAATTGATACATCTTTTTTATTTAAATATATAAATTTTTAATATTGTTAATTTTTCCATAATCCTTATTCAAATTCGTCAATTGGTACATCTTTTTTATTTAAATATATAAATTTTTAATATTGTTAATTTTTCCATAATTCTTATTCAAATTCGTCAATTGGTACATCTTTTTTATTTAAATATATAAATTTTTAATATTGTTAATTTTTCTATAATTCTTATTCAAATTCGTCAATTGATACATCTTTTTTATTTAAATATATAAATTTTTAATATTGTTAATTTTTCCATAATTCTTATTCAAATTCGTCAATTGGTACATCTTTTTTATTTAAATATATAAATTTTTAATATTGTTAATTTTTCCATAATTCTTATTCAAATTCGTCAATTGGTACATCTTTTTTATTTAAATATATAAATTTTTAATATTGTTAATTTTTCCATAATTCTTATTCAAATTCGTCAATTGATACATCTTTTTTATTTAAATATATAAATTTTTAATATTGTTAATTTTTCCATAATTCTTATTCAAATTCGTCAATTGATACATCTTTTTTATTTAAATATATAAATTTTTAATATTGTTAATTTTTCCATAATTCTTATTCAAATTCGTCAATTGATACATCTTTTTTATTTAAATATATAAATTTTTAATATTAATTTTTCCATAATCCTTATTAAAATTCGTCAATTGATACATCTTTTTTATTTAAATATATAAATTTTTAATATTGTTAATTTTTCCATAATCCTTATTCAAACTAGTCAATTGATACATCTTTTTTATTTAAATATATAAATTTTTAATATTGTTAATTTTTCCATAATTCTTATTCAAATTCGTCAATTGATACATCTTTTTTATTTAAATATATAAATTTTTAATATTGTTAATTTTTCCATAATTCTTATTCAAATTCGTCAATTGATACATCTTTTTTATTTAAATATATAAATTTTTAATATTGTTAATTTTTCCATAATTCTTATTCAAATTCGTCAATTGGTACATCTTTTTTATTTAAATATATAAATTTTTAATATTGTTAATTTTTCCATAATTCTTATTCAAATTCGTCAATTGATACATCTTTTTTATTTAAATATATAAATTTTTAATATTGTTAATTTTTCCATAATTCTTATTCAAATTCGTCAATTGATACATCTTTTTTATTTAAATATATAAATTTTTAATATTGTTAATTTTTCCATAATTCTTATTCAAATTCGTCAATTGGTACATCTTTTTTATTTAAATATATAAATTTTTAATATTGTTAATTTTTCCATAATTCTCATTCAAACTAGTCAATTGATACATCTTTTTTATTTAAATATATAAATTTTTAATATTGTTAATTTTTCCATAATTCTCATTCAAACTAGTCAATTGATACATCTTTTTTATTTAAATATATAAATTTTTAATATTGTTAATTTTTCCATAATTCTCATTCAAACTAGTCAATTGGTACATCTTTTTTATTTAAATATATAAATTTTTAATATTGTTAATTTTTCCATAATCCTTATTCAAATTCGTCAATTGGTACATCTTTTTTATTTAAATATATAAATTTTTAATATTGTTAATTTTTCTATAATTCTTATTCAAACTAGTCAATTGATACATCTTTTTTATTTAAATATATAAATTTTTAATATTGTTAATTTTTCCATAATTCTCATTCAAACTAGTCAATTGATACATCTTTTTTATTTAAATATATAAATTTTTAATATTGTTAATTTTTCCATAATCCTTATTCAAACTAGTCAATTGATACATCTTTTTTATTTAAATATATAAATTTTTAATATTGTTAATTTTTCCATAATCCTTATTCAAACTAGTCAATTGATACATCTTTTTTATTTAAATATATAAATTTTTAATATTGTTAATTTTTCCATAATTCTTATTCAAATTCGTCAATTGATACATCTTTTTTATTTAAATATATAAATTTTTAATATTGTTAATTTTTCCATAATTCTTATTCAAATTCGTCAATTGGTACATCTTTTTTATTTAAATATATAAATTTTTAATATTGTTAATTTTTCCATAATTCTCATTCAAACTAGTCAATTGATACATCTTTTTTATTTAAATATATAAATTTTTAATGTTGTTAATTTTTCCATAATTCTTATTCAAATTCGTCAATTGGTACATCTTTTTTATTTAAATATATAAATTTTTAATATTGTTAATTTTTCCATAATTCTTATTCAAATTCGTCAATTGATACATCTTTTTTATTTAAATATATAAATTTTTAATATTGTTAATTTTTCCATAATTCTTATTCAAATTCGTCAATTGGTACATCTTTTTTATTTAAATATATAAATTTTTAATATTGTTAATTTTTCCATAATTCTTATTCAAATTCGTCAATTGATACATCTTTTTTATTTAAATATATAAATTTTTAATATTGTTAATTTTTCCATAATCCTTATTCAAATTCGTCAATTGATACATCTTTTTTATTTAAATATATAAATTTTTAATATTGTTAATTTTTCCATAATCCTTATTCAAATTCGTCAATTGGTACATCTTTTTTATTTAAATATATAAATTTTTAATGTTGTTAATTTTTCCATAATTCTTATTCAAATTCGTCAATTGGTACATCTTTTTTATTTAAATATATAAATTTTTAATATTGTTAATTTTTCTATAATTCTTATTCAAATTCGTCAATTGATACATCTTTTTTATTTAAATATATAAATTTTTAATATTGTTAATTTTTCCATAATTCTTATTCAAATTCGTCAATTGGTACATCTTTTTTATTTAAATATATAAATTTTTAATATTGTTAATTTTTCTATAATTCTTATTCAAATTCGTCAATTGATACATCTTTTTTATTTAAATATATAAATTTTTAATATTGTTAATTTTGCCATAATCCTTATTCAAATTCGTCAATTGGTACATCTTTTTTATTTAAATATATAAATTTTTAATATTGTTAATTTTTCCATAATCCTTATTAAAATTCGTCAATTGATACATCTTTTTTATTTAAATATATAAATTTTTAATATTGTTAATTTTTCCATAATCCTTATTCAAACTAGTCAATTGATACATCTTTTTTATTTAAATATATAAATTTTTAATATTGTTAATTTTTCCATAATTCTTATTCAAATTCGTCAATTGATACATCTTTTTTATTTAAATATATAAATTTTTAATATTGTTAATTTTTCCATAATTCTTATTCAAATTCGTCAATTGATACATCTTTTTTATTTAAATATATAAATTTTTAATATTGTTAATTTTTCCATAATTCTTATTCAAATTCGTCAATTGGTACATCTTTTTTATTTAAATATATAAATTTTTAATATTGTTAATTTTTCCATAATTCTTATTCAAATTCGTCAATTGGTACATCTTTTTTATTTAAATATATAAATTTTTAATATTGTTAATTTTTCCATAATTCTTATTCAAATTCGTCAATTGATACATCTTTTTTATTTAAATATATAAATTTTTAATATTGTTAATTTTTCCATAATTCTTATTCAAATTCGTCAATTGATACATCTTTTTTATTTAAATATATAAATTTTTAATATTGTTAATTTTTCCATAATTCTTATTCAAATTCGTCAATTGATACATCTTTTTTATTTTAATATATAAATTTTTAATATTAATTTTTCCATAATCCTTATTAAAATTCGTCAATTGATACATCTTTTTTATTTAAATATATAAATTTTTAATATTGTTAATTTTTCCATAATCCTTATTCAAACTAGTCAATTGATACATCTTTTTTATTTAAATATATAAATTTTTAATATTGTTAATTTTTCCATAATTCTTATTCAAATTCGTCAATTGATACATCTTTTTTATTTAAATATATAAATTTTTAATATTGTTAATTTTTCCATAATTCTTATTCAAATTCGTCAATTCATACATCTTTTTTATTTAAATATATACATTTTTAATATTGTTAATTTTTCCATAATTCTTATTCAAATTCGTCAATTGGTACATCTTTTTTATTTAAATATATAAATTTTTAATATTGTTAATTTTTCCATAATTCTTATTCAAATTCGTCAATTGATACATCTTTTTATTTAAATATATAAATTTTTAATATTGTTAATTTTTCCATAATTCTTATTCAAATTCGTCAATTGATACATCTTTTTTATTTAAATATATAAATTTTTAATATTGTTAATTTTTCCATAATTCTTATTCAAATTCGTCAATTGGTACCACTTTTTTATTTAAATATATAAATTTTTAATATTGTTAATTTTTCCATAATTCTCATTCAAACTAGTCAATTGATACATCTTTTTTATTTAAATATATAAATTTTTAATATTGTTAATTTTTCCATAATTCTCATTCAAACTAGTCAATTGATACATCTTTTTTATTTAAATATATAAATTTTTAATATTGTTAATTTTTCCATAATTCTCATTCAAACTAGTCAATTGGTACATCTTTTTTATTTAAATATATAAATTTTTAATATTGTTAATTTTTCCATAATCCTTATTCAAATTCGTCAATTGGTACATCTTTTTTATTTAAATATATAAATTTTTAATATTGTTAATTTTTCTATAATTCTTATTCAAACTAGTCAATTGATACATCTTTTTTATTTAAATATATAAATTTTTAATATTGTTAATTTTTCCATAATTCTCATTCAAACTAGTCAATTGATACATCTTTTTTATTTAAATATATAAATTTTTAATATTGTTAATTTTTCCATAATTCTCATTCAAACTAGTCAATTGATACATCTTTTTTATTTAAATATATAAATTTTTAATATTGTTAATTTTTCCATAATTCTCATTCAAACTAGTCAATTGATACATCTTTTTTATTTAAATATATAAATTTTTAATATTGTTAATTTTTCCATAATCCTTATTCAAATTCGTCAATTGGTACATCTTTTTTATTTAAATATATAAATTTTTAATATTATTAATTTTTCCATAATTCTTATTCAAATTCGTCAATTGGTACATCTTTTTTATTTAAATATATAAATTTTTAATATTGTTAATTTTTCCATAATTCTTATTCAAACTAGTACATTGATACATCTTTTTTATTTAAATATATAAATTTTTAATATTGTTAATTTTTCCATAATTCTTATTCAAATTCGTCAATTGGTACATCTTTTTTATTTAAATTTATAAATTTTTAATATTGTTAATTTTTCCATAATTCTTATTCAAATTCGTCAATTGGTACATCTTTTTTATTTAAATATATAAATTTTTAATATTGTTAATTTTTCCATAATTCTTATTCAAACTAGTCAATTGATACATCTTTTTTATTTAAATATAAATTTTTAATATTGTTAATTTTTCCATAATTCTTATTCAAATTCGTCAATTGGTACATCTTTTTTATTTAAATTTATAAATTTTTAATATTGTTAATTTTTCCATAATTCTTATTCAAATTCGTCAATTGGTACATCTTTTTTATTTAAATATATAAATTTTTAATATTGTTAATTTTTCCATAATTCTTATTCAAACTAGTCAATTGATACATCTTTTTTATTTAAATATAAATTTTTAATATTGTTAATTTTTCCATAATTCTTATTCAAATTCGTCAATTGGTACATCTTTTTTATTTAAATTTATAAATTTTTAATATTGTTAATTTTTCCATAATTCTTATTCAAATTCGTCAATTGGTACATCTTTTTTATTTAAATATATAAATTTTTAATATTGTTAATTTTTCCATAATTCTTATTCAAACTAGTCAATTGGTACATCTTTTTTATTTAAATATATAAATTTTTAATATTGTTAATTTCTCCATAATCCTTATTCAAACTAGTCAATTGGTACATCTTTTTTATTTAAATATATAAATTTTTAATATTGTTAATTTCTCCATAATTCTTATTCAAACTAGTCAATTGGTACATCTTTTTTATTTAAATATATAAATTTTTAATATTGTTAATTTTTCCATAATTCTTATTCAAATTCGTCAATTGGTACATCTTTTTTATTTAAATATATAAATTTTTAATATTGTTAATTTGTCCATAATCCTTATTCAAACTAGTCAATTGGTACATCTTTTTTATTTAAATATATAAATTTTTAATATTGTTAATTTCTCCATAATTCTCATTCAAACTAGTCAATTGGTACATCTTTTTTATTTAAATATATAAATTTTTAATATTGTTAATTTTTCCATAATTCTCATTCAAACTAGTCAATTGGTACATCTTTTTTATTTAAATATATAAATTTTTAATATTGTTAATTTGTCCATAATCCTTATTCAAACTAGTCAATTGGTACATCTTTTTTATTTAAATATATAAATTTTTAATATTGTTAATTTTTCCATAATTCTCATTCAAACTAGTCAATTGGTACATCTTTTTTATTTAAATATATAAATTTTTAATATTGTTAATTTGTCCATAATCCTTATTCAAACTAGTCAATTGGTACATCTTTTTTATTTAAATATATAAATTTTTAATATTGTTAATTTGTCCATAATTCTTATTCAAACTAGTCAATTGGTACCTCTTTTTTATTTAAATATATACATTTTTAATATTGTTAATTTTTCCATAATTCTTATTCAAACTAGTCAATTGGTACATCTTTTTTATTTAAATATATAAATTTTTAATATTGTTAATTTGTCCATAATCCTTATTCAAACTAGTCAATTGGTACATCTTTTTTATTTAAATATATAAATTTTTAATATTGTTAATTTCTCCATAATTCTTATTCAAACTAGTCAATTGGTACATCTTTTTTATTTAAATATATAAATTTTTAATATTGTTAATTTTTCCATAATTCTTATTCAAACTAGTCAATTGGTACATCTTTTTTATTTAAATATATAAATTTTTAATATTGTTAATTTGTCCATAATCCTTATTCAAACTAGTCAATTGGTACATCTTTTTTATTTAAATATATAAATTTTTAATATTGTTAATTTCTCCATAATTCTTATTCAAACTAGTCATTGGTACATCTTTTTTATTTAAATATATACATTTTTAATATTGTTAATTTTTCCATAATTCTTATTCAAACTAGTCAATTGGTACATCTTTTTTATTTAAATATATAAATTTTTAATATTGTTAATTTGTCCATAATCCTTATTCAAACTAGTCAATTGGTACAACTTTTTTATTTAAATATATAAATTTTTAATATTGTTAATTTCTCCATAATCCTTATTCAAACTAGTCAATTGGTACATCTTTTTTATTTAAATATATAAATTTTTAATATTGTTAATTTTTCCATAATTCTCATTCAAACTAGTCAATTGGTACATCTTTTTTATTTAAATATATAAATTTTTAATATTGTTAATTTGTCCATAATCCTTATTCAAACTAGTCAATTGGTACATCTTTTTTATTTAAATATATAAATTTTTAATATTGTTAATTTTTCCATAATTCTCATTCAAACTAGTCAATTGGTACATCTTTTTTATTTAAATATATAAATTTTTAATATTGTTAATTTGTCCATAATCCTTATTCAAACTAGTCAATTGGTACATCTTTTTTATTTAAATATATAAATTTTTAATATTGTTAATTTCTCCATAATTCTTATTCAAACTAGTCAATTGGTACATCTTTTTTATTTAAATATATAAATTTTAAATATTGTTAATTTTTCCATAATTCTCATTCAAACTAGTCAATTGGTACATCTTTTTTATTTAAATATATAAATTTTTAATATTGTTAATTTGTCCATAATCCTTATTCAAACTAGTCAATTGGTACATCTTTTTTATTTAAATATATAAATTTTTAATATTGTTAATTTCTCCATAATTCTTATTCAAACTAGTCAATTGGTACATCTTTTTTATTTAAATATATAAATTTTTAATATTGTTAATTTTTCCATTATTCTTATTCAAACTAGTCAATTGGTACATCTTTTTTATTTAAATATATAAATTTTTAATATTGTTAATTTGTCCATAATCCTTATTCAAACTAGTCAATTGGTACATCTTTTTTATTTAAATATATAAATTTTTAATATTGTTAATTTCTCCATAATTCTTATTCAAACTAGTCAATTGGTACATCTTTTTTATTTAAATATATAAATTTTTAATATTGTTAATTTTTCCATAATTCTTATTCAAACTAGTCAATTGGTACATCTTTTTTATTTAAATATATAAATTTTTAATATTGTTAATTTGTCCATAATCCTTATTCAAACTAGTCAATTGGTACATCTTTTTTATTTAAATATATAAATTTTTAATATTGTTAATTTCTCCATAATCCTTATTCAAACTAGTCAATTGGTACATCTTTTTTATTTAAATATATAAATTTTTAATATTGTTAATTTTTCCATAATTCTCATTCAAACTAGTCAATTGGTACATCTTTTTTATTTAAATATATAAATTTTTAATATTGTTAATTTGTCCATAATCCTTATTCAAACTAGTCAATTGGTACATCTTTTTTATTTAAATATATAAATTTTTAATATTGTTAATTTTTCCATAATTCTCATTCAAACTAGTCAATTGGTACATCTTTTTTATTTAAATATATAAATTTTTAATATTGTTAATTTGTCCATAATCCTTATTCAAACTAGTCAATTGGTACATCTTTTTTATTTAAATATATAAATTTTTAATATTGTTAATTTTTCCATTATTCTCATTCAAACTAGTCAATTGGTACATCTTTTTTATTTAAATATATAAATTTTTAATATTGTTAATTTGTCCATAATCCTTATTCAAACTAGTCAATTGGTACATCTTTTTTATTTAAATATATAAATTTTTAATATTGTTAATTTTTCCATTATTCTCATTCAAACTAGTCAATTGGTACATCTTTTTTATTTAAATATATAAATTTTTAATATTGTTAATTTGTCCATAATCCTTATTCAAACTAGTCAATTGGTACATCTTTTTTATTTAAATATATAAATTTTTAATATTGTTAATGTTTCCATAATTCTCATTCAAACTAGTCAATTGGTACATCTTTTTTATTTAAATATATAAATTTTTAATATTGTTAATTTGTCCATAATCCTTATTCAAACTAGTCAATTGGTACATCTTTTTTATTTAAATATATAAATTTTTAATATTGTTAATTTTTCCATAATTCTCATTCAAACTAGTCAATTGGTACATCTTTTTTATTTAAATATATAAATTTTTAATATTGTTAATTTGTCCATAATCCTTATTCAAACTAGTCAATTGGTACATCTTTTTTATTTAAATATATAAATTTTTAATATTGTTAATTTTTCCATTATTCTCATTCAAACTAGTCAATTGGTACATCTTTTTTATTTAAATATATAAATTTTTAATATTGTTAATTTGTCCATAATCCTTATTCAAACTAGTCAATTGGTACATCTTTTTTATTTAAATATATAAATTTTTAATATTGTTAATTTTTCCATTATTCTCATTCAAACTAGTCAATTGGTACATCTTTTTTATTTAAATATATAAATTTTTAATATTGTTAATTTGTCCATAATCCTTATTCAAACTAGTCAATTGGTACATCTTTTTTATTTAAATATATAAATTTTTAATATTGTTAATTTTTCCATAATTCTCATTCAAACTAGTCAATTGGTACATCTTTTTTATTTAAATATATAAATTTTTAATATTGTTAATTTGTCCATAATCCTTATTCAAACTAGTCAATTGGTACATCTTTTTTATTTAAATATATAAATTTTTAATATTGTTAATTTTTCCATTATTCTCATTCAAACTAGTCAATTGGTACATCTTTTTTATTTAAATATATAAATTTTTAATATTGTTAATTTCTCCATAATCCTTATTCAAACTAGTCAATTGGTACATCTTTTTTATTTAAATATATAAATTTTTAATATTGTTAATTTTTCCATTATTCTCATTCAAACTAGTCAATTGGTACATCTTTTTTATTTAAATATATAAATTTTTAATATTGTTAATTTGTCCATAATCCTTATTCAAACTAGTCAATTGGTACATCTTTTTTATTTAAATATATAAATTTTTAATATTGTTAATTTTTCCATTATTCTCATTCAAACTAGTCAATTGGTACATCTTTTTTATTTAAATATATAAATTTTTAATATTGTTAATTTGTCCATAATCCTTATTCAAACTAGTCAATTGGTACATCTTTTTTATTTAAATATATAAATTTTTAATATTGTTAATTTCTCCATAATTCTTATTCAAACTAGTCAATTGGTACATCTTTTTTATTTAAATATATAAATTTTTAATATTGTTAATTTTTCCATAATTCTCATTCAAACTAGTCAATTGGTACATCTTTTTTATTTAAATATATAAATTTTTAATATTGTTAATTTGTCCATAATCCTTATTCAAACTAGTCAATTGGTACATCTTTTTTATTTAAATATATAAATTTTTAATATTGTTAATTTGTTAATAATCCTTATTCAAACTAGTCAATTGGTACATCTTTTTTATTTAAATATATAAAATTTTAATATTGTTAATTTGTCCATAATTCTTATTCAAACTAGTCAATTGGTACATCTTTTTTATTTAAATATATAAATTTTTAATATTGTTAATTTTTCCATAATTCTTATTCAAACTAGTCAATTGGTACATCTTTTTTATTTAAATATATAAATTTTTAATATTGTTAATTTGTCCATAATCCTTATTCAAACTAGTCAATTGGTACATCTTTTTTATTTAAATATATAAATTTTTAATATTGTTAATTTCTCCATAATTCTTATTCAAACTAGTCAATTGGTACATCTTTTTTATTTAAATATATAAATTTTTAATATTGTTAATTTTTCCATAATTCTCATTCAAACTAGTCAATTGGTACATCTTTTTTATTTAAATATATAAATTTTTAATATTGTTAATTTGTCCATAATCCTTATTCAAACTAGTCAATTGGTACATCTTTTTTATTTAAATATATAAATTTTTAATATTGTTAATTTTTCCATAATTCTCATTCAAACTAGTCAATTGGTACATCTTTTTTATTTAAATATATAAATTTTTAATATTGTTAATTTGTCCATAATCCTTATTCAAACTAGTCAATTGGTACATCTTTTTTATTTAAATATATAAATTTTTAATATTGTTAATTTTTCCATTATTCTCATTCAAACTAGTCAATTGGTACATCTTTTTTATTTAAATATATAAATTTTTAATATTGTTAATTTGTCCATAATCCTTATTCAAACTAGTCAATTGGTACATCTTTTTTATTTAAATATATAAATTTTTAATATTGTTAATTTTTCCATTATTCTCATTCAAACTAGTCAATTGGTACATCTTTTTTATTTAAATATATAAATTTTTAATATTGTTAATTTGTCCATAATCCTTATTCAAACTAGTCAATTGGTACATCTTTTTTATTTAAATATATAAATTTTTAATATTGTTAATTGTTCCATAATTCTCATTCAAACTAGTCAATTGGTACATCTTTTTTATTTAAATATATAAATTTTTAATATTGTTAATTTGTCCATAATCCTTATTCAAACTAGTCAATTGGTACATCTTTTTTATTTAAATATATAAATTTTTAATATTGTTAATTTTTCCATTATTCTCATTCAAACTAGTCAATTGGTACATCTTTTTTATTTAAATATATAAATTTTTAATATTGTTAATTTCTCCATAATCCTTATTCAAACTAGTCAATTGGTACATCTTTTTTATTTAAATATATAAATTTTTAATATTGTTAATTTTTCCATTATTCTCATTCAAACTAGTCAATTGGTACATCTTTTTTATTTAAATATATAAATTTTTAATATTGTTAATTTGTCCATAATCCTTATTCAAACTAGTCAATTGGTACATCTTTTTTATTTAAATATATAAATTTTTAATATTGTTAATTTTTCCATTATTCTCATTCAAACTAGTCAATTGGTACATCTTTTTTATTTAAATATATAAATTTTTAATATTGTTAATTTGTCCATAATCCTTATTCAAACTAGTCAATTGGTACATCTTTTTTATTTAAATATATAAATTTTTAATATTGTTAATTTCTCCATAATTCTTATTCAAACTAGTCAATTGGTACATCTTTTTTATTTAAATATATAAATTTTTAATATTGTTAATTTTTCCATAATTCTCATTCAAACTAGTCAATTGGTACATCTTTTTTATTTAAATATATAAATTTTTAATATTGTTAATTTGTCCATAATCCTTATTCAAACTAGTCAATTGGTACATCTTTTTTATTTAAATATATAAATTTTTAATATTGTTAATTTGTTAATAATCCTTATTCAAACTAGTCAATTGGTACATCTTTTTTATTTAAATATATAAAATTTTAATATTGTTAATTTGTCCATAATTCTTATTCAAACTAGTCAATTGGTACATCTTTTTTATTTAAATATATAAATTTTTAATATTGTTAATTTTTCCATAATTCTTATTCAAACTAGTCAATTGGTACATCTTTTTTATTTAAATATATAAATTTTTAATATTGTTAATTTGTCCATAATCCTTATTCAAACTAGTCAATTGGTACATCTTTTTTATTTAAATATATAAATTTTTAATATTGTTAATTTCTCCATAATTCTTATTCAAACTAGTCAATTGGTACATCTTTTTTATTTAAATATATAAATTTTTAATATTGTTAATTTTTCCATAATTCTCATTCAAACTAGTCAATTGGTACATCTTTTTTATTTAAATATATAAATTTTTAATATTGTTAATTTGTCCATAATCCTTATTCAAACTAGTCAATTGGTACATCTTTTTTATTTAAATATATAAATTTTTAATATTGTTAATTTTTCCATAATCCTTATTCAAACTAGTCAATTGGTACATCTTTTTTATTTAAATATATAAATTTTTAATATTGTTAATTTTTCCATAATTCTCATTCAAACTAGTCAATTGGTACATCTTTTTTATTTAAATATATAAATTTTTAATATTGTTAATTTTTCCATAATCCTTATTCAAATTCGTCAATTGGTACATCTTTTTTATTTAAATATATAAATTTTTAATATTGTTAATTTTTCCATAATCCTTATTCAAATTCGTCAATTGGTACATCTTTTTTATTTAAATATATAAATTTTTAATATTGTTAATTTGTCCATAATTCTTATTCAAACTAGTCAATTGGTACATCTTTTTTATTTAAATATATAAATTTTTAATATTAATTTTTCCATAATTCTTATTCAAACTAGTCAATTGGTACATCTTTTTTATTTAAATATATAAATTTTTAATATTGTTAATTTTTCCATAATCCTTATTCAAACTAGTCAATTGGTACATCTTTTTTATTTAAATATATAAATTTTTAATATTGTTAATTTTTCCATAATTCTTATTCAAACTAGTCAATTGGTACATCTTTTTTATTTAAATATATAGATTTTTAATATTGTTAATTTTTCCATAATCCTTATTCAAACTAGTCAATTGGTACATCTTTTTTATTTAAATATATAAATTTTTAATAGTGTTAATTTTTCTATAATTCTTATTCAAATTCGTAAATTGGTACATCTTTTTTATTTAAATATATAAATTTTTAATATTGTTAATTTTTCCATAATCCTTATTCAAACTAGTCAATTGGTACATCTTTTTTATTTAAATATATAAATTTTTAATATTGTTAATTTTTCCATAATTCTTATTCAAACTAGTCAATTGGTACATCTTTTTTATTTAAATATATAAATTTTTAATATTAATTTTTCCATAATCCTTATTCAAACTAGTCAATTGGTACATCTTTTTTATTTAAATATATAAATTTTTAATATTAATTTTTCCATAATTCTTATTCAAACTAGTCAATTGGTACATCTTTTTTATTTAAATATATAAATTTTTAATATTGTTAATTTTTCCATAATTCTTATTAAAACTAGTCAATTGGTACATCTTTTTTATTTAAATATATAAATTTTTAATATTAATTTTTCCATAATCCTCATTCAAACTAGTCAATTGGTACATCTTTTTTATTTAAATATATAAATTTTTAATATTGTTAATTTTTCTATAATTCTTATTCAAACTAGTCAATTGGTACATCTTTTTTATTTAAATATATAAATTTTTAATATTAATTTTTCCATAATTCTTATTCAAACTAGTCAATTGGTACATCTTTTTTATTTAAATATATAAATTTTTAATATTGTTAATTTTTCCATAATTCTTATTCAAATTCGTCAATTGGTACATCTTTTTTATTTAAATATATAAATTTTTAATATTAATTTTTCAATAATCCTTATTCAAACTAGTCAATTGGTACATCTTTTTTATTTAAATATATAAATTTTTAATATTAATTTTTCCATAATTCTTATTCAAACTAGTCAATTGGTACATCTTTTTTATTTAAATATATAAATTTTTAATATTGTTAATTTTTCCATAATTCTTATTCAAACTAGTCAATTGGTACATCTTTTTTATTTAAATATATAAATTTTTAATATTAATTTTTCAATAATCCTTATTCAAACTAGTCAATTGGTACATCTTTTTTATTTAAATATATAAATTTTTAATATTGTTAATTTTTCTATAATTCTTATTCAAATTCGTCAATTGGTACATCTTTTTTATTTAAATATATAAATTTTTAATATTGTTAATTTTTCCATAATCCTTATTCAAACTAGTCAATTGGTACATCTTTTTTATTTAAATATATAAATTTTTAATATTGTTAATTTTTCTATAATTCTTATTCAAATTCGTCAATTGGTACATCTTTTTTATTTAAATATATAAATTTTTAATATTGTTAATTTTTCCATAATTCTTATTCAAACTAGTCAATTGGTACATCTTTTTTATTTAAATATATAAATTTTTAATATTAATTTTTCCATAATTCTTATTCAAACTAGTCAATTGGTACATCTTTTTTATTTAAATATATAAATTTGTAATATTGTTAATTTTTCCATAATTCTTATTCAAACTAGTCAATTGGTACATCTTTTTTATTTAAATATATAAATTTTTAATATTAATTTTTCTATAATTCTTATTCAAACTAGTCAATTGGTACATCTTTTTTATTTAAATATATAAATTTTTAATATTGTTAATTTTTCTATAATTCTTATTTAAATTCGTCAATTGATACATCTTTTTTATTTAAATATATAAATTTTTAATATTGTTAATTTTTCCATAATTCTTATTCAAACTAGTCAATTGGTACATCTTTTTTATTTAAATATATAAATTTTTAATATTGTTAATTTTTCCATAATTCTTATTCAAACTAGTCAATTGGTACATCTTTTTTATTTAAATATATAAATTTTTAATATTGTTAATTTTTCCATAATTCTTATTCAAACTAGTCAATTGGTACATCTTTTTTATTTAAATATATAAATTTTTAATATTGTTAATTTTTCCATAATTCTTATTCAAACTAGTCAATTGGTACATCTTTTTTATTTAAATATATAAATTTTTAATATTAATTTTTCCATAATCCTTATTCAAACTAGTCAATTGGTACATCTTTTTTATTTAAATATATAAATTTTTAATATTAATTTTTCCATAATTCTTATTCAAACTAGTCAATTGGTACATCTTTTTTATTTAAATATATAAATTTTTAATATTGTTAATTTTTCCATAATTCTTATTCAAACTAGTCAATTGGTACATCTTTTTTATTTAAATATATAAATTTTTAATATTGTTAATTTTTCCATAATTCTTATTCAAACTAGTCAATTGGTACATCTTTTTTATTTAAATATATAAATTTTTAATATTGTTAATTTTTCCATAATTCTTATTCAAACTAGTCAATTGGTACATCTTTTTTATTTAAATATATAAATTTTTAATATTGTTAATTTTTCCATAATTCTTATTCAAACTAGTCAATTGGTACATCTTTTTTATTTAAATATATAAATTTTTAATATTAATTTTTCCATAATCCTTATTCAAACTAGTCAATTGGTACATCTTTTTTATTTAAATATATAAATTTTTAATATTAATTTTTCAATAATCCTTATTCAAACTAGTCAATTGGTACATATTTTTATTTAAATATATAAATTTTTAATATTGTTAATTTTTCTATAATTCTTATTCAAATTCGTCAATTGGTACATCTTTTTTATTTAAATATATAAATTTTTAATATTGTTAATTTTTCAATAATCCTTATTCAAACTAGTCAATTGGTACATCTTTTTTATTTAAATATATAAATTTTTAATATTGTTAATTTTTCAATAATTCTCATTCAAACTAGTCAATTGGTACATCTTTTTTATTTAAATATATAAATTTTTAATATTGTTAATTTCTCTATAATCCTCATTCAAACTAGTCAATTGGTACATCTTTTTTATTTAAATATATAAATTTTTAATATTGTTAATTTTTCAATAATTCTCATTCAAACTAGTCAATTGGTACATCTTTTTTATTTAAATATATAAATTTTTAATATTGTTAATTTTTCCATAATTCTTATTCAAACTAGTCAATTGGTACATCTTTTTTATTTAAATATATAAATTTTTAATATTGTTAATTTTTCCATAATTCTTATTCAAACTAGTCAATTGGTACATCTTTTTTATTTAAATATATAAATTTTTAATATTGTTAATTTTTCCATAATTCTTATTCAAACTAGTCAATTGGTACATCTTTTTTATTTAAATATATAAATTTTTAATATTGTTAATTTTTCCATAATTCTTATTCAAACTAGTCAATTGGTACATCTTTTTTATTTAAATATATAAATTTTTAATATTGTTAATTTTTCCATAATTCTTATTCAAACTAGTCAATTGGTACATCTTTTTTATTTAAATATATAAATTTTTAATATTGTTAATTTTTCCATAATTCTTATTCAAACTAGTCAATTGGTACATCTTTTTTATTTAAATATATAAATTTTTAATATTGTTAATTTTTCAATAATTCTTATTCAAACTAGTCAATTGGTACATCTTTTTTATTTAAATATATAAATTTTTAATAATGTTAATTTTTCCATAATTCTTATTCAAACTAGTCAATTGGTACATCTTTTTTATTTAAATATATAAATTTTTAATATTGTTAATTTTTCCATAATTCTTATTCAAACTAGTCAATTGGTACATCTTTTTTATTTAAATATATAAATTTTTAATATTGTTAATTTTTCCATAATTCTTATTCAAACTAGTCAATTGGTACATCTTTTTTATTTAAATATATAAATTTTTAATATTGTTAATTTTTCCATAATTCTTATTCAAACTAGTCAATTGGTACATCTTTTTTATTTAAATATATAAATTTTTAATATTGTTAATTTTTCAATAATTCTCATTCAAACTAGTCAATTGGTACATCTTTTTTATTTAAATATATAAATTTTTAATATTGTTAATTTCTCCATAATCCTTATTCAAACTAGTCAATTGGTACATCTTTATTTAAATATATAAATTTTTAATATTGTTAATTTCTCCATAATTCTTATTCAAACTAGTCAATTGGTACATCTTTTTTATTTAAATATATAAATTTTTAATATTGTTAATTTCTCCATAATTCTTATTCAAACTAGTCAATTGGTACATCTTTTTTATTTAAATATATAAATTTTTAATATTGTTAATTTCTCCATAATTCTTATTCAAACTAGTCAATTGGTACATCTTTTTTATTTAAATATATAAATTTTTAATATTGTTAATTTTTCCATAATCCTTATTCAAACTAGTCAATTGGTACATCTTTTTTATTTAAATATATAAATTTTTAATATTGTTAATTTTTCCATAATTCTCATTCAAACTAGTCAATTGATACATCTTTTTTATTTAAATATATAAATTTTTAATATTGTTAATTTTTCCATAATTCTCATTCAAACTAGTCAATTGATACATCTTTTTTATTTAAATATATAAATTTTTAATATTGTTAATTTTTCAATAATTCTCATTCAAACTAGTCAATTGGTACATCTTTTTTATTTAAATATATAAATTTTTAATATTGTTAATTTTTCAATAATTTTTATTCAAACTAGTCAATTTTTACACCATTTTTTTTATTCAAGTATATCGATTTTTAGATCTTTCTTGTTATTATTGTTATTACTTTTATTATTGTTATTATTATTCAAAGAAAGTTATTAACAAATAAATCTTTCATAGTAATAACTAAAAAAACAATGTTTTTAAAGCAAATAAATTTTTTTTATTTATTTTACTGCAATAATTTAATTTTATATTAATTTGAAGATAAATTTTAAAAATAAATTTCTAAGCAAAATATATTGATAAAAATAACGTTTGATTACAAAAAAAATCTTTTCTTTGCGTGTTTTCATGCTAACATATTTTTAGAACATGAAATGTTTAAAAAATGTTAGCATTTGAAATGATTCAAAAATTGAAAGAGAGCCATTCAAATATACGATTAAAAATAAATTTCAATCTTAAAAATAAAAATGGATCTTAGCAAATCTCAAAATATGAGCAAGATGTTCTTGAATGTTATCTTACAATCTTGATGTTAAAATGACATCTTTGCCATATTGTCAAAATCCTTGGACGCCCAAATATATATTTAACTACATGCTATTGGATAAAACATGTTTTTCAATATAAATCCTCCCGACAGCCGCTTTCTCACGAAAGACACATTGCTAATCTTACTCTACTCTATCGTTATTTTCATGGCAAAGACTCGACTGAGCTTCAATCTATAGTCTCCCACCCTTCCGTAAAACATTAACAACAAAAGCTCGTTTAGCTACAACCACTGTCAATAATTAATTTCTTTAATTTCTATGTATGCTTAAAAATAAATAACAGACTATTACTGTAGAAAGCCTACAAAGTAATTGTTTATGGATTTAGACTTTTTTTGTATTTATGATGAGTATTTTTTTTTTTAATTCATGACAATTTATTTTTATACAGAATTTTGCCTATCACTATCAATAATTCCCCCCCACTCTTTATCTGTGCCTAAACCTAAACGTAAATTCCATGAACAAAGCTTCTTTCTTAGAACTGCATGCCTGTGGAATTGTCTTCTGTTTTTCTGCTTTCCAGCTGACTACAATATGGTTGTCTTCAAGTCCAACGTAAACAAGTTTTTGATGAGCCGTTCCACTTAAGTTAACAAATTTACCGAATTTCCATTACTAACGATTACTATATTGTCCCATTGACTACTATACATTCTTAACCCTTATCCTCGAGTGGTCTTTGGCCTTGATAAGTGGTTATGCCTATGTAAAAAAAAAAAAAAAAAAAAAATTTGGCATTATTAGTTCTTTTAATAACATGTTTTTCAATATTTTTTTTTTTTTTCAGGTAATCTTTCACCCAGAATTTTTAAACTCGACTAATCCATTATTTGGTTTGGACTATGAAGATTTTGTGAGAGGTTGTCATCTTGGTGTGTTTCCATCTTATTACGAACCTTGGGGATATACGCCAGGTGAGTACGACAACACCAGTAACACGCACGCACATCCTTTACAAATATTTAGTTGTAAAAAAAAATGACACATGACCGGAATGACCTATCTACTCTGTTATATCATGCTGTACCCTGAAGAATAAAAATGGTTTCATTTATAAATTTAGATTTATTTTAGACTAGAGGGGGGGGGGGTATCCGGCGTTGCCCAGGTGTTTGGAGGTGTGTTAATCAAAACATAAGAATAAGCGAAGTAAAAAAATCTAACGTAAGGCAAACGAACGATAAAGAAAACACAAAACAGAAAAACGAACGTTAAAAAAAAAAAAAAAAAAAAAACATGTGAAAAATAGCTTAAATAACCCTGCTTCGGGAGGATACCCGGCGTTGCCCGGGTGTTTTTGGGTGTGTGTGGTCGGGCGGGGGTGAGTGGTGTTAAGCGAAGTAAAAAAAACATAAAAACGAACATTTGAAAAATGGCTTAAATAACCCTGCTTCAATATTAAAATTTTAAAAATCGAAAAAAAAAAAAAAAAAAAATATCTCATATGATTCGAACCTAAAACGTTTAGATAATGAGGCTGCACTCTAAGCAACTGAGCTAAGACGACTTCACCGAAATTGTGTCGCTTTTTCAAATATTTAAAGTAAATCAGGTTACGACATCGTATGCCGCATGCGTAGAAGCAGACTCGTCATGAGAGGACAGTTTTTGCTGACCCCCCCCCCTCCCTGTAGAAAAGTGATGATTTTAGGGTGAAAAAATTGACATTTGTGGCCAATTTTTCGATATTTGTCAGGCGAAGGTTGGAAGTTTAAAATGATATTGATCTGGCGAAAATCCGTGACCCATGTGGAAAGTTTTTGCGAGACATACAAACACACATACACACACATACATACACACATACATACACACATTTTCGCTTTTATATATAGATGTTTGTATTGGCAGTGGTGAAGTGGGAGAAGAAAGCTTGGAGCTTCGACTTGGGTGTTGGCTGATGGCATGAATTAGGTCTCTCTCTATTGCCAAAACAAACATACACTCTCAACTCAATTCAAGCCTATGTTATGTAATTCACTGTGACCTTTTTGACAATTGATTCACTTATTTAATGGCATCAGCTTATGACAAAACAACTCATTATTTGGTCTGGACTATGAATATTTTACCCGTCATATTATAATTAATTAATTTTAACTTGTGCATACTTTGTATTTAATATTACAGAGCCAATTTGATTTATAAATTTAGATTCATTTTAGACTAGCGGGAGTGCCTGGCGTTGCTCAGTTGAAAAGAAAAAATAAGTTTTGGGGGAAAAGTAGGCTCGAACCCGAAGCCTTGAAGCGAATAGCCTGATGACATACCACAACACTACTTTTTGTGTATAAAAATAAATTTTGTAACTAATCTTATAGGCAAGAAAAAAGGTCTCATATTTATTATACACAAGTAAACGTTGTCAGAAATTTTTTGCTTAAAATACATCTCATTTAAAACCGCACAATTACAAATATATACTCAACACAGTCGATATGAAAAACACAAAGCAGACGAAGTTGATTGTATTTGATATTTTGATAATAGTTGCTCCTTGCGCATAAGTGTAATCGAGAAATGAAATCACAGCGCAAATTTTGTAACATAATAAGATTCAGATGACCTTTCGTAAATCTGACATATTATAATCTAGGGAGTATATAAAAAGTTCTAAGAAAGAGTGACCCCTCCAAAAAAAGCCTTTGGTGGACATACAAAAAAAAAAAATGCACACACGCATTTTTGCTTTTATATTATAGACTGGCCTGGGTGCCCGGCGTTGCCCGGGTGTTTGGAAGTGTGTATTGAGCAAAAACATAAAAAAAAGTGGTAATAGACAGGCAGGCTCTAACCTGTGAATGTGGAGAGAGGTGTTAAAAAAAAAAAAATTGTAGTAGCATGGGGAGGGAATCAATACAACAGTAGGCAGCCAGGGTGAAGAGAGGTGTTTTTTTTTTTTTCTTTTTTTTTTTTTAAAGTGGTAGTAGGCAGGCTCAAACTCATGACACGAAGGCGGAAAAGAAAGTGAAAGAAAATCTGACATCTTAGCCGATGTCTCCAGAAGTCGAAAGCATCGAAATTAACCAAAGTCAATCCAACGGTAACGATGACTTGCTAAAATGTTGGCGAAAAAAAAAAAATCAACCCCTCCTTGTACAAAATGGCCGAGTTTAGGGTGAAGGAATTAATGTTTTTGGCCAATTTTTTTTATATTTGTCGTCCGAGATGTCAAGCTTCAAAATAATACTGATCTTGTCAAAATCTATCGCCTTTGTCAAAAGTTTTTGCAAGACATACAAACATGTGACGAGTAGTTTAAGAGTTTATCAGTTAAATATTTTCACACAGACGCATAGGCATACATACATCTACTGTTTTATTTATATAGAAAAAAAATATACATGTGTGTATGTATCAATGCATATTAATTTTCAATAAATATCTGATGAATGGCAAATAGTATTTTAAGTTTTATAATTACAGATGCCCTAAATACACGCTCGATTGCATAACTTTTTAACTATATTTTTCATAAAGATCCACTGATTGGATCTTCACTGATGGATTTTTGATTCTCGTTTTGAGACCCTTAGATTTCTGAATACAGATTCCTTTACGGAATGGCTCTGAATTTGAAAGCATATTACTGCTGAGCAGCACACGAAAAACCTTTACTGTTACAGTTCTGTGAGTTTGTTGAGAAAGTTGTACCATTACGAAATTTTATGCTTCTCAATTTAAAACCAATTTTTATCTACTTAATTTTCATCTCGCAGTAATGAACATATCCAAAAGGAAAACAGAAAATTATTACTGAAAATAGTTTTTAAAGATAACTGGCAAAATTTGAGTTTTAATAAAAAAAAAACTAAAAAGAAACCGGAGAGTTCGAATCATAACAAATGAGGTAAATATTTTCTGAAAACTTTGGAAATCGTAGGCAAATTTAGCAAAACTCAATTTTTACTAATTGTCTTTGAAACCTGTTGTTGCAATATTTTGGACATAGTAATGGGGTATGATCCCACACAGTCGGACGATTCTATTTATAAACGATGCTGCTAAGAACTGACGAATCAAATTAATTCACATTCTGCTACAAACCAATCAGAAACCAGAATTGCTTCATAAATATTAAACCTTTTCTGGAGCAATTTCACATGTTCTTTTCCCGGGTTTCGACACGGTAAGAATATTTTGTTCTGTGGAACTGTCTACTACAAACAAGTCATCTCCCAGGACTTGTGTGTAACAGCGAACCATCTGAAACTGTTCTGAAACTCAAAATGGCTTACACTTCTAGATCTGTTTTGATTAATTTTCTACTTTATCATTTTTTGTAATTTTTGGATATGCTCATTACTGCGACATGGCATTGGTTTTACTTGACATTCAATATTTTCGATTTTCAAATCCATTATTATAATAAAGGGACGTCATATCTACATTTATTTTGATTAACTTTTATAAAATTTCCGCTATTCCGCCATCTCGCGTGTTTGTTCGGCTTTCTCGTATAAAAGCAAAACTAATACCGGAGCTAAGGAGCCGCCTTGGCCTTCTTGGACTGGACGTCCAGAAGGCAATCAGCTTTGATCAGGCAATTGCTATTCATTTGGACACTCCCATTTAGTTGGTAGCTGATTTTCCTCAACATCGTGGGGAAAGAAATATGGCATAGCAGTAAAATCTCAGGTTTCTTTCACTTCCTTTTCCCCCTTTGTATCACGTCATGGGTTCAAGCCTGTCTGCCTACTAACATTTTTTTTCCTCCACACACATACAAACACATGGGCTGGGCAACACCGGGCACCTCCGCTAGTCTATAATATAAATCTCACCTGTCTGTTTAAATGCATGTATGTTTGTATGTCTGCCGAAAACTTTTGACAGAGACAACGGATTTTCACGAGATTGGTATTGTTTTGTAGCTCAACCCTTCGGATGACAAATATAGAAAATTTGGTTTAAAACATTAATTCCTTCATCCTCAACCGGGCCTTTTTCTACTGGGAGAGGTCACTTTTTTCGCCGATATTTCCGAAAGTCATCCCCTCTTTTCGATTGACTAGCCTTAATTTAAACCTTTGCCAGTTCCGGTTTGGCGATGGATGCAACGGCAAAGATGTTACTTTTTTTCTTTTTTTTCTTTTTTTTCACATTCTTTTCCTCCTTTGCAGTACAGGTTCGAGCCTGCCTGCCTGCCTACTACCACTTTTTTTTTTTTTTTCTCTCAACACACACCTCCAACCACCCGGGCAATACTGGGCACTCAGGCTAGTCTAATATATAAAGGGCAGTTGTTTTTTATTTTTTTTTTTATTTTTCTTCCTTTGAAGATTGTAATGCCGGGTATGGGGCAGCCAAACCAGCTGCCAACATTGCCCCGCTTTTTTATTGAAACCAACCGAGAGCTCTTTTTAGTATCCTCGCTGTTCCCTTAAGTTGTCTGTATGTATGTTTATATGTCGAGCTAAAATAAATAAAAAAAATTAAACAAACAGTCATCACAAACTATTATATAAAAGTCATTTGTGTGTGTATGTGAGTTCCCTCCTCATAGGTTCCAAAACAGCTGAGATTATCTTTTTCAAATTTCATACAAAGGTTATTTATATGCCTGGCAGTGTTCTTAGATATGTTTTGTACAGAAATTCATCTGATAAGTATCGAAAATCGAAAAAAATCTAATCTTTAAAATAGTCTTTCTTCTTTTATAAAAGAATTTTTACAGAGGAATATTTTATGTTACACTGGTGTAACCTTGACCGGTGTAATGTAAAATATTCCCCTGTAAAAATTCTTCTTTTTTATCTATAAGAGGAGAATGTTAAGATTGTCAAACCCAAATATCAGTTGACGTGATATTTTAACACAAACGGAATTTAATGAACGACATTATCAATATTTATTTTAATTGGAATTCATTATTGAGACGAGTATTATTTATATTAATTTATTTATTGCAAACTATTATTCTCATCTTTATTGGTTGTTTCACAACGTTTCGGCCAACTATTCCTCTGGCCTTCGTCAGGTGGTAACCGCGATGGATAGGAACTTCGAATCTCCTAACTGCATTCTCAGCAATCACTGCCATCTGCAGTTGTTGTCGTATCGCCATGTTTTTGGCCAAGTAAGCCTCGAGCCGGCTTTGGGTGGAATTGAAACCGCTACCTTCAGACAACTCTCATCTGGAACCGTAGAGATTCAACATCTCTATCAATTGCGCCACGGGCCCCAAAGGGCGATCAAGGTTGGATTTTTTGACTTTATAAATCCATGTTTATTTATTATCTGATCTTCCATGGTCGGGTCCGTACCGAATGGTATATATATTATTTTAATTGGAATTCATTATTAGATGAGTATTATTTATATTAATTTATTTTATTGCGGACTATTATTCTCATCTTTTATTGGTTGTTGTTTCACAACATTTCGCCCAACTATTCCTCTGGCCTTCGTCAGGTGGTAACCGTGACGGATAGGAACTTTGAATCTCCTAACTGCATTCTCAGCAATCACTGCCATCCGTAGTGAGACGACAACAACCACGGATGGCAGTGATTGCTGAGAATGCAGTTAGGAGATTCGAAGTTCCTATCTGTCGCGGTTACCACCTGACGAAGGCCAGA
Source organism: Euprymna scolopes (assembly GCF_053919585.1). Taxonomy (NCBI): domain Eukaryota; kingdom Metazoa; phylum Mollusca; class Cephalopoda; order Sepiida; family Sepiolidae; genus Euprymna; species Euprymna scolopes. The sequence continues at coordinate 83,293,670 of NC_136517.1, forward strand.
GGAATAGTTGGCCGAAACGTTGTGAAACAACAACTAATAAAGATGAGAATAATAGTCCGCAATAAAATAAATTAATATTATCATCACTATTTTTTTTTTATTTTTTTGCGAATTAGTCCACTGAGTAAATTATTCCTCGTAATATATGATAATCAATAGAGGATTGATTCTATAATAATACATATGCAATCTGCATAAATTAAAATATCATATTTAAGCGTATTGTATGACTGAGCGACTTCAGATGGCTAGCTACTTTTTGATAAATGTTACCCTCGATAAATTTTTAAAATTAAAACAAAATTATTCATTCTCTGGAGGTCAACTGGGTTAGATTTTATTTCAGGCACAGGAATGGAACACTTCAGCGATGGGATGGAGTTAATACTGCAGGACCTATTAATTTGGTGACTGTTTTTTTGGGTTTTTTTTTTAACTCTAACAGTGAGAGACGAGGATTGCTTAGCCTTTTGGTCAAGATCAAAGTTCAAAAGTGTAGTATCTGTTCTGGCAGATACTGCAATCAAAGACCATATGTGGGGGAAACCCCACATATCAGACCATTGCTCTTGTGGAAATTTTGGTCAATGTAGGGGAAACCCTTCATACCAATTGTCACTACCCAGTTTCCTCTCGGGCGAGCTGGTCCCCCCCCCCCGCCCTTCATTCTCCACATTAAAAAATGGCCTTGTGCCTAATTTGCTCAGTGGGGGAGCAAATAAATACAAACTCTAAGAGTGAGAGACTAGACGCAGATGCATTAGCAATACTCTAAGGATGGAGCGAATGATGTACTTGTAGAGATACACAGTACTCTCAGGTCTGAGTAATTTTTTAGCATGGTAGAAAGAGGCCACCTTCTTTGCAGCAACCTTGGCAATGTCCTCAATGTATTTGTTCCAATTCATGTTGCCTGTGAATGTTAAGCCAAGGATTTTTAAGGTTGAGCTCTCAGGTAGGATTGTAACAATCATGGTTATTGATAGTTGAGAATGTTTCTTGTAATTTGGGAAGAAAATATTGATTATTCAAGGAATCTGTTATATATAAAAGAGAGTTGCCTGTGTGTATAGCTATGGAGGATGGGCTGGAAGAAGAAAAATAGGGAGATTTGGAAGAGATAGATAGAAGTTTTAATTTTAATAGAAATAGGTTACTTTTGTCCTGGGCAATGCCAAGTAACCCTGCTTGTGTAAAATGGATGTTAAACCGAATTTGATGATTAAGGAATCTTAAGTAGCTTTTTTTTTTTTTTTCTTTTTTGTCGTTAACGTTCCACTTTCCCACAATCCTTCATTTCTTGTTTCAGCCGAGTGTACTGTCATGGGAATTCCGAGTATTACCACAAATCTCTCCGGATTTGGATGTTTTATGCAAGAACATGTTACGGATCCGAAATCATACGGCATCTACATTATTGATCGGCGTTTCAAAAGTCCCGAGGAATCCGTGCAACAACTGACACAGGTAAGCAGCCAGTTTATATATATATAAAGCTGAATGTGTATGTGTGTGTGTGTGTGTCTGGTCATGAATAGGCTCCTATATGGTTGACTATTTTAAAAAACTGATTACATATAATGATAGAAGATGTATCGAGACACAGGAATGGGTATGTTTGATGTGGCAGAACAGTGGTTCATTAAAATTGTGGGGTCTGCGTTCGCGCCTGGTCCACAAAGTATGGAAATAAAAAAATTTAAAAATTAAACGTTTACAAGTGTTTCTGATATAGATGTACATAAGAATACTTTGATAAGTATGTTTTAACTTAAATAGGGATGGTATAATAAAATTGTGGGGTCTGCATTCGCGCCTGGCCTCCATAGAATGGAAATAGGCACAAACTTTAATAAAGACTTTTCATATTTACTATCCCACTAATTCGTGTGCACACAATAACCCTTATCCTCGAGTGGCTCCTGGGCCTTGATAAGTGGTGACTCACATGTAAAAAAAAAAAAAAAAATATATATATCTATCTGCGTAAGTATACTTTGATAATTATGTTTCTGTTTGAAGAAATATGGTATAATAAAATTATGGGGTGTTCGTTCGCACCTGACGTCCATAGAATGGAAATATGTCACAAAGTTTAACAAGGTTTTTTAATATAGATCCACAGAATATTGTGATAAGTGTTTCAGTGTGAACAGGTATAGTATAAATTATGGGGTTTATCTATTTTCTTTTTACTTTCATCATATTTCGCTTTGGTTTTGATACCCTCAAATTCAACCCAAATTTACAACCCTTCCTTTTCATAACCTATCATCTGTAAATATAAAAGCGAAAATGTATGTGTGTATGTGTGTTCGCTTTTTCTGTATGTCTACAAAAGGCTTCTTTCAGGGAAGCGGTCGGTCGGTTCACAACTTTTTAAAACTTTTTATATCACATACAAATTGTAATATCTCACAGTTAACAACGAAGCTCGCCTGCCTATTTAATTTGCTCGATTTTGGGAAGATAAATATTGAATATTTGTCGCTCGCCGCATGTGGGTTAGTCTTTTTCCTATAACATCTTCAGGGGGGAAAAAAAAAGCGTTCAGCAGTAAATGAATACTATCCCGCAGTCAAAACTTGACCTCATTTAAAACGAGCACCTGCTAAATCCAACTAATTAAATAAATTCAAACGTGTTTCCGTTAGCATCTCGCGGTGGGGCAATGGTTAACATCGCACGTTTTTTTGTTTTTTTTTTGTTTTATTTTTTATTTATTTTTTTTTTTTTTTCACACTTTAATTTACAACTTTGCCTCAACGGTTCGGGTTTGATCCTCATACTTTTTTTTTTTTTTTTTTTTTTACCCCCCCCCCCCCACACACACACCTCCAAACACCCGGGCAACGCCGGGTACCCCTCGCTAGTACTTTCATAAATTAGTCCATTTTCTGTAGGCTGTTTTTGAATCCAGTCAACGACGGGTACTTTTGCTAGTGTGTATATATATATATATATATATATATATATATATATATATATATATATATATATATATATGAGATAGAGGCTCGGCAAATGGAGTCAAAGGTGACTTCGTGGCTGGGTTTGAATCTCCCAACTGGCAGAAATTGTCATCCTACACTGATGATTGCATAAGCATGTGTTTGGAGTTATAAAAGGATAATTATTATTTAATCATAATTATCAAGCTTCTTTAAGAATACTTAAGGATGGGCACTGGCTGGGAAGCATGAACTAAGTGGGAGTCATCTAGCGCTTTTTCAAGGTTCATGACTTCTGTTGTTTGAACACTATAGATTGTCTAACGTCTGCATCTGAGCGTTTATTAGTTCTTAATTCTCTTTTATTCTCATGTTTGGTGGCCCGAAGGTAGAAATTTAGCAAATGGAGTTTGTTACACGCAAGAAAATGTCTAGGGGTAAACAAACATATATTGAAAAACAAAATTAAAAGGAGTTAAAAAAAAAAAAAAAAAAAAAAAAAAAAAAAGGAATTTATTGAACAGATAAATGGTGAAAATAAATATTTACAAGAAAAATGGTGCAAGGGAGGTAAATCAAGCAGCTTTTACGTGGTGTAAGTTGTGTCCGAGTTTGAGAAATAATATATTACTTTGGTCAGAATATAAGATCAGAAAATCAATATTTACCAAGAGTCCAGTTCTTTGTGAGGGTGTTTGCAATTGGCTTGTTCTGGGGAAATTCCTTACGGCCGGATTTTATTGCAGGAAATTGGCCACAGTCATTAAATAGTTAAAAGGTTTCCATCATCATCAAACAGAAATGGAATCATGTCGTCTTTTCTAGGGCAACAATTTTTTACTGTTCCATCCTGTATATAAACTTCCAACAATAGCTACAAACACTATCAACAATTTTCCGCACTCTCTATCTGTGCCTAAATCTAAGTGCAAATTCTCTGAACAAAGCTTCTGTTCTAGAACTGCCTGCTTCTGGAACTTTGTTTTGCTTGGCTCCTTTCCAGTTGACTGCGACATTGTCATCTTCAAGTCTAATGTAAACAAATTCTTGTTGAGCCGTCCTTTTAAATAATTGTCCTGGTGACCATTGTACACTCATTAATCCTTATCCTCGACTGGCCTTTGGTCTTGATAAATGGTGACTTCCTTGAAAAATGAATCCTTTTTTTTTTTTTTCGCACTCTTACTAAATTGATTTTTCCTTTGAAGTTTTGTACATTACTTACTTTTACTTTTTTTTGTGTTCTTTCTTAGATTTTATACAATTTCACGTGTTTGTCACGACGCCAAAGAATTATTCAAAGAAACCGAACAGAACGACTCAGTGATTTACTTGATTGGAGAAATCTGGGCGTTGTAAGTTTTTTTATTTGTTTTTTCCTTTTTTTTCTGTGTGTGGAAATATTTTCACCATCTACAGAGGTTGGTATAAAATATGGAAAAAGGGTCCTTTTTCAACAACAAAAATACTGCCTTTTTTTTTTTTTTTTTTTTTTTTTAAAAGGAAATCTGGATAAATGGCTTCCATATTGAAATTTGATGGATTACTTATTGAAATTTAGACAGATTGCTTATTGAAATTAGGATGGATTGCTTACTGATATTTGGACAGATGGATTGGTGATATTTGGACGAATTGCTTGCTGATATTTGGACGAATTGCTTGCTGATATTTGGACGAATTGCTTGCTGATATTTGGACAGATGGATTGGTGATATTTGGATGGATGGATTGCTTACTGGAATTTGTTCGGACGGATTGTTTATTCAAATCAAAGTGATTTCTGCCATTAAAATCTGTTAATCATTAAGAAAAAATACCCAAGAAAAATAATTTGATTTTTTTTTTTTTTTTTTTTCATCTAATTGCATTTCCTGTTTTAACCAAATTCCTTCTCTTTTGTCCGCCAGTATTATGCAAAAGCACGTCGAATGGCGCTTCATAAAACTCACCCAGAAATATTTGATGAAGACAGCATCACGGTACGTGTATAAATAATTTTTTATTTTATAATTAATTTCTGTTTGAAAACTATTTTAACTGCCAAACCGCAGGAGAATACTCATTTTAGCAAATACAAAAAAAAAAAAAAATAAACAAAAGAATTGAAAAAAAAAGAAAAAGAATAATTGTTTTTCTCGAAACCAAAAACAATTCATTTTTTTTTTTTTTTTGTATTCATTCTTTTTAACCGGTTCTTTTGACATAATAGTAAGTGTCTGCTAATGGACTGGGAGACCAGGGTTCAATACTCCTTGGAGTCATACCGAAGAGTTAAAAAAAACAAATGGTATTTAATGCCCTCTTACTAAACACTCTGCATTATATGAGAAGGATCAAAAGCAAGTGTAGCAATCCCGACACTCTTACCCACACTTTCATGTAGCAGCTAATCAAAAGGAAGGCTTTAGGTCGCCCTTAACAATAGTCCTCCACGTAACTTAGATTTTTTTTTTTTTTTTTTTTTTTTTTGAGATCCAAAACCATATATATATTATTTCACCTCCATCTTGAAAGGTTAAAGATTAAACTGTAGCTGCTTCGTGTTTTCTGATTTTTTTTTTTTTTTTTTTTTTTTTTTTTGAGATCCAAAACCATATATATATTATTTCACCTCCATCTTGAAAGGTTAAAGATTAAACTGTAGCTGCTTCGTGTTTTCTGATATTTTTTTTTTATGTGAAGGTACAGAATATTTAACAGAGCCATCACTCTCTCTCTCTCTGCTCATGTTAAAAATGGGTTTCTAAATAAGAACATTATTATTTTCTAAATAATAATGTTCTTATTTATAAACCCATTCTTGACATGAGAAGTGGGCGGGAGCTTTGTTAACTATTCTGATCCTATAGCTTTCTTTATTTATCAATTGCGATGAATTAACCAGAAGGATTCCAACTTAACACCGACTTTATTAGAAACTAACAGGGCTACCCAACGTTGCCCGAGGCAAAAGTGTGACCTATTTCTATTAAAACCTCTTTCTTTTTCCTCCTACCATTCCCCGCCTTTTTTCTTCCCTGCTCAGCCCATTCCTCACTCTGCACACATACACTTGCACTACATATGCTTATACTACATACACATACATACACTTACACTGCATACACATACATAACATGCACATATGTGCACTGCATACATATATGTACACTTCATACACATACATACACTTATATTGCATATACATACATTGCATACAGATACTTTCACTGCATACACATACATACTTACACTACATGCACATATATATACTGCATGCATGTGCATACACAGGATGCACATGCATACACATATATAGAAACACATATACATATACACACTTTTATAGATGCCTAGAGGGAAAAGTGTCACATGTTTTTATCAAAACTTTTATTTCTTTCCATTCCCCACCCCTCTTCTCCCATACCCAGACCATTCCTCACTCTGAACACACACACACACACACACACTTAATTATAAGTAATGTGAATTAAAGAAAAATATGAAAAGAATTTTAATTAATGTGTGGCCATAATTAATCGCAGCATTTGATCACCTCCCCCCCCCCCCCCCCGACCGAAAAATTCACTTAAAACATCCTTTTTAAAATCGGAGCAATTATAATTATAGAAATAAATCATAAAATACTAAATAAAAAGAAAATAAATGATAATAATTAGGCACCTCCATGGTGATGTGTAAAACGTCAGTATTACACACATTAATAGTGACGTCATCATTTCATGTGTTTGTGTCAATTTCTACGGATAAGCATTTGCGTTATAATTAATGGAAGTAACGTTTTTTTGTTATGGATAAAGAATAATATAAAACGTTTTGTAAAACAAGTAAATTTTTATTAACGAACTACACAGACTAGAGTTAATAAAATAAAATTAATTTTAATGTTGACACATGGATTTGAAAATTATGTTCCTTACAAGCCTCCGTACATTTAAAAAAAAAAAAATGCAAAACATAAGGACCACCCTCTATCAATTTAAATAATAAAATCAAAATTTTTTTAAGGCCGAATTTGGATTTACAATTTTTATTATCTCAATAGTCTTATATTCTTTTATATGAATACATTTTTTTTATTATTGGAAACCTGTAATTAAAAAAATCCGTTTAAACTTCATATCGCATAATATTTGAATTTAATATCATTTAAAGCTTTTTAAAAATAATTATTTTTTAGAATTGTTTTTGTCTTTTGTTGTACCTATTTACTATGCCTCCCCACGGGACAGAGTTAGACACCAGGGTCGTTTTTTAACGTGGAGAAAAGGTACAAAAATAAAAATTGTCTCAGTCGTGAAGGATTTCTCCTCCACCGAAAGAGAACAAGAAATAGAAGTGCAGCATTTGAAGAACAGATACTACACTTTGATCTTGTCCCGAAACCGAGAAAAAAAATGGTTCAGAAAGTTTTTTTTTTTTTTTTACATAATAATATTGAATTTATGTCCAATGTTATTTACACCTTTGAGGTAAGTGAAATAAATAACAGGATTATATATATATATATATATATATATATATATATATATATATATATATATATATTACTATTTTTTAAGTATTTGATCTTTTCAGCTTTAAAAAATGTTGAAACTTTTATCGACCCACATTTATTTTTAGTTTTCGGATCATGAAATATAGGGTGGGTAGAACACCTAAAAAAAATATTTAATGAAACCTACTTTCATTGTGTAAGTTTATTTAATAATAAATATCGAAAATTTTAGGAAAATATGACTATTATTTGATTTTTACTAGATTTTTTAAAACATGGGTGTGTCAACAACTTAAAATACGTCCTACATAGGAACATTGTTTTAATTCGTTGATAATGTAAACATGATTTTAGTCTCGCATTTTCATTATTTTTGTATGCTGTAATAAATTGTAAAAATAATACATAAAATAAATAATAAATTTTGAAAATAATACATAAAAAATAAATAATAAATTGTGAAAATAATACATAAAAAATAAATAATAAATTGTGAAAATAATACATAAAAAATAAATAATAAATTTTGAAAATAATACATAAAAAATAAATAATAAATTGTGAAAATAATACATAAAAAATAAATAATAAATTGTGAAAATAATACATAAAAAATAAATAATAAATTGTGAAAATATGCATAAAAATAATAATAAATTGTAAAAAAAAAAATACATAAAAAATAATAAAAATCTTCCATACAAGTTTATGCATTTTCCATATTCATTTTTCCCCCACTAAAAAATCCACTTTAAAATCTTTTTCTTTAAACAGGGCAAGAAACTTTTGTATCCACGACCCCCGTCCGAGCCACCATCACCTGCCTCATCTCGTGCTGCGACTCCAGTTCCAAGTGATGGGGAAGAACATGACGAGGAGCAAGAGCAGTTGGAGTCGGAAGAGCTTGGTCTGACATTTTCATCGACTTCCGATTCCAAAGACGAGTCAACAAAACCGAAGGATACTTAAGTTAAAAGATGAATTCCATCGTCATCTGTCAGACTCCACTTGCAAACGACAAAACTTTCGTATTATGTGGATTCTTCAGATTACCATTCTCATCATGAGTTATTATTTCAACCGGCTTTTTTCAGGTGTATCTTGTTAAACTCTGGAATCTTTCTGCAAAGACCCCCTGGGGTCAGCGGATAAAATACTTGTTAATAATTCAGTTGTAAAAGTTAAACTTTTCTAGTAAGTTGAAAATTCAATCTTCTGTGCGGGCGACACCCAAAATACAATTGCAGAATTACTTAGAACCTCTGGTTGACAGAACAAGAACATGCTACCCCCCCCCCCATGCATTAAATAAAGGGTTCTGTTCGAAATTTTGTGCAGATTTCAGAGTTCGACCAGATATGCTTGAAGAAGGTCGGAAGTTGCATTGACCGAGACGTTGTGCAGATAAGATTCAAGATGAGAACAGTTGTCCGGAGAATCAAAATGATACGAATAATCCATCTTCGTCTCAAAAATTCGGAACCATAAACTTTTTCTTTTTCTTGGAATTTGTGTTAGTGTCTGGTGCTAGTGCAGTATAAAAGTTTTCTAACCAACGCGTTTCACTTGTCATGTCGAAATTCGTATAAATTCCAAAAATTACGAAAAATGACCCAATATATGTGCTAGATCTATTTTTCGGAAAAAAATCATAGAGACTAGCGGTCGAACATTTTCAATTTTTTTTTCAATGGCGAATTTCAAGAAAAGCAAGGGAGATTAGTCAGTTTATCATACAGAATTAATCGCACAACTCTTCCATGTTAAAACATACAATAAAGCTCGGTAAATTCTATTTTTACTTGTAATTATTTTTTTATTGGATCATTTTTTTTTTTTTTTTTTTTTTTTTCTGAGATTTATACTAATTTCGACATGAAACATAAGTGTTTTTACCTGAAATGCATCTGTTCTAAGACCTGGTGTACTGCACAAGTACCAACCATTTTTCTCTGAATAAATGATTACTATTAAGTACATACCCAGCATTACCCAAGCAGATATATATTGCCAGGTAGAAGGCTTTTTCGGGAAAAATTAATTTAAAGCATAATCAGGTTTACAATTTTTTTTTCTTGGAAATCATATGCAAAAATGCACTGAAAATAAATAAAAAGCATATGTCCAATTTTATGAGATTTGACCAAAAAATTAAAATAGTTTGTGATGTGTTTGTAGCTGTGTGGAATTTATATTTTTAGGCATTCCGGCATATTCCACAAGATATTTCATTGTTGCGTTACCTTCCCTGTTTTCTAGACTGTGGTAGATGATTTGGTGTCCCAGACGAAACATTTTCCAACAGATATTTTGCATCATAATATATATGTAATAATTATTATTATTTTTGTTAACATTTTATATAAAAATAAATGGAAGAATGTGAACAATTCTTACTTTTATTTAAAAAAATGTCTAATATTTATTTTTTGTAAAACTGTTAACTTTATTTTTTTATGTGAAACATTGTTAAAAGCAAATAAACATTTTTTTTTTTTATAGAAAAATATCATTCTTATGCCAAACTAATTATAATAATACAAATACTACTACTACTACTAATAATAATAATTTGTCTAAGAATGTGATAAATCTTTTCAGTTAAGATATCTCTTGAAAGATTTTCGTCGGGGACGCTAAATCATCTATCACCATCTAGAAAACAGGAGAAGCAATGCAACAATGAAATGTCTCGAGAAATATGCTCGAATGCCTATTTCAACTGAAAAAAAAAAACAGGAAATCATGCCACTCGATCTGCAATGCAGCGAAAATAAATAAATAAAACGCATATTTAATGTGATTTGACCAAAAGGTTAAAATAGTTTGATGTATTTGTAGTTGTGTGAAATCTGTATTTTTAACAAAAAAAAAAAAACAACAATCATGCCACTCCATCTAACTTAATAAGGTTCTTATTCATTTTGTTCTTCACGCTTTAAAAATCGAGAATTTATTTTTGGCGAGGATGTTTTCAGGCTTTATTGGCTAAAATGGATTATTTAAAAAGCATTTAAAATTTCCTTTTCTTTCGTCTTCCTTTTCTTTCTACATCGTTTTTTATTATAAAAACCGTCCAATACATGCCAGCACGTAAAACTGACTTTGAACAAAAAATATGATAATGATTAACTGAATATAGACAAAGATGGCTGTTGATGTAAATTCTTCGGGCCCGTGAATTAGTGGCAGTCGAAGGACTTGTTTCTGCAGAATGAGAAATCCTCCTATTAATATCACTAAGAAAATATTGTTGATTCTGATGAAATTTATTTTCGTATAAAATTGATTCTAAATAAAGTGTTTTTTTAAAGAAAATTATCTGCGTCTGAAACAGAATATCAGATTGTAAACTTTTTTTTTCCTTTTTTTTTCTATATTTTTTCTTTGGTGTTCTTTCTTCTATTTCTTCTTTTTCTCATTTCTTCTTTATTCTTCTTCCTCCTTTTCTCTTTTAATTTTTCTTCTTTATCCTTTTCCTTCTTTGTCCTTTTCCTTTATTTTCCTTTCTCCTTATTTATTCTGTTTCTTTTTCTTTTTTCTTTGTTTTTGTCCTTTGTTTTGCCTCTTCTTCATCTCTTTTTCTTTTGTCTTTATTCATCTTCTTCTTTCTTATATATCAAGTAGAGATGAGAACTCTCCTTTATCTTTTTATAACAAAAAATATATTAAAAATGTTTCGGCAATCATTGGTCAGTGTTTAAAAAACAACAACTTTCGATTTTAATATTTAGTCCTGATCAATATTTTTTTCAGAAAGATGGAGGAGTGTTCACCCTCTAATTAATGTGTACTTTTTCTCTTTCAATTGACACCTAATATTCCTAAATTGTAAAGGAAAATATCATGTAACATTTTCTTTGACTTCTGCAAAAAATAAATATTTAAAGCATTGTAGGGGTGGGGTTATTGTGTGTAACTATAGAGTCCTCTCGTTTAATTTGTTCAAAAATTATATTTAATTAAACTCTGTAACTTCAAGCATGTCTATGTGTTCTTCATCTCTATGTTAATGACACATGTCTAATCAAGAGCATTACCAAGGCCGCTGCGAAGAAGGTGGCCTTTCTCTACCATGCTAGAAAGTTACTTATGCCTGAAAGTATCCTGTACCTCTACAAAGCCACAATTCGCCCATGTATGGAGTATTGTTGTCACATTTGGGCTGGTGCATCTGCTACTAGTCTTTCACTCCTGGACAGGGTTCAAAAGAGAGTCGCCAACCTGATAGGTCCTGAATTGTTGTCTAAGCTTCAGCCTCTGTCCTATCAACGAAATGTTGCATCCCTCTGTCTGGTCTACAAGTATTTTAATGGTGAATGTTCTGACGAACTACAAGCACTTGTAGCCCCTCGACGTAAATACCTCCGACAAACCCGATTAGCAGTTAAATCCCACCCTACACTGTAGAGATCCTTAGGTGTAAGAAAACCTTCTACTCCAATAGTTTCTTCCCCCAGAACTGCTAGACTTTGGGACTCCCTTCCGGGATTCTGCTTTCCCAACTGTACTGACATGCAGAAGTTCAAGTGTGATGTGAACATCTTGCTGCTCATCTCCCTTCATAATATCCCTTCAACTTATGTCCCCGATAATAACCCCCTACTTCAAAGTGACACTGTGCCCTGTTTGGGGTGAAAATTGAATAAAAAAGAGACAAATGTCTCTGCTTAATACATTTTTCCCCAAATCAGACATCAGTTCCATATTGGCTATGGCGGGACAATGTGAAATTTTATAATTTCCTTCACTTTCAATGTTATTGCTGGTCCTTTTCAACTGATTCATTCCATCTTGAGTGTGATTTTTCACAACATTTCGGTCGATGTAACCTCCAACCTTCTTCAGATGTATCTTGTTGAACTTGGGAATGTTTCTGTCGAACTCAGGAATTTGGACATTACATTTGAACTTCTGCATATCAGTACAGTACAGAAAAAAAATATATTTGCGAATTACTTAGGACCTCTATCCAGTCATGGCTGATGGAACAAGAACACGCCCCCCCCCTGGTGTAAAGTAAATAAAGGGTTCTGCTCAAAACTTTGTCCAAATTCCCGAGTTCGACAGAAACATTCCAGAGTTTGACAAGATACACTTGAAGATGGTCGTAGGTTACATTGGCCGAAACGTAAAAATCATACTCACGATGAGAACGGTAGTCCGATGAATAATACGAATAACCAATCCTTATCTCAAAAATTCAGAAACATGATTCATTCCAGTTCTTTCTTAGTCTGACTTTTACTTTAATCGAGATGCATGTAACACCAAGTGTCACACCAAGTGTCACACCAAGTGCTAAAAAGAACGTTTCAAACATTCCTATATTTCACAAAATAATTTGATTACAAAATTAAAGACACCAAAATTAATTCCCATTTCTTCCTAAACAAGTTAACCATTTTTTTTTCTTTTACCTCTGGCAACGCCTACTAATATATAAAACTAAGCTTTTTAGCCTATTTAAAACCGACAAAAATTATGGCCTGTTGAGAGAGGTCAATTTTTACCGTTGACATTTTTGCAAGTCATTCAAGCCTTGCGTGAACGACATCGCATAAAACAGATTATTTCGAACGCCCATGATGTTACAATCGTGGTGGGTGCATCGGTTAGACCGTTTTCTTTTTTTCACCTCCTTTTTCTCTTGTGCGTTATGGGTTCAAACCTGCCTACAACTCTTAAGTTTTTTTTGTTTTTTTTTGTTTTTTTTGCGCTGGCACGGGTACTCGCTACTATTTTGAGTTGTTTTATTTCTTTTTTTCTTATTTTTTATTTATTTATATATTTTTTTAGGGCCTTTGGTTACTCAACCAACACTCTTCACTCGGGCAACACCAGGCACCCACGCTAGTATATATATATATATATAACATCAATTGCAAAAATGAACATTTTAAAACATTCCGATTTCACAAGCTGATTCAAGTACAAAATTAAAGTCACCAAAAATAATTTCCATTTCATTGTAAACAAGTCAAGCAATTTTTTTTTTTCATTTATCATTGGCAACGGCTAATATATACATATTGCTTATAATACATAGATCGAACTTTAAATATCGTAGACATAGGGTCAACATCTTAAACCTATGCCTGTAATCTTTAAACTTACATATCGACTATCAGTAATATTGAGCATCATACCTTTATGAATATAACAAATAATACAACTGTATTTACATGTATAAAGTATTCTAATATATAAAAGGCAAAATGTGTGTGTGTGTGTCTCGCAAAAACTTTCGACACACGCAACGAGCGCTGACAAAATTGATATCATTAGAAAGATCGATCTCTCAAATAACAAATATTGAAAAATGGGCCAAAAAGATTAATTCTTTGAAAGTCAACTGGACCATTTTTTTTGCAAGGAGGGGTCAGTTTTCGTGCCAATATTTTTACAAAGTCATCCATGCCTCGCAATTGACGTTTTAAAAGCATTATTTCGAAGGCTCATAACATCATAAGTGCGCCATGGGCAAGACAGTTAATGCGTTTGCTTTTTTTTCACCTTTCACATTACATATGTGGACATATGAAATATATATATATATATAATGTACACTCCTTTACTGATTTCTGTGTGAAAGATCTGTCGAAAAATAAATCTCTAATCGTGAAGATTAATATGTCAAATATTATCTACAATTGGTTGTTTTTATCCATCCTCTCTTTAATCATTTCTGCTTTCTTATCAGCCTTCATAAATCGTTCTTCCCCCCCCCCCCAATTCTGTCCTTTTATATTACTTTTTACATTTTTTTATTTCATCAATTATTTCTGTCAATTCCATAAAAAGGTATTAAACTTATATTCTTTCAGCAACCTTTTGAATTGCTGTATAACTAAGGGGGAATGAACTATAGTCTAGTCTGCTATGTTCAAAAACAAAAAAACAAACAAACAAGAAAGCACACACATATACATACGCATATATTCCCTCACTTCCTGTCTTATTCTCTTACTATATGTCTTCCTCATTTCTCCCCCCCCCCTCTCTCTCTCTCTCTCTCTCCGTCACTATAAAAAAAAAAAAAAAACGAATTCAATGAATTTTGAAGAAAGCAAAAGTTTATTTTATGTTTTAACTAGCCTGGGTGCCCGGATGTTTGGAGGTGTGTGTTGAGAGAAAACAAAAAAATAGTAGTAAGCAAGCAGGCTGAAACCCATCAAAATGTCAGCGAAAAAAACGACCCTCTCTGTAGAAAACTGCTCAGTTGAGGGTGAAGGAATTAATGTTTTTGGCCAATTTTTTCGATATTTGTCGTCCGAACAAGCGAGCTTCAAAATGATACAGATTTCGTGAAAATCCGTCGCTTCTGTCAAACGTCTTAGGCAGACATACAAACATACATGCATACATATATATTTAAACAGACAGGTGAGATTTAGATTATAGATTTCACTTTTACGGGTGAGGTATTTTGTAAATAAAAAAAGATCAACAAAAATAAACAATTCTACATATTTCGACACTGTTCACTATCAGCCTCTTTTTTTAATATATGCTTAGCTGAACATTTTGGAACCATGTTCAAAAAAAAAAAAAAAAAAAAACTATAGAAATATATTTATACTCCTATAAATGTGTATATTATTGAGTGGATGATTTCAATATTTTTTCTGATTCCGATTCTTTATAAATCTCTAAATATTTAACTATAAAGTTATTTTCCCCCGTATATCGTAAAAACGCATGTTGAATATAAAAATATTTTCCTACACGTAAAAATACACTTGTGGGGGATGATCTATCGACTTTAGTTTTACTGGTAGTTTAAAATCAATAAATATTTATTATTTTATCATTATTATTAGTAAATAAAGATTTAACTTTAAACTCATTCAAATAAAAAAAAAAAACAAAAGAATCGTTTTGGCATTGGAAAATAGGTACCATTTTTTTTTTTTTTTTTTTTTCGATCCTAATACCTGCAAATGCTCAGATTTTTCTGGTGCCCAATTCTGATTTCGATTAATTGTTCCAACACGCATATATATATATATATATATATATATATATATATATATATATATATATATATATATACCCTCATTTTTTCTTCTCTTTCTATCTCTGTCTTCCTCATTCCCCCCCCCTCTTCCTGTTATTCTAAAAAAACATTGAATTCAATGATTTTTGAAGAAAGCAAGTTTTCAATGTTTTAATTTCACTTTTAAAGCAGAGATATTTTGTAAATAAAAAAAATTCAACAAAAACTAACTAATTTTACGCCGTGCACTGTCAGCCATTTTGTTGTTTCTTTTATGCTTAGCTGAACATTTTGAGACTTCTGGCTAACGACTTCCATATTTGTCCAATTCTAAGCCAAAATATTTTGATCAATAATTGATTCGTCAATGTCGCTGTTTTCATTATTTCATTTTGTATTTCAATGTAAAAAAATAATAATAAAACTATTTTATTATCCAAAATTGTTCTCTTGTTTTTGGGCTTTTTTAACATATTTTTTTATCTTGGAAGGTTCGCAAATTTGATTGAAAAATGGGCGATTTCACTGATTTCGATGACAATATACATATTGGAAGTATGGAGCATTCGTTGATCCTCATTCAGTCCTGGGCAATGTTGGGTCTCCCTGCTAGCCATTTAATACGTTATTACGTTAATAAAAGCAGAATCATGTTGATACACTGGTTCCTGTTGGATCACCAAAGTTAAGCAACATTGAGCCTGGTGAATACTAAAATGGGTGACCATTTAGGAATTTCAGGTGTTGTATGTGCTTTCTGCTTATCTCGATTGTTTTCGTCTTGGAACTCTCCTTGCCATTGGACTCAAGCAGTGCCAATTCAGGAGAGGTATGGTTGGAGATTGTGCAATCCTTACCTGATAATTACACATGCAGCTAACCTTACAGGGGGTATCCATTGTTTCTAAAACTGAATGGAGACTTCCTTCCACTTAAATAAGAATTATAACAATTTGGTTCCATGAATAATTCAATTTGGCTCGTTTTGAACCGTCTATCAATTGATGGCAAGACTTATAAATTCCGCATCCAATAATTTTATAAATAAAGATCAAAACATTAATTTTTTTTTTTTTTAGTTGGCTTAAAACATTTGGGTTTGTATTACTATACACATAGATTCGAAAAAGTTGTCAAAAAACAAATATATAACAAGTAAATGTTATCCAAGACAAGATAAGTTACTTTCCTACCTAACTGGATAAGCTGTTAGTGTTTTTATTTAATTTAACATGTTTATTCAGCTCCAAAAAAACTGTGTTTACCGATGTATTGGAAAATTTAAAATGGCGCCAAACTCTCTGGTGAACACAGTAAGTTTGGGAAAATTAGTTAAAAATAAAAAAAGAAAATATACAAAATACTGCTAAAAGCCCACTGAATATATGTCAGCCCATGTCACGGTAACATATATTGAGCGAGTTTCTAACAGTATTTTGTATAGTTTTTTATTTTTAACTCACTCCTGATGCAATTCTCTACCTATATAAAAGCCAGGTATGGCCAATGATGGAGTACTGTTGCCACATCTGGGCAGGAGCTGCTACAGCAGCTTATCCTGCCTTAGACTTCGTAGCCTCGTGGGGATGCTCTTTTCTCTTCCCTGCAACCTCTTTCCTACAGAAGAGACATTGCGAGCCTACCTCTGCTTTATCATTATTTTCATGGCAAGTGCTCATCTGAGCTTCAATCTATGGTCTCCCCCTCGCTAAACTGTCATGAAAAATACTCGTTTAGCCAAAATCGCTATCAATAATTTCCCCAACTCTTTATCTGTGCCTAAACCTAAACATAGATTCCATGAACAAAGCTTCTTTCTTAGAACTGCACGCCTGTGGAACACTCTTCCGTTTGCTTGTTTTCCAGTTGACTACAATTTGATTGTCTTCAAGTCCAATGTAAACAAGTTCTTGATGAACCGTTCCCCTAAGTAATCCAATTTACCAAATCTCCACAACTTATGATTACTATGCTATAACCCCATTGACTGTATGGCACAATCACGTTGACACACCGGTTATCGCCAGATAACCGAAGTTAAGCAACGTTGAGCCTGGCCAGTACCAGATGAGTGACCATTTTGGAAGGCTAGGGCTCTATGTACCTTCTGGGAAGGTTGGGGGTGGGGCGAACACCCTCATCCTGTAAAAAGAACTCCTCGCTACAAAAACATTGTAGATGGCCTATGCCCCTCCAGGGGCTCACGGACTATGGAATCCCATTGACTAATATATACCCATTAACCCTTATCC
Source organism: Euprymna scolopes (assembly GCF_053919585.1). Classification (NCBI taxonomy): domain Eukaryota; kingdom Metazoa; phylum Mollusca; class Cephalopoda; order Sepiida; family Sepiolidae; genus Euprymna; species Euprymna scolopes. Next base: position 83,311,373 of record NC_136517.1, read on the forward strand.
TCGAGTATCCCCCGGGCCTTGATAAGTGGTGATTCCTTTATAAAAAAACATCACCATATTACATAAGGTAATGTCTTAATCTTCGTAAGACATAGAAGTCGTGCAAAACTGTTTTGCCTGGGAAAATAAATTTTAACTGCCTTAAAACTATTATGGCAGGTGTTCTTCAGAATTGCTCCTTTGTTCCAGCTCGTTTGACTCATTGGTCTAGTGGTCTTAATCAATTCGCTTTTTATGTAACTCGTTAGAATAGATCTCTTAGTTATCTACTAGCAAGAAGACCCGATGTTGCCCAGGATTGAATGATATCACCCGTTTTTCAATCAAATCGATTGATTACCTGCTCTAGTTGGGGACGCATTGCGGTGCACTGGGGAAAGGTTCACATGCCTCTCTGTAGTGACTTACTTCACATTACATTGTAGTTTGCATTGCACTGTAGAGAACTCACCGTTGATTTTTAAAAAAATATTTCTTATCTATAATGGCTGGAATTAAAGTTTTTTAAATGCAAAAGTCGAGTATCATGATTCAATTGTGCTCTAAACAGAAACATTAATTTCAAATACGCATCGGTCATATCAAAGAATTTGATTTTATATGCCTGGCCTTACTGCTTGTGCAGTGATAATGGCTTGTATTTAAGTTTAAAACGAAAAAGTCAAATATCATGGTTCAATTGTACTTTAAACAGAAAAATTCTGTCAAACGTGCCCTTGTCATATCAAAGAACCCAAAACTTCTCAAATGCACTTGTGATGTTAGGCTGTGTAAGGTGTTAACTTTGGTCAAAATCGCCTGTTCCTTCTTTCATCGGATTATTTCGATTATCAATACTTATCAAAGACATTCCGAGACAAAACCTATCTAAGAACACTGGCAAGCACAACCTCTCTCCCACAGAAGAGACGTTGCGAGCCTGTCTCTGTTTTATCGTTATTTCCATGGCAAGTGCTCGTCTGAGCTCCATTCTCTGCCACCCCCACCGCCAATCTTTCACGAAAAACACCCGACTAGCTGAAACCACTGTCAATAATTTTCCCCACTCTTTATCCGTGCCTAAATCAAAACGTAGATTCCATGAACAAAGCTTCTTTCTCAGAGCTGCACGGCTGTGGAACTCTCTGCCGCTTGCTTGTTTCTCCCCCGAATTCAACTTGGATGTCTTCAAGTCCAACCTATCAAATCCCCAATACTAACTATTACTACGATACTATCCCACTGATTAGTGTACACACAATAACTCCTATCCCCGAGTGGCTCCTGGGCCTTGATAAGTGGTGACCTCCATGTAAAAAAAAAAGTACCTTTGTGTGAAATTTTATAAAAATCGATCCAACCATTTTCGAATCCATAGGAAATGAACGCACACACACAGACAAAGTTCGTTTTATATAATAGGAGAGACAGAGAGATATAAAGATAAAGATATTAATAAAATGACACGACAACTTTCCCTTCCGCGATTGTGAGAATTTAATTATTTTTTATTAATCAATTATTTTTTTAAAAGCAGAAATACAGTCGTGTAAAATGAAACCAAATTTTCAAAATCCTATTTAAAAAAAAATAAAAATAATAATTTGATTACGAAATTACATCTACCACAATGCACAACATGAGCCATTTTAATTTTTTGTTTGAAAAAAAAATAAAAAATAAAAAAATAAGTAGAACGAATTACTTCATGGCTCTTTGAAATTTTAAAGGACGTTGAAAGTATTTAAACTGTCGAATAGAAAGTTATTTAAACAACAATAGAAAAATTTGAATTTCGTGTGCTGCTTTCTGATGGGAGAAAATACTGTTCAAGCAGTATATTTGCTCCGTCAGAAATAGCAGTCAAATAGTGGTGTAAACAATCGGGGTTTGTATTACTGTACACATAGATTCGAAAAAGTTGTCAAAAAACAAATATATAACAAATAAATGTTATCAAAGGCAAGATAAGTTACTTTTCTACCAAACTGGATATAATTTTCGTATTTTTATTCAATGTAACATGTTTATTCAGCTCGAAAAGCATACAGTGTTTACCGATGTATTCGAAAATTCAAAATGGCGCCCGACTCTCTCTTAAACACGGTAAGTTCGAGAAAAGGTGTTATAAATAATAAACTAGACAAAATACTGTTAGAAATTCGCTCATTATATGTTACCGTGACATAAGTTGACATATATTCGGTGCTTTTTTAATAGTATTTTGTCTAGTTTATTATTTATAACACCTTTTCCCAAACTTACCGTGTTAAAGCGAGAGTCGGGCGCCATTTTGAATTGTCCAATACATCGGTAAACACTGCATGTTTTTCGAGCTCAGTAAGCATGTTACATTGAATAAAAACACAAAAAATATATCCAGTTTGGTAGAAAAGTAACTTATCTTGCCTTTGATAACATATATTTGTTATATATTTGTTTTTTTGACAGTTACTTCGAATCTATGTGTACAGTAATACAAACCCAACAATCGTACAGACACAAATGATTCTGACCATGTAACAAAATATCATATGCCAGGCAGTGTCAAATTACCTTGCTTACGGACTACAGGTTCGGTATGCTAGGTATGTTTGACACAAGGTTGGAGAGAGCTCAGATTTTGAGGAAATGATAGGATATGTTTTTCTTGGGAAAAATTAATTTCTCAACGAAGTAAACTAGACATTTTTGGTGACAAATAGTCTAGCTTGACCAGAGAAATCTTAGAAATAAACCATGTGTTTTATGTCAGTGAGGGACTCACCTCACATAATAAGAAATAACTTGAACGAAGAAGAGAGAGGGAAGGGGAATTAAAGAGAGATATGGATTAAGAGAGAGAGGGGGGGATTTTAAACAGACTGTTTTCTATTTATGGATTTGTTTTTTGATAACACGCAGTAAAGGATTGTCAGGTTTGTTTGGCTGGATAGCGGACCTCCGGAGTAGTTTGATAATAAATTTTCTTTAGAACAAAGGAGAAGAGAGGAAAATAGAAAAAGAGGTTTAAAGGAGAGAGATCAGGGGGGGAGATCAGGGGGGGGGAGAAATGATAATCTCCAAACAACATAGGAGCAAATGATAATCTGACCTAGAGAGAAGAGAAAACCACAAATTGGTAAAACCGTTTGTTTTTGGCAGATGAGAGACTTGCCCACTGGTTGTGAGATATCACCTCAAAAGAGAGATAAGTGGAAAAGCTCTTCCTCCTCCTCCTCCTCCTGCTCTAACTGAGAAACAATCTGAAGGAATCCAAGTTGAAAAAATCCTGCATCTTGAAACCGTGAAGAACCTGAAGAATAGTTTAACTTTCCTTTGCACAAAGTGCACCCGAAATATCTTATACAATAAGTATTTTCGTTTATAAGAAAATGATCTCTGAGTTATTGATTATTGAATTGCTTTGATTGTGGGGAAAATAGCCCAATTGATTTCAGATCTACCCTGAACCCGACACCAAGCTGCAACTGAGAGGAGCGATACACCAGCCATTCACCAAAGCAATATGAGAAGAACTCAAAATCACATCACCTGACAACGAACAGCTAGAAACACCAGAGCACCTATAAAGAACTCAACCACAGCGTCTGACAATGAACTGCCAACCCACAAGTTAAAGATATTGCCACCCAGACTTAGGGTCGGACGTGTTTTTTTTTTTTTGTGCACTCTGAGCATCAGAGTGGTAGTTCCAGTAACAAATAAATGTCTGGTTACATTTTGAAAGGTCTATTGCTAGACGGAGATAAGAGTGCAGCCATGGGGACTTAGGGTTAGCCCCTGCATATAGGGACTGGAGACTGGTTACACTAATCGGTTCCATAAAGTAAGATTAGGCGACCCCTTCCCTCGACATGCTTAGCTCGCCCAAATTTGTCAAAAAAAAAAAACGTTTTTAAAAAGTCCACAAATTTGTTTTGCCTGATCGTAAATTGAAGTTGTATTCAAAGTGGGTGTCGCATTTGCTTGCAGTTGATCAAAGCAGCAACGTGCCAATGATTCAGAGTATTGTTTGCAACTGCTTCAGCATGCAACTAAAATGAGTTTTACGTCAATATGTGACAATCGATGAAACATGAATCTATCACTTCACTCTGGAATCAAATAGGCAGTCATCTCAGTGGACAGCAGCAAGCAAAAACCGTCTAATGCAAGTAAAGATACAAACATCAGCAGGCAAGGTTTTGGCATCCATAATTTTGGGGATGTGCAAAAAGTAATTTGTTTATCAAAATGAAAAACCACCAAAAGCAAATATTAGCTAGCATTATTTAGTACGTTTAAAGCAGGGGTTCTCAACCGGGGTTCTCAACCTAGGGTTCCATGGAATGTTTCTGGGGGTTGAATACTTTATTTGCATTAAATTAGTTTTCATTTAAAAATAAAGCTTAATTATATAATATTTCTTAAGATTGTCTTATGACCAATAGTTATGAAGGTAAAAAGAAGGGAAAAGAGGTTCATGAGTAAAAAGGTTGAGGAAGAAATCGCCCCCCCGCCCCAAAAAAGTGTCCTCAAATGTAGAAGAAAAAAGCGGTCCTTCACCAAGACAGTGCACCATGTCATAAGTTGAGTGCAACGATAGCAATTGCACTTCTGTACTCACCTTATTTTCTAGATTTGGTCCCAGCAATTTACTGGCTGTTTACAGACCTACAAAGAAAAAAACGTTCGGAGGTGGGGTGTGGGGAGTAATTTGACTGTAAAAAAAAGAAGTGATACAGAAACCGGGGTGTAATTTGGAGATCAAATACAAAAAGCTAACTCTAACCCTAACCGTAGAGATAGATATAAATCATTGCACATGCAAAATTTCAGCTAGATCAGACAACTAGAAGTGGGTCAGGGGCATTACTTATTGCACGCTCCTCGTATACTCCTCAAGCATGCTGGACAACTATGGAAGGTAAAAAAGGTGAACGTTACTTCCGGACATCCTCGTAAATCTTGCTTTGCCTACTCCTCAAAAAAAAAAAAAAAAAAAAAAAAAAAAAAAAAAAAAAAAGGAATTTTTGACAAAATTTATCAGTCAAATTTTTTTTTCTAAAAATCTGGTGTCGCTGTGATGCAACATTGAAAAAATAATTTTTAGTCGTTCTGTAGATTTTTTAGTTGTGATCAAATTACAAATTATGAATATTGTCAACCGAGGTTACTTTGATGGCTACTATGTACAACTATTACAACCCGTATTGTTCACTTTTAACAAATCAACCTTAATTTGTTTGACCCTTAAAACTGTGTTGTAAGACACAACTGTTCATTCAGGTCAGTGTAAAAAGTTCTTGGAAAATACAAGTTTTTTTTTTTTTAATGGAAATCGCTCCAGACAAGGCATGAAGTCACTTGGTGTAAAGCAATAGAAAAATAAAATAATAAAAACAAACAGGACTGCTGCGAAGAAAGTAGGCTCTCTCTACCATGCTAGAAAGCTACTAATGCTCGAAAGTATCCTGTACCTCTATAAGGCCACCATTCGCCTATGTATGGAGTATTGTTGTCATATTTGGGCTGGTGCATCTGCTACTAGTCTCTTGCTCCTAGACAAGCTTCAAAAGAGAGTCGCCAACCTGATAGGTCCTGAACTGTCATCTAAGCTTCAGCCTCTGTCCCACCTACGAAATATTGCATCCCTCTGCCTGTTCTACAAGTATTTTAATGGTGAGTGCTCTGACGAACTGCAAGCACTTGTACCCCCACAATGTAAATACCCTCGACAAACCCAACAAGCAGCTAAATCCCACCCCTACACAGTAGAGATCCCTAGATATAAAAGAGCTTTCTACTCCAGTAGTTTCTTCCCCAGAACTGCTAGACTTTGGAATTCCCTTCCGGGTCCCTGCTTCCCCAACTTTACTGACATGCAGAAGTTCAAGTGTAGTATCCCCCTAAACCAATGTGGTGTTTCATAGCAGGGCTACTTTGGCCTTCAGGCCAAGATCAAAGTGTAGTATCTGAGTGACCTTGTGCCTAATTTTTTGTTTATTACTGTTTTGTTATAAACTTTTCAGAGCAAAGTGTAGTATCTGTTCTTCAAATGCTAAACTTCAATTTCTTGTTCCGTCAGTGGAGGAGAAATCTTTCACAACTGAGACAATTTTTATTTTTGTTCCTTTTCTTCACGTAAAAAAACGACCCTGGTGTCTAACTCTGTCCCGTGGAGAGGAATTGTAAATAGGTACTATGATAGTCTATTATATAAAGAGAAAATGTCTGTATGGCTAGCTAAAACTGTACCTAGTCGTCGTTTTCTGTTATGAGCGGTTTTTATGTGCTTGTTACGAAACAGGATCCCATTGATGTTGGAGGCAAACTTGTTTCATCACTTGTAATGTGGAGGAGCCCATCATCTCACAATCGATCACGTAAGTTAACTTTTACAGATAGGATACAACGAGATACATTCATATCCAAGAAAGATCTTTTGGGTGCTATGATAGATAGGGAATACTGGAAGGGTGTAGTGAGTTCTATCTCTGCTGAGGCCGCAGAAGGAGGAGGAGAAGGAGAAGGAGGAGGAGGAGGAGGATGTATGGAAGGTTATTATTATAATTTTTGACGCTTGTGCATTTACTGTGTTAAAATGAAGACAAGAAATAAGTCTCATCCTAAGATTTAAAAACCGCTTTATTTGTTATCTTTGTTAGTAAGAATAATATAATGCAATGTTATTTCCAAGAAAGATTTTTTTTTTTTCATATAGAAAGTTAAAATTTGTTTAATTTTTTTTTTTTTTCGATAATAATTTTTTTTCATATTGTTTGGATTATTTGGGCTATTGTTCTCATCTTGAGTGTTATTGCGACAAACGTTTTAGGAGATCTAACCTGTAAAATAAGATGTTGCATGTTCGCTGGGTTTTGCCATGGCCACCGAGATATAGAAGGCCTATTAACAAAAATAAAAATTGTCTCAGTTGTGAAGGATTTCTCCTCCACTGATGGAACAAGAAATTGAACTGTTAACTGAAAAATGCCTGCAGGCAATGTAGATAAGATTTGTCAAACTGCTACTGTTGATGACAGCATTTTTAAAAAGAGCATTAAAACATGTTAAAAAAGAAAAGAAAGGAACCCAATTCGATTAATACTGAAACTGAACTTTATTCAATATAAAATATAAACATTATCTATGTAAAATTACGCAATTTTAAAGCAATATCCAATCTAAAACTAATAAAACTGAATTATGAATTGAGAAAACAAACAATTAAAGAAACATAAAACAAACACTTCTTGGCCTTCAGGACAAGATCACAGTGTAGTATCTGTTCAGATGCTACAATTCACTTTTTCTCTCCTCGGCCGGTGGAGGAGAAATCCTTCATGACTGAGACAATTTTTATTTTTGTTCCTATCCAGAGTTCCCCTTATTGGGGAACTGGATTCCCCCCCCTCCACCAAGATTATATGTTGAAATATTTAAATAACTATTACTTTTAATACAGAAATTACATTTAAAGTTTTGGTTTTCTGTTCTTCTATGTTCATTTTTTTCCCATGTTTTTCATCAAAATGTGTAGCGTATTTTCATCAATTACATGGTTAGGAATCCTATACTCCGCTATCGTCTTCATTTTCATATCAGTGCAGAAGACATAAATACGGATATGAAGTTCACATAACTACTAAAAGGCAATCATACCATAATGTGAACATTGGTTACAGACTAAGAAAATATAGTAAACATGTACGATATTAAACCAGGGTAGTGGTGAATTTGGGAGGTCGTCGTCATCATCATTATCATTATTATTATTATTATTATTCCATTCACTAGGAGTTGTCTCACAGTCCATCATCAGTGATCGCTCACTGGCAGTAACCTGTGGTATTCGCTGGAGACTGAGTGACAACAAGTCTCCTCAGATTTCCAATGTTCTCCACCTCTTGACCCTGTACGAGCCTTTTTCAAGTCTCACACAAAACACACATTCATATTTCAAGCTGTCATATACATACGCGCACACAAACATACGTCCACACATGTACACTTATTCACGTTCGCGTACATACATTCACATTCACGTATATATACACACACATTTACGTATACACATGTACTCACACATGCGAACACGAACACAGCACATGGACGACGTCACTTCCGCTTTCTAAGGAAATACACATGCGCAAAATACACTCTGGAAACGAGTATAAAAACAAGGCGATAAACTGTTTCTAGCTCTCTTTAGAACCAACTCTCAACGAGAGAGGTTGGGCTAACAAGCCGCCGCCGTTTCGGCGCGCGCGCACCTCACGCCCACTTCCTACTATGTATGGGGCACGAGCTAAAGACTGTATGTATACATTCTCACTCTTTCTCTCTACATCTACTACTGGCCACTAAGAACACTTTCGCGTCGCTGACTACTAACTAATGACAACTCTAATATCCTCTTCTTTGTCTACACGCTGGACTACCATTCTCAATTTTCCTACAACATTTATTTCTCTTCCCACGTGCGAACAAACAATAATGACCCGAACTTGAGATGAAAACACATTTCTTAGTCTTGCTACAACACCAGCCCTGTAACGAACATGGGTTACATACGCGCGAACATGTTATAACTAAAACGTTCATTTCTTTCAACAGCAAATAAACGACATTTATCTTATCCATTAATTGAGTCTTTGTTTCCTTCAATTCCCATTCGTTTCATTATTCTTTTGTAACGGGATTGGGGCATTTATATATCCTAGTCCCCTACAACCCCTCGTGCAGATGACAGCCGTTTGCCATCGGCCATTGGTGTTTCCTGCAGTTTGAGTGACAAAATGCCCCCCCCCAAGGTACCAGATTTGAACTACACACTTCCAGTGGAGATCTGGTTAGTACTCTCCGACCTAAGACTTTCCATCCTCCCTGACCCTTCACAACTACTTGGTGTGGCACCAGTCAGTGTCCTCTACAGTTTTTTTTGACACTTCACAGGGACATGGACCCTATGTAAATGGGTTTTAATTTAATGGCTGCTCCCTGAGGTTTTCTTCCACTTTCTTCGTATATATCTCATACACATTTTTTGTAATCGTGCATGTATTTTATATTTTGAATTTTTTTTTATTTCTTTAAATTAAATTTGATTAATATTTTTGTTTCGTGCTTGTTTTATTTTCATTTTATTTTAATTTATTTTTATTATTATATTTTCCACACTAATATTTTTATTTTTTATTATATTTATTTTTTCATACATATTCAAATAATGCTTTTGGCCTTCTTTTGCCTCAAATAGTATTTTTTTTTTAAGTTTTCATCGTTAAATAAACCAATGAAAACCTTTTGTATATGCGCTTTTTAGGGAGCAACTATTAAATTAAAACCCGTTTATGCAAGGTCCACATTCTCCGTGAAGTACCTTTTTTTTTATTATTGCTGTTATTGTTGTTGTTGTTGTTGTTATTATAATAATAATAATAATAATAATAATAATAATAATAATGGTGCTTGTGCAGTGTATGCACCGTGCTATATTTTATATAGGATTTTGAAATTAAATTATATTTTTATGGTATCTTTTTTTTTTCATTAAATTATTAGGTGAAAGTGCAGAATAGTTAGAAAGCCCCACCTCCTGTTAAGAATGGCTTTTTAAATAACGTTATTAATTCAGCACGGTGCGTACAACATTTATTTATAAGATAAAACACAAGAAAATATGTTAACTAAAATTTAACGTACTTTTTATTTTTAGTTCATATCAAAACTTTAATTAAAACTGATTAGTTAATGAATTTTTAAGATGAATGTGTGTTCGTATGTCTTGGGAGAGAATACAGAATTTCCTATTTCATTTCCCATTTCAGTCATATAAATTATTTACAGATAAATCGTTATAAAACAAACAAACAAAAACATTTAAGTTTTAAATATAGTTCAAAGAAATAAAGTACGCCAACAGTATGAAAATGTTGTAGAAAAGGAGTGGAATAATAAAATTGTCGCTCTAGAAAAGACGACATGATTCCATTTCCGTTTGATAAAAACCAGTTTTCTTTTTTGTTGCAAACCATCTACTAGTTGGTCAGTTGTGTACAAATCCCAAGAGCGATAGGAGACTTCTATTATGTCTAATCTGTGTTAAATAGAGAAGTAGTCAACCATCTCAGCAAAAATAACCTTCTTAGTGACATGCAATATGGTTTCTGTTCTGCTAGATCTACAGCAGATATGCTTACAGTTATAGGATTAGCGAATCTCTCGACAGAGACTTCTTCTCTAGGGCAATTTCTCTTGACATATCAAAGGCCTTTGACAAGGTATGGCATAAAGGTCTACTTCACAAGATCTCCAGCTACGGTATAACTGGAAATGTCTTCTCAATTATTAAATCATTTCTCTGATAGGTTCATAAGAGTAGTGGTTGATGGGCAGAAATCAGAAGCTCTCAGTATTAATGCTGGAGTCCTTCAGGGGTGCATCCTGGGCCCAACTCTCTTCCTGATCTACATTAATGATCTTCCAAATCACATCCTTACATAATTTGTAGGCATTTATGCTAACGACACTACCATCTATGGTAGCACATTAAAAACCGTGAATGACCAAGTTCTCTCTGATTCTCTCTCCTCTGATCTTGAGCATGTGGTGGACAATGGCAAAAAAGGTGGCTGATTACTTTTAATGCATCAAAAACCAAGCTTCTATCTTTACATCATCAACACTGTGATGCCCATCTGGCATCAATTGAAATGAAAGGCTCTTGTCTTGGGGAGGCTTCATGTTTTGACAAGCTTCTGGGCTTGACCTTTACTCCCGATCTGAAATGTAACACGTAAATCAAATTCATTGCCAAGGTCGCTGGAAAAATGGTGGGATCCTTCTACTGGTCCAGTAGATATCTCACTCCTGATGCAATTCTCTACCTATATGAGCCAGGTACGGCCAACGATGGAGTATTGTTGCCACATCTGGGAAGGAACCGCTAAAAGCAGCTTATCCTGCCTTCACAGAGTTCAAAATAGACTTTGATGCTTAGTGCGGATGCTCTTTTCTCTTCCCTGCAACCTCCTTCCAACAGAAGAGATGTTACAAGCCTGTCTCTGCTTTATCGTTATTTTCATAGCAAGTGCTCGTCTGAGCTTCAATCTATGTTCCCCCCCCTCGCCAAACTGTCACGAAAAACACTCGTCTAGCCAAAACCACTATCAATAATTTCCCACACTATTTATCTGTATCTAAACCTAAATGTAGATTCCATGAACAAAACTTCTTTCTTAGAACTGCACGCCTGTGGAACTCTTCTGTTAACCTGCTTTCCAGCCAACTACAATCTGATTGTCATCAAGTCCAACGTAAACAAGTTCTTGATGAACCGTCCCCCTAAGTAACCCAATTTACAAAATTTTCACTATTTATGTTTACTACGCTATAATCACATTGACTAATGTATACCCTTATTAACCCTTATTCTCCAGTGGCCTCCGGGCCTTGATAAGTGGTGATTCCTGTGTTAAAAAAAAAAAAAAAAGAAAGTGACACAATGTTCAACAAGCGAGATTGGAGATGCGTCGCTGTACAACTCATGCTCTCTACCAATCCAAGTTATGACAATAGAACTATTGCCAGCATCCTCAAGATGTAAATCCAGATAACAGGGACATACCCAGGGTGATGAAAACAAAGTTTCTGGCCAAAGTTATGGTTTTTGGTGTGGCTTCAAGTGAGTGCCACATCATGTCATCTCACATCTTCGAAGTTTGCTTGAAAATAAACACCAAAGTGTACCTGGATGTGCTGAAGAGTGTGGTGATCCACTGGTGCAATCAGGTGGCCGTTGGCAGACTCTGAGTGTGGCAGGAGGACTCGGCACCAGCCTTCAAGTCCAAAGAGACCCAGGCTTGGCTTCAGAAGGAATGCTATGACTTCTCTCACTGGCCACCCTCCTCCCCCGACCTGAACTACTTTGTTTTATATGTTGAGAACATCACCAACATGACCTCCCACAACCTCAAAGCCAGCCTGATCACCGTCATCCACTGAGTATTCGCTGAGCTCCCGCCAGTGCTTGTGGAAAAGGCATGATTCCAGTTCCGGATCCCTATCGAGGCAGTGATTGAGGCTGAAGGCGGCTACATTGAATAGACGTCGACTTTACTACATAATCAAGTTACCTAAATTGATTTTTTCAATAAAAGTTTTACAATAAAGTTGTAGTGTTTTCTTTAGGGCAACAACTTTATCATTCCACCCTGTAGCTATTATTTCTTTGCGGGACACTAGTAATCATTCTGCAGCACACATTAACATGCTATGGCCCACTGGTTGAGAACCACTGACCTAAGGCATCCAAAATCCGACCAATACCAAACTTTTGATGGAAGTTCATCCATCGAATTAGGCTGCGTGGAAAGCAAGTATAGGAAATTGTCTCACTCTGAAGTCCAAGACAATGCAGGGCAAAATGATAAAATTGTCATCCTAGAAAAGACACAACTGGCCAACTAGTAGATGGTGTGCAACAAAAAAAGAAAATTTGTTTTTAACAAACGAAAATGGAATCATGTCTTTTCTAGGGCGACAATTTTATCGTTTTACCAGTATATTATTTCTATTGGTAGCAAGATATACAAAGATACGATGTCAGCATAAAAAAAAAAACAACAGAACAACTTAGGATAATAAAATAGTTTTATTAATTTTTTTATGTTGGAAATAAAATAAAATAATAAATATAGCAACATTGACTAATTCATTAGTAATCAAAATATTCTGACTACTTAGAATTGGCCCTATATATATATATATATATATGTTAACCAGAAAAATTCTGGTCTCAAAATGTTCAGCCAGATATAAAAACATTTAGAATCCGACTTAAAAAAAAAAAAAAAAAAAAAAAAAAAAAAAAGAAAGAAAATACAGACAAATCTTTATGATGTACGTATTAGTCCCGAAAGGAAAATGTTATATTCCAAAAATCATGTAAATTGATCAAGTATTGTTTTTAACTAAAAAAATTAAAATTTACGATTTTTAGCCCCACAAAATTATTTAAATTATTTTGAATACAAAATCTCAGTAGTCGATTTGAGTTGTCACCCCCTGAATCTTAACACATTCAAAAACAACATAGCAGCTCCTGGCTAGCTCCTCATAAACTTTGATTTTCTTAGTTAAAAAAATACTTGATCAATTTACCTGATTTTGGAGTATGACATCTTTGTTCTGTGACAGGCATGTACAATATAAAAAAAAATTTTCTGTATTTTTTTTTTTTTTTTTTTTAATTCGGTTGAATACTAAATAAGGACCATTACTTTTTTGTTGTTGCTTTTTTATTTAATTATTAAGTTTACTTTTGGAATTAAAATATTTTTATTTACAAAAAATATTTCAGCATTAAAAGTTAAAGTGGTTCTTCTTCGCGAATATTATAGCAAAATTCGAAAACCGAAATATTGAATTTAAAATAAAACCAATGGTATCTACTTAATTGTTATGTCACAGTAATGAACATATCCAAAAATTACGAAAAACTATGAGGTAGAAAATTATTTATTAAAGAAAACAGTTTTCAAAGATATTTGTAAGTTTTGCTTAGTAGAAGGGGAGGTAATTAATTTTTGAAAACTTTAAAAAATTTAGGCTAGTTCGAGAGAAATTAGTTATTTCCCTTGTCTTAACATCATATGTTACAAGCAAATATGGCGAATTGTTTTGTTTTGCTTTTTTTTAAATTATGGAAATACTTGTTTTATGCAATATTCCAGTAAGGTTAAACTAATTTCGACATGACAATTAAATAGATAACGTTGCTTTTAGTTAAAATTTACATAAAAAGTAAGTAATTGCTTTTTTAATAAAAACTCAATTTTTCGATTGTCAGATTTTGATATTATAATGAAGAAGAACCGTTAAATTAAAGTATACAAAATGAACTTTTGTTTTCGTCTTCAAAAATAATTGAATTTGATGTTTAGCTTTCTTTAAAAGAGAGGAAGGGATAGAAAGAGAGAGAGGGAGAGAGAAAAGGGAAGTGGAGGGGCGAGAGAGAGAGAGAGAGAAATGTAGGAGGGAAATAGCAAGAGAGAAGATGGGAGAGGGAGAGAAAGGGAGAGACGAGAGGGGAAGAGGAATGAAGAATGAGTGAGGGAAATAGTAAGCTTAGAATATGTGAGAAGGGGGGAGGGGAGAGAAAGTCGAGGTAATGAACCAAAAATCTCAAATTAAAAACGAGAGACGTAAAACAGGCAGCAGTTTCACCGGGGTTTTAATAAAATGGTCGTTTTCTTTATTCTTCGTATAAAATAGTCTAACTTGGTGTTCAGATTTTTTGGTAGAGAAAGAAGAAAAGAGAGAAAAAAGTGAGAAAGAAAATGAATGAGGCGAGTGATATTTCCTGTTAAAGATATCTTCTCATTCCGTTATATCCAAAAAGATCGTCTGCTTATAGACACAATAAATTACAATAGGTTTCTTTAAGAGAGAAAGGAAGAGGACAGAGCGAGAGAGAGAGAAAGAGAGAGAGGAAGAGGACAGAGAGAGAGGAGGATGAAGAATGGATGAGGGGAATAGCAAAAGAGAAGATAAGAGAGGAGAAGAACATAAAACATAGCATGAAGTATATTTCACGCTCAGATATAAAGCAATTTGAAACCATGGGAAAGGTTAGGTTGCTTACAGACACCATAAATTAAAATAGGTTTCTTTAAGATAGAGGAAGGGAGCAGGAAGAGAGACAGAGAGAGGGGGGGGAGAAAGAGAGACAGACAGGTTGAAACCTTCCTAAAAAAAAAAAAAATCTCAAAAAATCGTCTGCTTATAGACACTGATAAATTGCAATCTTAATATACAGTTAATATACAATCTTAAAGTACAACACGAAATGAAATAAGAACAATTACAAACATTTGAAAATCAAGTCAGTAAATAAAAATAAATGTAGAAAGCTAAACTTTTTGCCTGCGACAAAAAGTTATAGCCCATTGACTAAGAATAAGAGTTCTATGTTAAATTAATTACTGAACATATGATAAGCTTTATATACAATTTTTAATTGCATATAAAGCAGAATAGGGAACATAGCAAGATATAAAGATGCGATCTTTTTAAAAAAAAAAAGAGAGAGAGGGGGGGAAAGAGAGAGAGGAGAAAAAGAGAGAGACGAGGAAAGTAAAGAAAGAGAGAAGGCGAATAGAAAGAGAGAGAGAGAGAGAGACAAGGAGAGTAAAGAAAGAGATGGAGAGGGGGGGAGGAGTAACGAACCAAAAAAACTTCAATTAAAAACGACACAAAACATACAGCAGTTTCACCAGGGGTTTAATAAAGTAAACGTTTTCTTTATTCTTTTTATAAAATCGTCAGAGTGCATGTGCTTTGTTCGGAAAACTAGAAAAACGATTATGGTCAAGGAACGGCATTAGACTAGAAATAAAATGCAAAGTTTATAAAACAATGGTATTACCTGCTCTACTATATTCAGCAGAAACCTACACCATTGTACAGGGACCACATAAAGAAGTTGAAAGCAATACAACAGCGCCACCTAAGAAAAATGATGGAAATTAAATGGGACGATCTTATACCAAATGTTGAAGTACTCAACAGAGCCAACATGAACTTTGTAGAAACCATACTCACCACCATACAACCGCGATGGATTGAACATTAGGCTAAAATGGAAAATAATCATATCCCAAAAGTCTTATTGTATTGAGAATTTGGAAAATGGGTACACAAAGATTGGTAGGCAGAAACTCCGCTACAAGGATGTGATAAAACGTCACCTAAAGGCAATGAATATAAACAAGAAAACTTGGGAAGAGCAGCAGCAAACCAAAGTCATTGGCGCAATAGCCTTCACGAAGGAAAGGTGGAAATAAAGGCAAAAATAAAGGCTAGGTCTGAACAAAAACATTACCAAAGGCACAACCTTGGTAACTACTCAGGCACTACTTGTGGGGAAACTTTCCACACTGAGCGTGTAATACTACAACACTAGGATAAAGCACCGAGACCCTGACTAGTCATCTTCAGCTATGAAAGACTGCGTGATGATGATGATAAAATAATCTAATTTGGTGTTTAGCTTTTCTGGTAGAGTAAGAAGAAGGAGGAGAAAAAGTGAGAAAGAAAATGAACGAGGTGAGTGATAGTTCCTATTAAAGATATCTTATTAAAAAGGTATCTTATTAAAAAGATATCTTGTTAAAAAGGCTGAAACCTCTCTGAAAAAAAAAAAAAAAAAAAAAAAAATCCAAAAAATCGTCTGCTTACAGACACCATAAATTAAAATAGGTTTCTTTAAGATAGAGGAAGGGGGCAGGAAGAGAGAGAGAGGGGGGGAGAAAGAGAGACAGACAGGTTGAAACCTTCCTAAAAAAAAAAAATCTCAAAAAATCGTCTGCTTATAGACACTGATAAATTGCAATCTTAATATACAGTTAATATACAATCTTAAAGTACAACACGAAATGAAATAAGAACAATTACAAACATTTGAAAATCAAGTCAGTAAATAAAAATAAATGTAGAAAGCTAAACTTTTTGCCTGCGACAAAAAGTTATAGCCCATTGACTAAGAATAAGAGTTCTATGTTAAATTAATTACTGAACATTGTTAAATTTGTGTTCACTTTTTGCAGTAAATATTAATCCCTGGACACGTAAACACACACACACGACTTAAGTCAGCATAAGAGAAATAACTGTGAAAAAAAAATGAGTTCTTTTCCTTTACATAACGCAGACACAAACACATACGGAGACATATGCGCACAAACATACACAAGTCAGCATTAGAGAAATAACATCATAAAAAAATCAGTTACTTCCCTTCTATTATGACAAACACATAAACAAACACACAGAAGGTCTCATGTATGATATGAAAAAACCCCAAAAAAAAACGGGAGTCTTAGGGAGATATCAATCATATCAGTTATTATAGGTGCCACAGTGCTTATGAAGAAGAACCTGAAATCCTACCTAACTAATACTCCTGGTGAACCAAGTTCAAAAGTGATCCAGATAATTGCACTTAAGGGAACAATGAGGATACTAAAAAGAGCTCTTGGTTGGTTTCAATAAAAAGCAGGACAATGCTGGCAGCTGGTTTGGTTGCCCCATATCCAACGTTACAATCTTCAAAGGAAAAAAATTAAAAAAAACAAAAAAAACAAAAACAAACAAAAAACATACAAGACTCAAATCAGCATAAAGGAAATAACTCCATGAAAAAATTACCTCCCTTTACATGATAACATCAAAAGATGTGAGCTTGTCTTGATAACATAAAATTACGTTTTAACATCCGAATAATCATTTTTTTTTTTTTTTCCATAAATTTTAGACATTCAGAACAATGCTGATCAAGAAAACAAACATTATGGATCTTTCGTTGGTAGTTTCTGAGTTTTAGCTGGACAAACAAACTGGCCTTTTCATAATAGACAATTTAGATGACATATCTTTAATAGAAACCTATCGTAATTTTAAAAACTAAGTTTCCATTTAAATTGGATGGGTGAGTCGCCTTAACCTTCTGGGAGCGTTGCATTATTTAATGCAACGTGTCTTGGCCAAGAACAGCCTCGCGGCGTACATCCCTCTCTGGGCTCTGAGCACATACAACCCCTGGTATTACCAAATAGTCACCCATTTTAGTATTGCCCAGACTCAATGTCGCTTAACTTCACTTTAATTCATTACTGTTAATATTGGCAAACTATTGCACATTAATAGACAAAATAGGACAATAAAATTATAAATAACACCAAACATTAATTTATCATAAACTGTTAAAAATAGTTATGCAAATTAGGCATTAAAATAGAAGTGCTTAGGATTTTGCTTTATTTCTTATGTAAACAACTGTTGTGTGTGTGTGTGTATGTTCAGCTAAAAGTAAAAAAAAACAAACTACAAAATAAAGAACCACAAAGTTGGCATATAGTATATCAGCATTGCTCGACATAAATAATATCTAAAAGTTACAAAAAGACAATTCATCCTTTTACTCTAAACTCATGCACATTTCATCAGGGGAAGTCGGTTAGCCATAGATTTTCATATATTAGCTAAAGGGAAGTAACCGATTGTTTTATCAAGAAGTTAATTCCTTTATGTCGATTCATTCCTTGTGGAAGCTATATGTGTGTGTGTATGTTCAGAAAGAGTAGTGGGTATGGTGGAAAAGAAAAAGGGGTGAAGAGAGAAAGTGGGGGAGGAGGAAGAAGAGATAGAAGTTTTTCTGCCTCAGGCAACACAGAAGCCTAGCTCCTACTATATCACACACACACACATACATATATTATACGCACATACACATACATATATAAATATGTATATATATATATATTTATATATGTATGTGTATGTGCGTATAATATATGTATATATATATATATAACATTAAAAAGAACACGCATTTAAATGATGATTTAACGGAAATATAACTGTGATATGTGAAAAAAATTTTTTTCACATATATTCATTTAGATAACAGTTTGTTGAAGGCAAAATGTAAATGATTGACATGAAACCTGTACTTAAAGAAAAGAATAATGCTGCGCATCTCTGTTAGTGTGTATATATATATATATATATATATATATATATATATATATATAGCTAGGCTCTCGGTTTGTTTGCAAATAAACTAGCAGCTCAAGCACTGTAAATGCGACGGGCAAATATTTATTTAATGTACATTTGATGAGGTCGTTTACAAACACCGATCCATTGTCCGGGGGTTAGAACTGCTGACTATCAACAAGATGGTTGTAGGTTCAATCTACGGCTAGGGAAAGTTGCTAGTCTAGCCGCACTGATGAGTTGTGATACAACAAAACAGTACTGTATGTGGATGACTATATATATATTTAAATTAGGGGGGAGTCACCCAAAATGTGTATTTTTTAACATTATTTTATTATTCTGTGTTTTGGTTTTTCATTGAAAATTATGTTTAGATCATTGTAATAATGTTTTTAAATCATTGAAATAGTTTTTAACGCGTTTCAGACGTTCTGTGAAGCGTCCTCTTCAGAAAATATTTAAAATGTAAAAGGACGCTTCACAGAACGTCTGAAACACGTTAAAACCTATTTCAATGATTTAAAAACATTATTACAATGATCTAAACATACTTTTTCAATGAAAATCCAAAACACAGAATAATAAAATAATGTTAAAAAATACACATTGTTGGTGACCCCCTCATTTAAATATACATCTTTCTACACACACATATATACATATATATATATAAGTGACTTGTTTGTCTGTACGAGGAACGGTTTCTACCAAACTACTTTGTCAATTTTTGGTCTACTGACTTGAAACTTGATATATAAGGGATTTGGACTCGTGGAATAAATTCACTTTGGTTTTTTAACTGGTAAAATTAGCTGCTAAGGGGTCAAAATTGAACAAAGAAAAATGGAACTTGCCATGTGTACGTCAACCTAATGTATTATATCCACACATGTAAAAATATATATCTACATCATGCTAGTTGAATATAATGTTATGAAAATGATTGTGTGATTTTGTAACAAATTTTATGACAATAATTGTTGATTCAAAAAAGTTTTTTTTAATCTTTGAGGAAGTTGGCGGTTAAGACAAGAAAATGTAAAGGAGGTCAGAAAAATATCTAATAAATAACTGTTACCAAAGGCAACAACAGTTATTCTTATATTGCTCGTAGAAACCAGTCTAATAAATATCGCTAATTGTGCAAAAAATATACCAGTATTTTATTTAATTTTCGATTTTTGAGCAATTATCTATGCTTCCCAGATGATTGTCTAATGTCAGACATTTTTTTTCTTGATCTAACTTAAGACTCGAAAGTACATTTGTTTCAAAATAAATGCTTTAAAATACGTTAAATACAAAAAACTTATTCAGGTAGGTAGAAGAGTAACATATCTTGCCTTTGGTAATATTTATGTATTTTTTTTTTAATTTTTATTTTTTACCACTTTTCGTTTTTTTGTTTTTATCTTAATTGCAAAATGTCCAATTTTGATTTACTTTCTTTTTAGACAAAATAAAAATTCTGAAAAAACAAAACAAAAAAACGAAAGCTTCTCAAATCCACTAAGAATAAAATGGCTACTGAAATAAGACCATCTATATAAAAAAAAAAAAAACTTTCTTTTCATCAATTAATAAAAACGATTTTTTCAGAAATGACATAGTGACTGCTTGTTAAGATACAGTCGACAGATCAATTTTTTAAAAAATATGTCGTTTAAAGCAAAAACAATATTGCGTACTTAATTTCCATGCCGAAAATAGTAATATATCCAAAAATTACGAAAAGTCATCGAGTAGAAAGTTATTTCTAGTTAAAAGTAATTTTTACTGAAAATTAGGTAAAATTGCATTTTTCTTAGCCGTTATAAAGTACCTATTTACTATGCCTCCCCACGGGACAGAGTTAGACACCAGGGTCGTTTTTTAACGTGGAGAAAAGGTACAAAAATAAAAATTGTCTCAGTCGTGAAGGATTTCTCCTCCACCGAAAGAGAACAAGGAATGGAAGTGCAGCATCTGAAGAACAGATACTACACTTTGATCTTGACCAAAAGGCCAAGATAAAGTAAGCAGTAGAAGGTTGAACGCAGGGGACATAACTCCAAAAAGAATATTTTAGATTACTTATGCCATGGCTGTAATATTTGTTATCTATAGCAATAGACATTTTTTTTTTATTTTAACCAAAAACGCAATAGCATTTGTTCTACTTGACAAATTTTCAAAATTTTGGGATATATTACTATTTTCGCCTTTCCAATTAAGTATGCAATATTGTTTTTGCTTAAAACGATATATTTAAAAAAAATCCGATTTTTTTATTATAGCTTAACAAGTGCTGACATATGTTAGGATATGAAATCTTTAACGATAGACATCTAGAACAGGGGTTCATGATCCTGGATGGAGGTGTTGTAACAAGATTTTTTTTTTTTTCTGGGAGTTGTAAAGCCATTAAGATAATCAGCTAATAAAAACTGTTTAAAGTACGGAACAGTTAACACTTTAAAACTTGTAAACCAAAAAAAAAAAAAAAAAAAAAAAAAAAACACACACAATTTATATAAAACGCATTAAAATGAAATTCTCTACCACTTTTGAGTGTATTGAACAGTTCATTTAAATGCAATTCAGATAATGGGGGTCTCACATCAGTGAAGGGGAGGTCAATATGTGAAAAAGTAGTCAATAGGTAGGTCCTGAAACAGTACATATTCTCTCCTGATAACCCAACATTATTTGTATAGCAGAATGGACTATCCCACAAAGAAAAAAAAAACAAAACGATAAACTTTATTATATACAAGTCTACAACACATATTCTCTCTTGATTATCAGACATTATTTGGATATGGGAATGGAGTACCCTACAAATTAAAACGGCCAATAAACTTGATTATATACATGTCTACAAGGTAAACTGGTTTTTTTTTTCTAAACAACAATATCTTTTGTTAATCGCTTGCTTCATTGTGAGTTTCTGCTACTGTTCTGGTAACAAATATTATTCCATAAAACACATTAAAATTAAATTCTCTACCAAACACGTCTAGTTTTAATGCGTGGAAACAATTTTAAAGATCTTTTTATCATAATACACTTGTGGAGGACAATCTATAGATTTTAGCTTTACTGGTGTTTTAAAATTAATAAATATTTATTATTTTATCATTAATTACCAAGGAAGGAATCTTGCTTTAAAGAAAATAAATTAAAAAAAGACAATATATAAATTTTAACTTTACTGGTATTTTAAAATCAATAAATATTTATTATTTTATTATTATTACAAGCAATGGAAGCTTTCACTTCAAACAAAACAAAATAAAATTTAAAAAAAAGACAAAAGAATCGTTCTGGCATCAGAAAATAGGCACAAATTTTTCTGATTCCAATCCCTACTCCGATACCCCCAAATTTGTTGATTTTTTTTTTATTCCCGATTCCGATCAATCATCCCAACACTAACAGATAGCACTACTTTTTGTTTGTTTACGACTCCTGCAATGTTAACTATTCTGTACTTTTACTGTTCAAAAATATTAAAAATCCTTTCAAGACATTAAATCTGGACAAGTCAGGTAGAGAATTTCATTCTAACGCGTTTTCTATAAATTATGTGCTGTTGATTTTTGTAGGAGAAGGAGGGTTATGAGTTCTCGAGTGTTAACTATTCTGTACTTATACCAAAAGCAAGAATCACTGATTCTTACCCAAGCAGTGATGAATTTAAACAAGAAATCGGCAAAGAGATTGTTTCAAATGAAAATACATGATTGAGTTATTTCCCTTTATCACTGTCATTTCCATGAAGCTAAAAATCACAATCCTCCCATATTAAAAATAAAAAATATAGAAAAATCTTTATAATGTACATACCGTCATGGAACGAAAATGTCATATTCCAAAAATCACATGAATTGATCAAATAGGTTTTTTTTTTTAAAACTAAGAAAATCAAATTTTATTTATTAAAATCACTATTATATAATGGCTGGGATCCTAAAAAATGATTTTCTATATTAAAAAAAAAGTACTTAGTCAATATTTGTGATTTTTGGAATATAATCTTTTCCATCTATGACAGGTACATACATCATAGAAATTTTTCTCTACATTTTTTTTTATAATATAGATGGAATTCTGGGCAACCACCGAAATTTATACAAGGAAGGATATGTCTTTGTGCTAGTTGGGACCAATGGTTTACGACTTGTGCGATAAATAATTAGGATACAGAGAGCCGCTTTTGCTCACAAGGTTGATAGTTTTTTTTTTTTGTTTGTTTTTTTAAACAAGAAAAATCATTATAAAATATTCACGTTTTTAAGTCGTTGTGTTTAAGATTGCCAAGTTGGGCTTCATTTTTGTGCAAGGCAAGATAATAAATATATTGACATTAAAATAGGAAGAGTCATTATTAGAAAAAATTAGGAACCGAAGATCTGAGAAACTATAGATTAGTTTTCTATTATACAATAAACCAAACGTCCAATATCCAAACAGCAAACATTATTTATTTTGGCAATAACAGCATGAAAATTTTAGGAAAATAAAATAAAAAGCACACACACACAAAAACAAAACTAACAAATAACTGTTATCACCCCATCCCTTAAAATTACTATCTTCTTGTAAAATTTGAAAGTGTGGAAACTGATTTATTTTCTCTGAATTTGTTATTGTCACTTTTACTTAGTCAAACACAAAAAAAAAAAAAAAAAAAAAAAAAAAAAAAAATTGATTTTTTTGGGGAAGTAATAGTTAATTTCAGATTTGAAAAATAAAATTGCCATTATCAGACTTGCAACCACCTCCAGACTCGGACCTTTTTTTTTCTTCAAATATCTTAAGTCTGAAATTATATACCACCTATTTAATAGTAAACCATATTTTTTAACAACTTTTTGTTTTCAAAATTGGTGCGTTAACTCCCTTGAGAAAATATATGCGTTTTTAAAATGATGACTTCAATTTTTAATTCATATTCGAAAACAAATAAAAGTGAAAAAAATAATCTCGAAGAAAAAGAAAACAGGGTTTGAATTTGAAGAAAGTTAATCCAAGGTAATTAATAATTCAAAGAAAGAATAAAAAACGCAAAATTTAAAAAAAAAAAAAAAAAAGAAATGGAACATAAATATTAAAAAAAACCATGAATCCAAACAAAATCAAAACTATTAAGAGA
The DNA here is from genome assembly GCF_053919585.1 of Euprymna scolopes. Taxonomy (NCBI): domain Eukaryota; kingdom Metazoa; phylum Mollusca; class Cephalopoda; order Sepiida; family Sepiolidae; genus Euprymna; species Euprymna scolopes. The sequence goes on from NC_136517.1 coordinate 83,335,038, forward strand.
AAGAGAGGGGATAAAAATAAGAGTGAGGTTAAAGAACAGAATTAAAGAGAGAGGTGGTGAAAGGAAGTGGAGAAGAGGGAGGGAGAAGAGAAGGAGGGAGAGGAAGGAGGAAAATGAGAGAGAGAGAGGAAGAAAAAAGTAAGAAAAAAGGAATGAGGTAAAATGAACAGAATTAGAGAGAGGAGTGGTGAAAGGAGGTGGAGAAGAGAGGGAGAGAGAGGAGAAGGGAAAGAAGGAAAAGAAGAGAGAGAGAGAGAAGAAAGAAAGGAAGAAAAAAGGAATGGGGTAAAATAGACAGAATCAGAGAGAACTGAAGAAGAATGAGGTAAGAAAAGAGAGAGAATACAAATTATAAGAGAGAAAAAGAGGATGACAAAAAACGTGAGAGAGCGTTGAAATTTGAAGAAAATAAATCAACAAATCCAAGAAAATAATTCAAAGAAAGCATTTAAAAAACACACACACAAAGTTTAAAAAGAAATGAAAAATAAATATAAAAATAAACAATGAACCAGAACAAAATCAAACAAAACTATTAGAGAAAGAAGAAGAGGGGGTAGATAAAAAGAAGAAGAGGGGGTAGATAAAAAGAAGAAGAGGGGGTAGATAAAAAGAAGAAGGGGAGGATAAAAAGAAGAAGGGGAGGATAAAAAGAAGAAGGGGATAAAAGACAGAATTAAAGACAGGTGGAAAAGAGGGAGGAAGGTAAAGAAGAGAGGGGAGGAAGAGGAGGAAAAGAAGAGAGGAAGGAAGAAGAATAAGAATGGGATAAAAAACACAGTGAAATGAAGAAGAATGAGGTAAGAAAGGAGAGAGGGAGAACACAAGTTAGAAGAGAGAAAAAGAGGATGATAAAACGCATGAGAGAGAAAGTAAAAAGGAAAGAAAGAAAAAAAGTAACTATTCAAGGATGCTTCATTATAGGCAATTTTATTAATTGCTCATATACTATATATATATATATATATATATATATATATATATATATATATGCATGCATACAATTGCACACACAATCACACTATAAATATAGTTGCACACTATTTGCTATATTTATAACAGTATATACTGCTCACTATATCGCTAATAAAATATATTTAGAGTGAAGTTTGAATATACAGGTTCAATGTAAGGCAAGCAACTGCCAATCACCATGCACTGGTGACTTTTCAAACTTTGATCAATATATTCTTAAAAGCAATATGTATAATTGGTTCTTATTTAGAATTCAACCTAAATAAAAAAAAAACAAAAACAAAACAGAAAATCATCAAAAATCTTTACGATGTATGTAGCCCTCGTGGAACGAAGAAGTCATATTCCAAAAATCATATAAATTGATCAAATAGTTTTATATTTTTAACTAAAAAAAATCAAACTTCATGAGTAGGCAAAAAGGGAGTGTTTTGGGTCACCATCCTGAAAAACAAACAAACAGATAAGTCCACAATAATTAAAACTTGCGACATCAGTTCTGTAATGCTACTGATTTCACATTAATCACTTTCAATCGTTTAAAAATGATTTTATTTATAAGAATAAAAATACCTGATCCATTTATATGGCTTTTGGAATATGACATTTTACCATTCTGTGACAGGTATGTACATAATAAAGTTTTTTCTGTAGTTTTGTATTTTTAAATTAGGTTGGATTCTGAATAAGAACCAAATAATTTTATATAGTATATGATAATATTGCTAACCATTTTTCCGGAGAAAAAATGCTAACACGAATTCCAAGAAAATGCAGAAAGTTTGTCAGTTGTGAGATTTTTGTCCAGTTTTGTTGAATTGTCTTTCGAAAGGGAAGGTTTATTTGAGTGTCAGACCAAGCTCTTCTGTCTCCAACTGCTCTTGCTCCTCATCGTGTTCATCACTATCACTTGGGACTGGAGTTGTGGCACGAGATGAGGCAGGTGAAGGCGGCTCAGATGGGGGTCGTGGATACAAAAGCTTCTTGCCCTGTTTTTTGGGAAAAAAAGATTTTAAAGTGAATTTTTAGTGGGGAAAAAATGAATGGGGAAAATACGTGAACTTGTATGGAAGATTTTTATTATTATTTTGGTGCTTGTGCAGTTTAAAAAATGAAAAAGCAACAAGGGCATTAAAAAAACGGAGATATTGAAAAAAAATTATACCGTAGGTACCCGTCATTGAATAAAGTTTACATAAAAAGAAAAAAAAAAGGTCGCTTAGTTTGATCAAGTAGTTTTTTTTTTTTTTTTTTTTTTTTACAGAGGAACATCATATTTTAATAAGATCAATCGTATCACCACCATCTTGGCTATTCCCAGGAGGAGGGGGGCGCCAGGGGAGATTACTCCATCACCGCTTAAGTTTGTCAAAATTTGACGAGATTATTTTGAAACATGGGCAGAAAAAATTTTTTTCACTTATTTTACAGAGTTTCTCTTTATTATGTCTCTTAGTTTAGTCCCTTAAACAGTTATCTCCCTTGGCCGGACATTTTTCTTACAGAGTTTCCCCTGACTCGACACCGGCAGGTTGACTGGTGTTTTGTCCGCTATTTGCCTTTCTAGCCGCATGGCTCGGTTTTTTAAATCCCATTATCCTTTGCTGTTTTAAGCCATCTCCGATAGGAAACACTATATTATCCCTTTCTTAAAGACACTTTTTAATACCTTAAAGTTATTTTTTATATTATTTCATTTTAACCACAAACTTTGTTTATTTTCTTTATCCATGTGTTCGGCCTACTTATTCCTAGCTGTGTTGTTCAATTCCTTACGCATACGACTTACCATTCAGCTCTTTTATAACTTTTCGTTCCTGGACTTTTTCTCTTTGTATTCTGAACAATGATTTTTTTTTGTGTTTCTTTCAGTTTTTTACCGTATCTACCTTCAATAAACCTGTTTATGGGATTTCCTGTCTTCAGAGTTTTGATTGCTAGTATGCGTTTAATGCTAACTGTTTAAGGATCGTATGTTTCTAAACAAACGCATCCTGAAGACGGTATACTCTTTTTTAATCCCTTTTTCATTTTGTTCTTTGGTAATCACTTTTTCCTTTAAAGGCACCCCCCTCCTCCTCATTCACGAAATAAGCAAGATGGCCACGGCATGATGGATCTCATTAAAATTTGATTTTCCTCTGTAAAACAAAAAAGTTATTCAATCAAATTAAGCGATATTTTTATACGAGAACTTCATTCCATAACGGGTACGTACAATATAGTTTTTATTTTAAATATCTTTGTTTTTTAATGTTTTTGCTGTACAAGCACCATTATTTTTTATTTATCATTTTTACGATTTATTATTATTTATTTTTTTATCTAGGAGTTTTATAATTTACTAGCAGGGGTACCGAGCATTGCCCGGGCCATATAAGACAAAGAGAAAAAAAAACGTAGTTGTGTTTGAATACATAATTATATATATATAAAAAAGTGTGTACATTTTCAGTGTCGTAAATTCACTTTTCAACAAATATTCATAAAATAATTAAAAAAGATTTAATATCAAGTATTTATTTACTGTGTATGGACTTATTGATACAACAGTTTCTTGCCCTGTTTTTTTTTGGGGGGGGGGTGAGAAAAATATTTTAAGTGAATTTTTATTGTATGTCACATTTTTTTTTTATTTATTACTATTATTTTATTATTGTTTTTATTCATCACTTATAATCTTTTATTTTTTGATTTAATATATATATATATACTAGCATTTCAGCCTGGCGTTGCCCGGGTGTTTGGAGGTGTATGCTGAGCAAAAAAAAAAAAAAGAGTAAATTTTTTTTTTAATTTGACCCCTATTATGACCCCTTAAAATTTATAGTTTCGGGCTCAAATCACTTTGTTAAGTTAGATCCAGGTTCAAGGAACCTATATCTAAAATTTCAAGTGTCTAGACCCAAAATTGTCGGAGGAGTTTGGTAGAGTTCTTAAAGGTCAAATCGTTGAAATTTGACCCCTTAACAGCCAAATTTCTGGCTTACACCCGTCACATCGATTTTCCCAAATCTCAGTACCCGGTATTTCAAATTTCGAGTCTATAGACTAAAAATTGACAGAGTTATTGCGTAGGGAAATGTACACAGACAGACAGACAGACAGACAGACAGACAGACAGACACGTTCACTTTTATAGATATATAGATATATATTGAAAGATCTGGCAACCCTGGACACGAATATGAGAGTGAGCTCCCTTTGATGGAGCCTCATTTCCGAATATCATTATAATAATATATGATCATTATTGTAATGATGTGAAAAAGAAACTTGTAATTTTGATTTGCAGCGGTTTTTCACTGACGAAAGAAGTTAGTGAAATGTTGTGCAAAAAAAAAAAAAAGGAACATTTGAAAGAAACAAATTATTACATTACTAAGATTCCTGAATTTTCCTGGGCAACGCCGGTAATTTGTAAAAATAACAAACGAATCCAGTTATCCTTTAAAACAGAGAACATAACAGACCAAAACCATCCCTAAGAGATCTAACATTTGGGGCGGTAAATGTTTCGTTTAGGTCCACCTCCACAATTTTCTTTAAAATGACGACATTTGTGGGTTTTCGACTATGCTGAATACGAAAATCGCATTGAAATGTTTCAGAGATAAGTAGTTATCAAGATAGAAAAAAATGCATTATGCACGGTAATTTTGGCGGCCATTTTGTTTTTTTTTCCTTCGTGTAAAATTCTGATTGCTTAGGGCGCGCGCGCATGCGCGTAAAAAAATGGCCGCCAAAATTACCGTGCATAATGCATTTTTTTCTAGCTTGATAACTACTTATCTCTGCAACATTTCAATGCGATTTTCGTATTCAGCATACTCGAAAACCTGAAAATGTCGTCATTTTAAAGAAAATTGTGGAGGTGGACCTAAACGAAACATTTACCTTTGGGGCCATTTACTGGCGATCAGATGTCTGGTCAATTGGCAGCTGCTAACAGGTCACTCGCATTGTTCAGGAAAAAAATGTCATTCTGAAAGGTGATCCAAAACCATCAAATTTATTTCAGCTAAGTTTTATCCCGAGTTCAGAGCAAATTTGGATAATAACTTTGTGAGTATACAATAAAAAGTCAAGCTTAAGTAAAAAGGTGTTGGACTGAAGGAGTAAATTAAAGACTGTCTTTTATAATGTGATTTTATTATTTTTATTGAACTATGTATTTTGGTGTAGCCTCGTTTCTGAATATCATAATAATATATGATCATTGTTGTAATTGTGTAAGAAAGGAACTCTTAGTAATTTCAATGTGCAGGGGGCTTTCGCAGAAGTAATAAGTCAGTGAAACGTTATTATAAAACAAGAGAACATTAGAAAAAAACAGGGCAAAATAAGAGATGCTGGACTGAAGAAGTAAATTAAAAATGGTTTCTTACAATGTGATTTATTATTTGTATTGAACTATGTAGCATAATATTATTTTCTGAGTATTATTATTATTATTATTTATTAATAGGGCTATGACAAGAGAATATTCGTATCATTGTTTTGACTCAAGTATATATCCGACACAGTTAATCAATCAAGAACCACATCACTCTATCTAAAAACATAAGATATTAACTGATATATACTTGAGAGTCAAAATAATGAAAAGAATATTCTCATGTCATAGATTTAGTAATAAGTTTGTATGTATTAGTACTTATTAATTTATTTCATTTGCGTGAGTTCTATATTGAAAATACGATGGACACTATTTTCATAGAAATTTTAATAAACTCATATTTACTGTGTGTTATTAGTTTTTCTGTTCAAAAAACAAATTATTTTGCACTATCCAGAAAAATATCAGCAATATTGCGATAAACTATTAAATGAGAAGCACATCAGCTTAAGATCAAAAACTATTTAACATACGTGATCTCAAATCATTTTTTAAAAATACAGCAGCAATAAGGACCTGTGGAAATTCCACAGAATGAGAAATGTATTTAAAATCCACATTTGTTGATTAAATACATTTCTCATTCTGTGGAAATTCCACAGGTCCTGATAGTTTTTATTATTGCTGCTGCATTTAAAAAAAATTATTTGAGATCAGGTATGTTAAATAGTTTTTGATCTAAAGCTGATGTGCTTCTCATTTAATAGTTTATCGCAATTACTATATATAAACCAAGATAAAATATTGCTACACATTCACTTAAAGGCATTTAATAAGTTCCAATTTTTAATTTAGCATTCTTTTTTAAAGATAATTAATTATTAACATTAAAAACACATAAAAAATGTCGGCACCTGTACAGTTTAATCAAGACATTAAAAAATAAAAATATTGAAAAAAGGTTATATTGTACAAATCCGTTTTGGACTGAAGATCTCCGAAAAAAAATTTAACTTAATTTGATCGAGTAGTTTTTTGTGTTTTTTACAGCAGAAAAACATGTTTTATTTTTTTTAAACACACCACGGAGAGATAACTCAATGTAAAGTGGCGACACTTCCTCCCCATTTTTAATACTAGCTTTTCTTCCTAAAAATCAAACGTTCTGCTCGGTATCATAAATTGTTTTTTCGCTGTAAAAAGCAAACTACTTGATGAAATTAAGTGAATTTTTTTTTTGAGAACTTCATTCCATAACGGATACATACAATATAACCTTTTTTTTCGATATTTTCATTTTTTAATGTCTTCATTAAACTGTACAAGTACTAAAACGTCTATTACTAATAGAAATTTTGTATGTGTTTGTCTGAAGTGAAACTTATACTATTAGTGACAATAAAAAGTACTGGAATTTTAATTTTTGGACACATACCGTGATGCTGTCTTCATCAAATATTTCTGGGTGAGTTTTATGAAGCGCCATTCGACGTGCTTTTACATAATACTGGGGAGAAAAAAAAAAAAAGCACAAATTTAGTTAAAGAATAAATTACAAACATCTTTACAATACAATCATATATAAATTTTTTCGTTTTAAGTGTTTTTTGGATTCTTACCAAATTTCATTCTTTTTAGAATTTATAAAAAATTATGCAGGTTTTAATTAAAAAAATCACTCAGATTTTAATAAGCAATCCATCAAAATAGTTTTCTATAATGAGTCCATCCAAATTTCAATAAACAATCTATCGAAACACATTTCAACAAGCAATACATACAGATTGGAACAATTCATTCAAACAGATAACAAATAAACAATCTACTGAAACACATTTCAATAAGCAATCTATCCAGATTTGAACAATTTATTTAACTAAATTTTAATAAACGATCCATCCAAGCAAATTACCATAAGCAGTCCACTTTGATTCATACAATTCATCCAAATGAAATTTAGTAAATAATCTCTCCATACACTAATAAGCAAGCAATCAATCCAAATTTTAATAAGTAATCTATTGAGAATTTGTTAAGTGCTGAGACATTATGTTGAACAAAGATGGCGGTGAAGAAGCAGTATAGTACGATCCTGAGTGTAATTGCTAGTAACAAAGATGGTGGCAAACTGATTGAATCCAAAATTTGATAATTTTTATAACTTTGGAAGCTTTTCATTGGTTGCTCACCATGACTTATGGTTATAAAAACGATCGTCGAAATCATTGATGTCATACCCCCATCAGGATTCAAAAACATTTAACAGAATTAATCATCCACCCAAACAAATTACAATGAACAATTCAAACAGACTAAAACAAACAATCAATCGAAACATGTTTCAACAATCTATATATATTTCTCTTAATTTGTCTGTCCGTCCGTTCCACATTTCCTCAGGCCAATCTAGCTGAATTTTTGTATGGACCGTTTTTATGATATGGTGTACTATTCTCCGTAAAAGCCAGTGGAAGTTGGCGATAGTGAAAACATCTTATTTGTGCTCTGAATACTATGTTATTTGGAATATTTAGTAAAGATTTACTTTCAGGAAAAGTATCCTCATGCCAGGTTGTCCTGACAAACCCCTGTACAGAGAGACATTAGACACTCGAGGATAATGTCTAGTAGGCATTCAAGTTCTCTCATACCAATATGGTGACGAATTTGTTTCTGCAAAAAAAAAAATAAATAAATAAAAAATAAAAAATAACACTTACAACGCCTAGATTTTTCCAATCAAGCAATTCACTTAGACGTTCCGTTCGGTTTCTTTGGATGATTCTTTGACGTCGTGACAAGCAGGTGAAGTCGTATAAGATCTAATAAAGAACATGAATAAAACAGTAAATAATGTATAATAAACTTTAAAGGAAAAGTCAGTTTAGTGATACAGAATAAAGAGTGGGAGGATATGGATAAAAAGAGTGGGAGGATATGGATAAAAAGAGTGGGAGGATATGGATAAAAAGAGTGGGAGGATATGGATAAAAAGAGTGGGAGGATATGGATAAAAAGAGTGGGAGGATATGGATATAAGTTAAAGAAAAAACTCACTTTGGTGTATTTAAGATTTAGTTTGAACCTTTTTCTCCAGTTTAATTAATTAAAAAAAAAAAAAAACTAGCAGTAGTCGATAATATAAATTAAAAAATGTTTGAGAAAACTTTAAAAAACGATTTCCTTTGCTTTTTTTTGGAGGTTAGGAATCAATGTGCACTTGTTGTCCAACCTACAGAGGGTGTTTATTCCGAAAGCCATTCTTAACATGGAGGTTGGGGGTGGTAATTCTGAAAGGCATTTTCTTATTTTCAACCTCCACATGACTTTCGGAATAAACACCCTTTGTAGGTTGGACAAACAGCGCACATTGAGTTTTTTTTTTTGAGAAATGAATCAGAGTTGCATTATCATAAAATGGAACTTTATGCAATATTATTAAAAAAAAAAAAAAAAAAAGAAACTGAAAACAATTTTTAAAAATAGTTATTTACTCCCCCCCCCCCCCTTGGGAGTAGTGAAACACTAATGTTTTAAATGTGGGGAAAACTAGTTCCCCCAAGAGAGGCACACCGGATTGGAAATATTGCTTCAATCTTCAGGGATTTTTTTAACTTTTTTTAAAAAGATTTTCTAGTGTTACATTTCTATTGTGTTACAGAATTCAAATTTAAAAAAAGTTCACTTGTAAAATTAAATTTTAAAAAAAAGTTCACTTGTAAAATTAAATTTAAAAAAAAAGTTCACTTGTAAAATTAAATTTAAAAAAAAAGTTCACTTGTAAAATTAAATTTAAAAAAAAAGTTCACTTGTAAAATTAAATTTAAAAAAAAAAGGTCACTTGTAAAATTAAATTTAAAAAAAAAGGTCACTTGTAAAATTAAATTTTAAAAAAAAGGTCACTTGTAAAATTAAATTTTAAAAAAAAGGTCACTTGTAAAATTAAATTTAAAAAAAAGGTCACTTGTAAAATTAAATTTAAAAAAAAAGGTCACTTGTAAAATTAAATTTAAAAAAAAAGGTCACTTGTAAAATTAAATTTAAAAAAAAAGGTCACTTGTAAAATTAAATTTAAAAAAAAAGGTCACTTGTAAAATTAAATTTAAAAAAAAAGGTCACTTGTAAAATTAAATTTAAAAAAAAAGGTCACTTGTAAAATTAAATTAAAAAAAAAAGGTCACTTGTAAAATTAAATTTAAAAAAAAGGTCACTTGTAAAATTAAATTTAAAAAAAAGGTCACTTGTAAAATTAAATTTAAAAAAAAGGTCACTTGTAAAATTAAATTTAAAAAAAAGGTCACTTGTAAAATTAAATTAAAAAAAAAGGTCACTTGTAAAATTAAATTAAAAAAAAAAGGTCACTTGTAAATTAAAAAAAAAGGTCACTTGTAAATTTAAAAAAAAGGTCACTTGTAAATTTAAAAAAAAGGTCACTTGTAAATTTAAAAAAAAGGTCACTTGTAAATTTAAAAAAAAGGTCACTTGTAAATTTAAAAAAAAGGTCACTTGTAAATTTAAAAAAAAGGTCACTTGTAAATTTAAAAAAAAAGGTCACTTGTAAATTTAAAAAAAAGGTCACTTGTATATTTAAAAAAAAGGTCACTTGTAAATTTAAAAAAAAGGTCACTTGTAAATTTAAAAAAAAGGTCACTTGTAAATTTAAAAAAAAGGTCACTTGTAAATTTAAAAAAAAGGTCACTTGTAAATTTAAAAAAAAGGTCACTTGTAAATTTAAAAAAAAGGTCACTTGTAAGTTTAAAAAAAAAGGTCACTTGTAAATTTAAAAAAAAAGGTCACTTGTAAATTTTAAAAAAAAAGGTTACTTGTAAATTTAAAAAAAATGGTTACTTGTAAATTTAAAAAAAAAGGTCACTTGTAAAATTAAATTTTAAAAAAAGGTCACTTGTAAAATTAAATTTTAAAAAAAGGTCACTTGTAAAATTAAATTTTAAAAAAAGGTCACTTGTAAAATTAAATTTTAAAAAAAGGTCACTTGTAAAATTAAATTTTAAAAAAAGGTCACTTGTAAAATTAAATTTTAAAAAAAGGTCACTTGTAAAATTAAATTTTAAAAAAAGGTCACTTGTAAAATTAAATTTTAAAAAAAGGTCACTTGTAAAATTAAATTTTAAAAAAAGGTCACTTGTAAAATTAAATTTTAAAAAAAGGTCACTTGTAAAATTAAATTTTAAAAAAAGGTCACTTGTAAAATTAAATTTTAAAAAAAGGTCACTTGTAAAATTAAATTTTAAAAAAAGGTCACTTGTAAAATTAAATTTTAAAAAAAGGTCACTTGTAAAATTAAATTTTAAAAAAAGGTCACTTGTAAAATTTTAAAAAAAGGTCACTTGTAAAATTAAAAAAAAAGGTCACTTGTAAATTTAAAAAAAAAGGTCACTTGTATATTTAAAAAAAAAGGTCACTTGTATATTTAAAAAAAAAGGTCACTTGTAAATTTAAAAAAAAAAGGTCACTTGTAAATTTAAAAAAAAAAGGTCACTTGTAAATTTAAAAAAAAAAGGTCACTTGTAAATTTAAAAAAAAAGGTTACTTGTAAATTTAAAAAAAAAGGTCACTTGTAAATTTAAAAAAAAAGGTTACTTGTAAATTTAAAAAAAAAAGGTCACTTGTAAATTTAAAAAAAAAGGTCACTTGTAAATTTAAAAAAAAAAGGTTACTTGTAAATTTAAAAAAAAAGGTCACTTGTAAATTTAAAAAAAAAAGGTTACTTGTAAATTTAAAAAAAAAAGTCACTTGTAAATTTAAAAAAAAAAAGGTCACTTGTAAATTTAAAAAAAAAAGGTCACTTGTAAATTTAAAAAAAAAAGGTCACTTGTAAATTTAAAAAAAAAAGGTCACTTGTAAATTTAAAAAAAAAGGTCACTTGTAAATTTAAAAAAAAAAAGGTTACTTGTAAATTTAAAAAAAAAGGTTACTTGTAAATTTAAAAAAAAAGGTCACTTGTAAATTTAAAAAAAAAGGTTACTTGTAAATTTAAAAAAAAAGGTCACTTGTAAATTTAAAAAAAAAGGTTACTTGTAAATTTAAAAAAAAAGGTTACTTGTAAATTTAAAAAAAAAGGTTACTTGTAAATTTAAAAAAAAAAGGTCACTTGTAAATTTAAAAAAAAAGGTTACTTGTAAATTTAAAAAAAAAGGTCACTTGTAAATTTAAAAAAAAAGGTCACTTGTAAATTTAAAAAAAAAAGGTTACTTGTAAATTTAAAAAAAAAAGGTCACTTGTAAATTTAAAAAAAAAAGGTCACTTGTAAATTTAAAAAAAAAAAGTCACTTGTAAATTTAAAAAAAAAAAGTCACTTGTAAATTTAAAAAAAAAGGTTACTTGTAAATTTAAAAAAAAAAGGTTACTTGTAAATTTAAAAAAAAAGGTCACTTGTAAATTTAAAAAAAAAGGTCACTTGTAAATTTAAAAAAAAAAGGTCACTTGTAAATTTAAAAAAAAAAGGTCACTTGTAAATTTAAAAAAAAAAGGTCACTTGTAAATTTAAAAAAAAAAGTCACTTGTAAATTTAAAAAAAAAGGTTACTTGTAAATTTAAAAAAAAAGGTCACTTGTAAATTTAAAAAAAAAGGTCACTTGTAAATTTAAAAAAAAAAAGGTTACTTGTAAATTTAAAAAAAAAAGGTCACTTGTAAATTTAAAAAAAAAGGTCACTTGTAAATTAAAAAAAAAAAAGTCACTTGTAAATTTAAAAAAAAAAAGTCACTTGTAAATTTAAAAAAAAAGGTTACTTGTAAATTTAAAAAAAAAAGGTTACTTGTAAATTTAAAAAAAAAAGGTCACTTGTAAATTTAAAAAAAAAGGTCACTTGTAAATTTAAAAAAAAAGGTCACTTGTAAATTTAAAAAAAAAAGGTTACTTGTAAATTTTAAAAAAAAAGGTCACTTGTAAATTTAAAAAAAAAAGGTCACTTGTAAATTTAAAAAAAAAAAGTCACTTGTAAATTTAAAAAAAAAGGTTACTTGTAAATTTAAAAAAAAAAGGTCACTTGTAAATTTAAAAAAAAAAGGTCACTTGTAAATTTAAAAAAAAAAGGTCACTTGTAAATTTAAAAAAAAAGGTTACTTGTAAATTTAAAAAAAAAAGGTCACTTGTAAATTTAAAAAAAAAAGGTCACTTGTAAATTTAAAAAAAAAAGGTTACTTGTAAATTTAAAAAAAAAAGGTCACTTGTAAATTTAAAAAAAAGGTTACTTGTAAATTTAAAAAAAAAGGTCACTTGTAAATTTAAAAAAAAAAGTCACTTGTAAATTAAAAAAAAAAAGGTTACTTGTAAATTTAAAAAAAAAAGGTTACTTGTAAATTTAAAAAAAAAAGGTCACTTGTAAATTTAAAAAAAAAGGTTACTTGTAAATTTAAAAAAAAAGGTCACTTGTAAATTTAAAAAAAAAGGTCACTTGTAAATTTAAAAAAAAAAGGTCACTTGTAAATTTAAAAAAAAAGGTTACTTGTAAATTTAAAAAAAAAAGGTCACTTGTAAATTTAAAAAAAAAGGTTACTTGTAAATTTAAAAAAAAAAGGTCACTTGTAAAATTAAAAAAAAAGGTTACTTGTAAATTTAAAAAAAAAAGGTTACTTGTAAATTTAAAAAAAAAAGGTCACTTGTAAATTTAAAAAAAAAGGTCACTTGTAAATTTAAAAAAAAAGGTTACTTGTAAATTTAAAAAAAAAGGTCACTTGTAAAATTAAATTTTAAAAAAAGGTCACTTGTAAAATTAAATTTAAAAAAAAAGGTCACTTGTAAAATTAAATTTAAAAAAAAGGTCATTTGTAAAATTAAATTTTAAAAAAAGGTCACTTGTAAAATTAAATTAAAAAAAAAGGTCACTTGTAAAATTAAATTAAAAAAAAGGTCTCTTGTAATTTAAAAAAAACAAACAACAAACAAAAAACTCTCGGCTGAAAGTTGTGACTGACTAAATTCGTTTTGTTTCTATTTCAATAATAAAGAAATAAACTTGTTTGTTTATTTATTTTATAAAGTTTTTTAAAAAATATTGGCCCACTCGGTTAAAAAAAAGTCTCAATGTTTAAGAATTTGCCAAAAATAATCGCGACTTTTTATTGTTTGTTTTGTTTTATTGTTTGTTTTTATTGTTTTTATTGTTTTATTGTTTGTTCTAATAACATTTTTTGCGCTGACAGGCTTAGTATATAAATATATTTTTTTACATTTTCATCTCAAACAAGGCACATTGCCACTTTGATGTAGGGGGCTACTATCAGGGACATAAGCTACAGGGGTACTGTGTAGGAAGTTGGGCAGCAAGATGTCGGTTCACGTTACACTTGAACTTCTGCATGTCAGTACAGTTGGGGAAGCAGGAACCTGGAAGGGTATTCCAAAGTCTAGTGGTTCTGGGGAAGAAACTACTGGAGTAGAAGGCTTTCTTACATCTAGGGATCTCTACTGTGAAGGGGTAGGATTTTGCAGCTTGTCAGGTTTGTCGGGGGTATTTACGTCGAGGGGGTACAATATTGCTTGTGTAAGAGGGAATAATTAATAAAAATCGGGAGTTTTCTTTATAGGTATGGACTTAAACAAGATATTTGCCAAAAATCTCTCAAAACTTCTGAGTGAATTCGTTTTATTGATTATTATAAGATTGTTTTACGATATTTTACGCTGATGGACCCAGTTGATTGCCTTTAATCAGCAGCAGTGGCAATTTACGTCATTTTTAGTCGTACACATTTAGTAAAACCCAAGAACTTCTTGGATATTTTATACAAATGTGTTAAAAAAATTAAAAGTGAAAAAAGATTATTAGTATAGATTATTTTGAAACTAGCAATATCTGTGGAAATTCTCCCACAATACTCTGAGGCTCACAAGTAGTTGGTCTTCAAATACGGAATTTTAAATTACTTTTTCCACTTTAGAGATGAAGTATGAAGTATCTTATTGAGATTTTACTACCATATAAATATGAAGGGTAACAATATATATGTGTGTGTGTGTATATATATATATATATACATATATATATGTGTGTGTGTGTGTGTGTATATATGTGTGTGTGTGTGTATATATGTGTGTGCGTGTGTGTGTGTGTGTATATATATATATATATATATATATATATATATATATAGTTACCCACATACAGTACTGTTTTGCTGTTTCACAGCTCATCAGTGTGGTTAGACTACCTCAAGCCAGGATTGAAACCCGACTGCCCATATGACAGTCTGAGCTTCTAACCATTGTGCTATTCGGCTGCTGCTATGCGGGCAGTAAATTAACAATGTTTTGACATTCTCCAAATACCTAAGCTCAATTTGTTTGCACAAAGAGCATCGCTTCATACTCTAATGGTAATTTATATATCACTTCCCAATATGCTCAACCACATACAGTACTGCTTCGCTGTTTCACAGCTAATCAGCGTGGCTAAACAAGCAACTACCTCAAGCCAGGATCGAAACCCGACCATCCATATGACAGTCGGAGCTTCTAACCGTTGCGCTAATCGGCTGCTATATATATATATATATATATATATATATATATATATATATATACACACACACATGGAAATATACACACAAATGGAAAAAAAACAGATTGCAAGAGAAACAAACAGGAATTATCCCTCTTGTCAATGAAACATTGACAAGAGGGATAATTCCTGTTTGTTTCTCTTGCAATCTGTTTTTTTTCCATTTGGCAGGCATTCTGTTCAAGTACAAAAAGAAATTTTCTATATGTTTTTGACTTTGATGCAACTATGCCAAATTTATTTTTACACTCCAACAGAATGTTTAAACATTGACCTGCCAAATGGAAAAAACTGTTCACAACAGAAACAAACAAGAATAATATTCAACAATCGTACTTATATATATATATATATATATATACTAGCATTCCAGCCCGGCACTGCCTGGGTGTTTGGAGGTGTATGATGAGCAAAAAAAAAAAAAGTGGTCAATTTTTTTAACTTTGATCCCTATTATGACCCCTTAACATTTATTGTTTTGGGCTCAAATCAAGTTATTAAGTTAGATCCATGTCCAAGGAACGTATATCTAAAATTTCAAGTGTTTAGACCCAAAATTGTCGGAGGAGTTTGGTAGAGTTCTCAAAGGTCAAATAGTTGAACTTTGACCCCTTAACAGCCAAATTTCTGGCCGAAAACCGATTACAAAGATTTTCCCAAATCTCAGTACCCTATATATCAAATTTCGAGTCTGTAGACTAAAAATTGACAGAGTTATTGTGTAGGGAAATGTACAGACAGAAAGACACACACACAGACACTTTCACTGTTATATATATATATATATATATATATATATATATATATACACACACACACATATATTTTATAATTAAAAATATATCCCGTTAAAAAAAAAGGGACATCGCGAAAACAAAAATAAAGGGAAGGTAATCTTGCTCTCCTTTTCAGCACTTAGGAAGCAAAAATTAAATAAAAAGTAGGCAACAGTTAAAAACTGCTTACATATTGCTAAAAAATAGCAACAGATGTCTGAATACCCTATATACCAAATTTCAAATCTGCAGATCAAAAATTTGTTGAGTATATAGGTTTAGATGGTTGATTGCTTTTGTTTTACGGCATATCAACCCTTTTCAGGTTATTTAATGCCAAATCCAAAGATTTTGAAGAACAATTTTTTAATAGAATATATTTGTTTTTTAAGTCAGATTCTATTTAACCCATAGTTGGGACCCTAACAGGTACTACCACTCTGGGTCAGAGTGGACCTGGGAGCAATGGCAATTAAAGGGTGGCTCCACACTCCCCAAAGCCCGCAAGCTGGGGCCTCACCACTGGATATAGTTTAAGGTTATATCCAGGACCATAGGTTTAGAAGTGTCCCCACACACATTCTAATCTATATATATAAAGCTGCGTGTGTGTGTGTGTGTGTGTGTGTCTGGTCACGAATAGGCTCCTATATGGTTGACTATTTCAAAAAACTGATTACATATAATGACAGAAGATGTATCGAGACATAGGAATGGGTATGTTTGATCTGGCAGAACAGCGGTTCATTAAAATTGTGGGGTCTGCGTTCGCATCTGGTCCACAAAGTATGGAAATAAAAAATTTAAAAAAACGTTTACAAGTGTTTTTGATATAGATGTACATAAGAATACTTTGATAAGTATGTTCCAACTTAAATAGGGATGGTATAATAAAATTGTGGGGTCTGCATTCGTGCCTGGCCTCCATAGAATGGAAATAGGCATAAACTTTAATAAAGACTTTTCATATCTATCTGCGTAAGTATACTTTGATAATTATGGTTCAGTTTGAAGAAATATGGTATAATAAAATTATGGGGTGTTCGTTCGCGCCTGACCTCCATAGAATGGAAATATGTCACAAAGTTTAACAAGGTTTTTTAATATAGATCCACAGAATATTGTGATAAGTGTTTCAGTGTGAACAGGTATGGTATAATAAATTATGGAGTTTACCCATTTTATTTTTACTTTCATCATATTTTGCTTTGGTTTTGATACCCCCAAATTTGAAGCTATCTCTTTACAACCCTTCCTTTTCATAACCTATCATATCATACTTTCATAAATCAGAGTCCATTTTCTGTAGGCTGTTTTTGAACCCAGTCAACGACGGGTACTTTAATATATATATATATATATATATATATATATATATATATATATATATATATACGTATGAAATTAATTGCTTACTTGTGTCAGTTGCAGCACGGATTCTTCGGGACTTTTAAAACGCCGATCAATGACGTAGATACCGTATGATTTTGGGTCCATAACATGTTCTTGCATAAAACATCCAAATCCCGAGAGATTTGTGCTTACGCTTGGAATTCCCATGACCGTGCACTCGGCTTAAACAGAAGAAATCAAAGTTTATTGGAAAGCAAACATTAACAAAACTGAACTACTTTGGATTGTGTCATCAAATTCAATTTAACACTCGTTTTTAAATGTCAGCGTCTATTAGACATTTTTTTAGAAATTGACTCCCAAACGAAACTGTTGCTAATATGTAAAAGCTGTACAACATGTTTCGCAATTGTGGATTGAAAATTCGCATTATTTGGATTATTCAAACTACTGTTCACACTACTGAACAATTCATCCAAAACAAATTTTAATAAAGAATCTATTGAAACATTTCAACAAGTAATCCATACAGATTTCAACAATCCATCCAAAACACATTTCAATAAAGAATCTATCGAAACATTTCAACAAGCAATTTATACAGATTTGAACAATTCATTCAAACAAATTTCAAGAATCAATCCATCGAAACAAATTTTAATAAAGGATCTATCGAAACATTTCAACAAGTAATCCATACAGCTTTGAACAATCCATCCAAACATATTTCAATAAGCAATCCATCGAAACAAATTTTAATAAAGAATCTATCAAAACATTTCAACAAGCAATTTATACACATTTGAACAATTTATTCAAAATATTTCAATAAGCAATCCATTTAAACACATTTCAATAAACAACCAATCAAAACATTTCAGCAAGTAATCCATACAGATTTAAACAATTTATTGAAAACAAATTTCAATAAGCAATCCATTTATTTCAAAACAAATTTCAATAAGCAATCCATTTATTTCAAAACAAATTTCAATAAGCAATCCATTTATTTCAAAACAAATTTCAATAAGCAATCCATTTATTTCAAAACAAATTTCAATAAGCAATCCATTTATTTCAAAACAAATTTCAATAAGCAATCCATTTATTTCAAAACAAATTTCAATAAGCAATCCATTTATTTCAAAACAAATTTCAATAAGCAATCCATTTATTTCAAAACAAATTTCAATAAGCAATCCATTTATTTCAAAACAAATTTCAATATATGATTCATTTATTTGGATGTTAAACAGTCGAGTATGACTGACCACATATAGAGGGAAAAAGGAAACTATCTGCTTTTATGAGACGAAGTAAAAATTATAGACACAGAAGAACAATGAAGAATAAGACGACTCAAAAAAGCAGCAGATATCATTTAGTATCCTGATCTGCTAAACAATTCAACACAATATTTTTTGACAGAAGATCAAGGTCATTAGGTTGCTTTTTCAATTGGACAAATTTGTTTTTGTTTGTTTAAATAACTTGAAAGTCTAAGAATCAAAATATTTATTGGAGTTTACTAACATTATTCATACTTATCTATTAACATAGCTTTCGTAAGTTCAAGTTGGATAAGAATCACACACACAATGTAAATGGTTGTTCTTATAAAAACAAAAACCACAAAAATTGTTGTTGACCAATTAAAAAAAATTGAGCTTAATTTCCAAAAAAAAAAAAAAAAAAAAAAAAAAAAAGTTTCAATTTTTTTTAAACCTAGGTTTTATTTTATTCATGAACCTCTTTGCATTAACTGCATGATTCATTGTTCAATAAAATTGACTGGAAAGCAAGAAATATCAGTGTAGAACCATACGATCCTGCTCAATAAACGCAGACTCCAAGACTATTTGCCATGATTTTCTTCTCTTCCATCTTTTCTTCTCATTTAGACTGTGTCACTCTGGCGATCACCAAAGTATAAAAAGGATAAAACATAAAACAACAGAAACTCACAAAAGAAAACATGACTCCGTACATGATGCATAGATGAGTCGTGCTCTGAGTGTGTGTAATAAAGAACGCGCAAAACTGATAGTTGTCTGTCGAGGAATTTTTGTTGGTCAGTTCATTGGTTCATTTTCTCATCTGCTAAAACTCTGCTTGATTTCCTCTAAGCCACTAACTGCTGTCAAGTGTCTCAAACTAAAAACTGTCCATAAACTAATTCTGACTCCTAAATTTATTGACTCAAAATCAGAAATCCTATGTCTGGTCTTTTTGTCCAGGAGTGATCATAACTATCTCTCTTGGACACATCCATCCCATTTCTGTTTGCCTTTGTGCTTCTTGGTGAATAATTTCTAACCACAATTCTAGGTCATTTACTTCTAAAATCTTATGTTTTGTTAATCACTTCCTAACACTCTGGGGAGAATGTTCATAGGATTTCATCAATATAAAATCGAGAATATCTAGAATTTTCCAAGGATAAAGATAAAGCCTCTTTCTCTTTGTTAAAAAAATAATCTTGCTTATGCAGTTATTCTCTCTTTTCTTCATCATTATCAGTTATTTTTAAGATTATTCCTCTGCTTCTTTGCACAAAAATAAATCTGCATATGCTTAATCTTTTGTTTCTTTATTATTATAATCAATTATTATTAAGAGTAAGATATGATAATGATATCCTTGGCCAATATATCATCATCACACTTCAAACACTAGAAGACATTAACAAAAAATTAACTTAAAAACTCCAAATAATGTTCAACAAATAAGCCACAAAAGCTAGTCGTAATGAAGAGTGAAAATCTTGAGGAAGTTGACAACCACATCGACCAAGGAAGATGATGAAAAGTGACACTGATATCATTCCCGAAATAAAATGGCAAATTGCGCTTAGATAGATATGTTAGATAATCAGAGTGAGGTGTACCTAAACACTGAGAATCCAGAATGAATTGGAAAAAGAAAACAATAAGAATGATTCGTCCTAGTTATTGAACTTGTATTGTCGTAAGCTGCTGCCATCAAATAAGTTAAGATAAGAG
This sequence comes from Euprymna scolopes, assembly GCF_053919585.1. Lineage (NCBI taxonomy): Eukaryota > Metazoa > Mollusca > Cephalopoda > Sepiida > Sepiolidae > Euprymna > Euprymna scolopes. The sequence continues at coordinate 83,355,005 of NC_136517.1, forward strand.
GCAGATCAATTGTCAAAGTCAACAACATCATAAAGAGTAGAATGAACATTAAATGGAAAGTGTTCACTGAATACATCATGCATGTAATGACATGAAATGTCAGAATGATTCGTCCTAGTTATTGAACTTGATTTGTCATAAGTTGATGCCATCTAACGAGAGGCGAAGCAATTGTCAAAAAGGTCACAACGACTTACGGTACTTGTACAGTTTAATCAAGACATTAAAAAATATCGAAAAAAGGTTATATTGTATGTATCTGTTTTGGACTGAAGATCTTTGAAAAAAAATTTCACTTAATTTGATGGAATAGTTTTTTTTTTTACAGCGGAAAAACACGTTTTTATGAGAGCGCATTGAAGTCAGCCATCTTTGAATTCTTTGAACATGCCACGGGGAAATACTAGCTTTTCTTCCTAAAAATTGAACCTTTTGCTAGGTATCATAACAAATTGTTTTTTTCGCTGTAAAAAAAAAAAAAAAAACTTGATGAAATTAAGTGAAACTTTTTTTCAGAGAACTTTGTTCCATAACGGATATGTACAATATAACCTTTTTTTCAATATTTTCATTTTTTAATATCTTGGTTAAATTGTACAAGTACCCAAATTACATAATATAGGCTGAAATTGAATTGGGAGAGATTTTGTTTTGCCGGCAGAGAGAGAATGAATTCCAGTGGTGCACCCGCTGTCAGCCAACACACAAGCCCAAGCCATCTTCTCCCACTTCACTGCTGCTAACATCAACATCCAAATAAAGCTAATTTATATTTTTATAAAGCATTCATTTCTCTGTAATCATTTTTACAACTAAATATTTGTAAAGGACGTGTGCGTGCGTGCGTGTTACTGGTGTTGTCGTACTCACCTGGCGTATATCCCCAAGGTTCGTAATAAGATGGAAACACACCAAGATGACAACCTCTCACAAAATCTTCATAGTCCAAACCAAATAATGGATTAGTCGAGTTTAAAAATTCTGGGTGAAAGATTACCTGAAAAAAAAAAAAAAAAAAAAAATATTGAAAAACATGTTATATAAAAGAACTAATAATGCCAATTTTTTTTTTTTTTTTTTTTTTTTTTTACATAACCACTTATCAAGGCCAGAGACCACTCGAGGATAAGGGTTAAGAATGTACAGTAGTCAATGGGACAATATAGTAATCGTTAGTAATGGAAATTCAGTAAATTTGTTAAGTGGGACGGCTCATCAAGAACTTGTTTACGTTGGACTTGAAGACAACCATATTGTAGTCAGCTAGAAAGCTGAAAAACAGAAGACAATTCCACAGGCATGCAGTTCTAAGAAAGAAGCTTTGTTCATGGAATTTACGTTTAGGTTTAGGCACAGATAAAGAGTGGGGGGGGAATTATTGATAGTGATAGGCAAAATTCTGTATAAAAATAAATTGTCATAAATTAAAAAAAAAATACTCATCATAAATACAAAAAAAAGTCTAAATCCATAAACAATTACTTTGTAGGCTTTCTACAGTAATAGTCTGTTATTTATTTTTGAGCATACATGGAAATTAAGGAAATTAATTATTGACAGTGGTTGTAGCTAGACGATTTTTTGTTGTTAATGCTTTACGGAAGGGTGGGAGACTATAGATTGAAGCTCAGTCGAGTCTTTGCCATGAAAATAACGATAGAGTAGAGTAAGATTAGCAATGTGTCTTTCGTGAGAAAGCGGCTGTTGGGAGGATTTATATTGAAAAACATATTTTATCCAATAGCATGTAGTTAAATATCGATTTGGGCGTCCAAGGATTTTGACAATATGGCAAAGATGTCATTTTAACATCAAGATTATAAGATAACATTCAAGAAAATCTTGCTCATATTTTGAGATTTGCTAGGATCCATTTTTATTTTTAAGATCGAAATTTATTTTTAATTGTATATTTGAATGCCTCTCTTTCAATTTTTGCTCATTTCAAATGCTAATGTTTTTGTGACATTTCATGTTTCATTTTTATTAATATATTTTGCTTTGAAATTTTTAAAATTTATTTTTTAAATTTATCTTCAAATTAGTATAAAATTAAATGTTTGCAGTAAAATAAATAAAAAAAATTTTATTTGCTAAAGAAACATATTTCTTGTGTTATTAGAATTAAAGGCTTATTTGTTAATAACTTGCTTTGAATAATAATAGCAACAACAACACCAATAATAATAACAGCAACAATAATAACAAGAATAAGAAGGCTGTAAAAATTGACATAATTGAATAAGGGTGCAAAAATTGACTAGTCTGAATAAGAATTATGGAAAAATTAACAAAATAAAAAATTATATATTTAAATAAAAAAGGGTGTAAAAATTTACTAATTTGAACAAAAAGGGTGTAAAAATTAACAAAATAAAAAATTATATATTTAAATAAAAAGGGTGTAAAAATTAAAATAAAAAAATTATATATTTAATTAAAAAAGGGTGTAAAAATTTACTAATTTGAACAAAAAGGGTGTAAAAATTAACAAAATAAGAAAATTATATAATAATAAAAAAAGTGTACCAATTGACTAATTTGAATAAGAAAGATGTAATACGCTACCTTTACTCTGTCATCTTTATGATTAAACAATTTACAACGACGAATGGCATTTAAAACCTGATCCGCTCCATCATCAACAACGTTGTGAGTGCAAATTGGAGGAAGTTCACGGCGCTGAACGAAACAGATGAAATAATATGTTAAATAAAATCGTACAATTGGTCAACATTGAAAGGGAAAAAAAAATTTATTTTGTGGTATTAGATATATATTTGACACAATTTATCAATTTTCAAACACTGGTAATGATATACAATAGATATTCAAAGAATTGATTTTCCATTTATTAAATTCCAAGTTAGTAAAAACTATCAGATAAATTACAGATTCTTTTTCAAATAATTTAGATTAGCAGGATCCGTGGAAATTCCATGTAACAAGAAATATATTTAATCAACAAATATGCTCCGATAAAGTTTATATTTTTCAGGATTATGCAAAAGATTTGATTTTGGACAGAAAAACCAATAAAGTGCAGCAAATATGAGTTTATTAATATTATATGAAAATAATATCCAGTGTATTTTAAACATAGAACTGATCCAAATGAGATAAATTAATAAATACTTTGAAAAAAAATTTCGGACATAATTTTTAAACAATTTAAAAAGCTTTTTCTAGAACTATCATAAAATAACTGACAAGTCTTCAGGGTTTGTTCATAAGTTAAAATAACAGAATATCTTTTGTCGTATTAGATATATATTTGACACCATTTCTCAATTTCCAAACACTGATCTTCAATTGATGTATTTAATTTCCAAGTTAGGAGAGAATATCAGATAAATCACAGATACTTTTTCAAATAATTTAGATTAGCAGGACCTGTGGAAATTCCAGGAATAAAAAATATATTTAATCAGCAAATATGCTTTGATAAAGCTTATATTTTTCTGGATAATGCAAAAAAAAAAAAAAAAAAAAAAAAAAAAATGTTTTTTTTTAACAGAAAAAAAAAAAAATGAGCATTTCTATGAAATTTTAAAATATAAAACTGATCCAAATGAGACAAATTAATAAGTACTAATAAATACTCAGAAAGTAATATTGTGCTACATAGTTCAATACGAATAAATATATGCAGGTCAGTAAAGACTGTAATTATACTGCATCAGCTATAAAGTTTTTTTTTTGTTTTTTTTTTCTACTAGATTTCAACTGTTAACTATTCTGGTCTTTTACCACTAAATCAATGAACATTTAAAAAAAAAAGAAAAGAAAAAAAAAAAGAAAAAAGAAAATCTCACCTGTGCTGCATAAATGCATCTCTTTAATTTCACAAGATCCTCTTCCAATAAAATGTCGCTTCCTTTCGGAATATTGCCTCTACAAGGAAAACACAGAACAAATGAACTTTTGTTGACTTAAAAAAAAAAAAACAAATCTATAATATAAATCTCACCTGTCTGTTTGTATGTATGTATGTATGTATGTGTGTGTCTACCTAAAATTTTTGACAGAGGCAACAGATTTTCACGAGATCAGTATCATTTTGAAGCTCAATCCTCCGGACGACAAATATTTAAAAATTGGCCCAAAACATTTATTCCTTCACCCTCAACTGGGCACTTTTCTGTAAGGAGGGGATCACTTTTTTCCTACCCTAACCATCTCCATCGTCCAAAAGATAAGCTACATTTTACAAACATTCATTCCTTGTCAATTCATACAAACCTACAAACATTTTACGAACATTCATTCCTTGTTAAATCGTACATACCTGCAAACATTCTACGAATATTTCACCGTAATATAAACTGTCAAATATCTCCATCGGACAATCCATTCTTCATTAAATCACATTCCATCCTACAAACAGTTTGCCGCTCCTAATACCTAATGGTAGTAAATAAAGTCGGTTCTCAACCTTCAATATTCGTTTGTCTTTAATTATATGGAGTCAGAATCTACACACTTCCAATGTTGTTCATTTCATGTATGCTTTGTTGTGACCTCTATGGCATCCTTTCCCACCCCTAATCCTTTTTATAAATACCAAGGCCATAATATTACACAATTTATCTATGTTCAACATATACATCTTCAAATAATTGAACAAGATCCTCTTCCTAAAATGTCGCTTCCTTTCGGAATATTGCCTCTACAAGGAAAACACAGAACAAATGAATTTTTGTTGACTTCAAGAAAAAAAACAAATCTATAATATAAATCTATTTATTATTCTATTTATGACATCTTATTAGATTTTAGAACAATTCATTTTAAAATGGCTAAAATCTAATTGTTATGCATCGGTGACTCCAAATAATCAACAATTATTCTTTTTTGCATTTTATATTTTGTGATTGGATAATCACATTTTTTTTTACTAGGTGTGAAAGGTGATAACGTAGGTACAAACGAAAGAAGAAGTGGATAATTATAAAGATTGTGTAGAGAAGAAAGATATTTACCGCATACATGTTTCTAAAAGACGTTCTCCAATTTGACTCACGATATGGTTGGTTGTGTCTTGCAACTGTTTTGAAATGGCCTGACCTCGGAGGGAGTCAACGTTGTAATTGTTGGTTCGCGTTGGGAAAATGAGGAAAGCTACGACTGTCATTTCGCTGCCATTTTGCTGGGAACAGAAAATGGAATAGTAACAAAAATATCTGAGATTTCTCATTTATCAAATATTGGTATCGACTACAAACTATATGCAGCGTGGATACAAAATATAAGTAAAAATATTGATGTCTTAAAAAAGTAATTAAATTATTGGTGTCTTTTTAAAATTAATAAAAATATTAATGTCTTTCAAAAAATTAACAAAAATATTAAAGTCTTTCAAAAAATTAACTAATATTTTGATGTCTAAAAAAATTAACAAAAACATTGGTGACTTTCAAGAAAAATGAATAAACTATTGGTGGATTTTAAAAAAAATGAATAAAATTATTGGTTTCTTTCAAAAACTTAACAAAAATATTGGTTTTGTTAAAAGCTCCTATTTGTGAAAATTATTTTTTATTTATATATAGCTTGCTTGGCAATAATGTAATTAACATTTCTATGCAATTTAATTGGTATTTGTTTCTTGTCAGATGTTCTTTTATTAATACTGGATTATTTTTATAAATGTGTTTGTACAAATTAGTTTCTATAACAAGCCCCTATAATTTGGGAAAAAGCTACATTTCCAACTAATTTTTTTAATTTTTTGTTACTTTTAATATTTACTATGTATACGTAGATATTTTTTTGCATTTTATTTATACTAGAATTTTGGGAACTATGCGCCAAAATTCTAATATACATTAATTTTATTAATACATGTTTTATTGTTAGTTCTTGATTGCAATGGTTACCCCGAGATTAGTCTTCTCCTCCCAAGCAAATGTATGCAGATTAGTCTATTTAGATAATATGAATTGCAAATGTAAATGTTATTTTTACAATGTGATTTTATTATTTGTATTGAACTATGTAGCACAATATTACTTTTGGGGTATTTATTAGTTCTTATTAATTTCTAATTTTGAGTCAATTCTATATTTAAAATACAATGGACACTTTTCATAGAAATGTTAATAAACTCATATTTGCTGCGTGTTATTGTTTTTTCTGCTCCTGAAAACTAATTTTTTGCGTTATCCAGAAAAATATCAACTTTATCAAAGCATAGTTGTTGATTAAATATATTTCTCATTATATGGAATTTCAAAGGGTCCTGTTAGTATTAAATATTGCATTTAGTTAATATATGTTTTATTGTTAGCCTTCGATTACAAGGTTAGTCTTAACTCCCTAAGCAGATATTTTGTGGATGATACGAATTACAAGTGTAAATGTTATTTTGATGAAATTAAAAAGATAAAGCACGAGTTTCCAGTCTCGTTTTTGCAACTTTAACAGAGAAACAAGAAATTAGGTTTACCTTGAGATGGTAGTTCAGTCGAGCCAAAGACTCGATGAACAGGTCGGCACCTTTGTTTGAAAACTCGTAACGCCCGGCAATAAACAAGTAGAGAGTCTTCTCCAAATCAAAGTCATAATGGCTGTCAAAAATGAAATTAGACATTTTTTTAAAATTCTTTTAAAAATGAAATCAAATCAACAGAAGTACAAGACATTTTTTTAGATAAGGGTTGATAATTTGGATCATTCAGACTATTGATCTCATTTTGGGTGTAATTTTCACAACGTTTTGACCAATGTAAACTCTGACATTCCTCAGGTGTATCCTTCAGAATTTTTATGCCAAACTTGGGAACACAAATAATTTATATTTTTAAAAAGTTAATTTTTTTTTAAATGAAAATTGCTTCAGACAAGACATAAAGCCATTTGATATAATGAGCTAGAAAAAAAAATTACTTTAAAGCTTTAAGGTAAAAAACAAAAACAAACAAACTACCCAACGATTTAATACACTTGGGTACATTGTTCTTGTTTCATCAGCCATGATTTGGTAGAAGTGTTAATTTATACTATTACAGTTATTATTTGAAGTTTAGACCATCATTGTAAGCTGATTATGTCTACAGAAGATTTAGATGCACCTTTTTTTCTTACATTATTCGAAATAAAAATAATTATTAAATTCTTTAGTAATAAATAATAATAGTCCCCATCCAGACAAGATTAGGTTTGAAGATTCCAAAATCCATACTAGAATTGGACACATGGACACATGGCATAATGGTTAAAAGCATTGGTTAACAATGTTCTAAATAACAGTATCCAAGCGATAATAACTAAGAGGAAATATAAATTAACATTTCTACTCGGTCATGGCTGACGGAATGAGAATAACCTATCCTTGTGGATTAAATAAAAGGTTCAGTTGAAAATTACATTTGAGATTACCAAGTTTGACATTAAGATTTCAAAGTTTGACTAGAAAGTTCCCAAGTTCGAAAGAATCTACCGAAAGAAGGTTGGAGGTTACATTGGCTGAAATGTTGTGAATAGAACAATCAAGATGAGACTTGCAGTTCGCGTAATACGAGATTTACAAAATGTTAGCATTCTATTTTTATATTTTCTTGAAAATTTAACAATAAATTCTTTGAATTTTACCAATTCTTAACAAACGTGTTCTCAAGATCAGGAGATACAAATTAAAAAAAATCTTTGTTATTAAAAAAAGGTCAAATATAAATCATCATCATCATCATCATACAATTGAAGATCATCATCCGCAATTCTTTCACAAATAAAAAGAAACAAAAGATAAAGAAAAAAAGGCAGAAGTCGTTTATTTCTTTTACACGGCATAAAAAAAAAATATAAAAAAAGATCAAGTAACATCATCATCGTCATCATCATTGTTGTCTATTTCTTTTTCACAAACACACACACACACACACACACACACAAACACAAGAATAAAAAAGAAAGAGAGGAGATGAAAATAGAATGTACAAGAAAGAAAAGAGCCAAAGTCGTTTTTACCCATAAAAATGGCCGCGGATGAAATCGTTAATTTTTGCTTTGTATCGTGCATGAAGGTTTTGAAATTCATGGATGGCACTGAATTTTTTGACATTCAACCCGTTCGGTGTGATAAGATCTGCAAATAAAGAATACAAAATATTTCGAAACATTCGTATGAAATCAAGCACAGGATATAAAATAACATGAAATTAAACATACTTTTAAGAAAACACATTGTGGACGTATTTTCGGCAGCCTCGTAACTCTGGCTTTCCCTACTTTGCAACAGAGTCCTCATGAAAAATACTTCTGACAAAGGAGAAAAAATTACGGTCCACTTGGATGTTAGTTTAATGTAAACGGTATCTAGAGACGACTTGAGAAATTATCTCTTTCTTTTCTTGTTGCCACGTCATTAATAAGGATGCCGGAGGTAAACGTTTCACCTGGGTTGACGTTATCTACCTGATAGTCTGAAGACACCAACCTTGCAGTAATTTTCAAGGAGGCTGTTTGTTTCTTTGTTGAACATAATTCATGATGGTTTTTGTGTTGGCATTCGTTTCGCTGATATCTTTCTATTAGGAATTCTTTCTAGAAGGATACTAGCCTGGGTACCCGGCGTTGCCCAGGTGTAAAACAAAACAAGTGTTAGTAGGCAGGCAGGTTCGAACCCGTGACGCGACGGCGGAAAAAGCAAGTGAAAGAAAAACTGACGTCTTACCGCTACGCTATGACGCGACAGGAAGTGAAAAGAAAAAGGCCACGGGGAGATAACTTAGTTTAACACGTCGACCCTCCCTCCCCATCTTTAATTCTAGCTTTTCTTCCTAAAAATCGAACCTTTTGCTCGGTATCATAACAAATTGTTTTTTCGCAGTAAAAAAAAAACAAAAAAAAACAAACAAAAAAAACTACTTGATGAAATTAAGTGAGATTTTTTTTTTCTCCGGAGAACTTCATTCCATAACGGATATGTACAATATAATCTTTTTGTTTTTTTTTCGATATTTTCATTTTTTAATGTCTTGATTAAACTGTACAAGTACCAATAGTATTCATGTCACATCAAGTTATTTTGTAGAAGGTTTTTATTCTTCAAGCTTTTTGTATCTCGTTCGTAGTGTTTGTTTTGCTTTGGTTGTTTTATTGTGGACTTTATCGTTTTTGTTCCCTGCCCTGCAGAACATGAATGAGTTTTGCAATGGGAGAGGGAAAAGGGTTACAGTATTAATGTTTGGTACATTTTAAGTCAGGGGAAGTGGGGGATAGAAGAAAGAGAAAGGGGAAATGGAAAGGAGGAAAAGGTGGGTTGTTGGTTTTGCAGAACATAATTAAGTTTTGCAAAAGGAAATAGAAAAACAAAAGCATCAATGTTCGGTGCATTTCGTCTCAGGAAGTCAATATCTTCAGACAGCCTGATCTGGTAGCACCAGAGAAAACTTGGAATCAAGTGATTGGACGCCACTATGTAGAGTAAAATTTGGAGACAGCTAACTTGCTGAACCATGAGAACTGGAGAGCGAGTTTACCTGCATTCATCCAGGATTGGGCTCAGCTGGCTCCTCCAGAACATACAGTGTCCCAAATAATGCAGACCATGCACAATGGTTTGCAGTAGCCAAAATAGTTACAGGTAGTTAATCTCGCAACCAGCGATGAACATTGTGGACCTACGGAATGGAGGTAGGTTTGATGTTGCATTTGATGGTGTGTGATCACTATGGCTATGACAACAGCATATTCTGATCATTCTTTTGACTCTCGAGTATATATCCGACACAGTTAATCAACCGAGAACCACATCACTCTATATAAAAGCATATAAGATATCAACAGATATACACTAGAGAGTAAATACAAAATGAAAAGATAACGCTGTTGTCCTAGCCCTAGTAATCACGTCTTTGGCTGGCCTTCTAGGTGTCTTCACCAATCTTGAAGTGATTCCGGAGCTATCGCTCCATGTATTCACTCACTCGTGTTGCGGCCAAATTGAGCAAAGTCTCCTCTTTAAAAGAGTGGTTGAGGGGGGATTATCCTGCATCACATCCAGATTTGTTGTGTATTGGAGTGTGCGCTTGCATAAGATCAGAAAATGTCTGACCCCCGAACAAGGGCAAAAACGACGTTAAATGAATAAAAAAAGAGGAGGAAGAAATAGCCAGCATTAATTATGACACCAAACTTTGGGCCTTTTTGATTTAGTTTCAATTTTTAGAAAAATTTTATTCTTCAGATTTCATTCAGTAATCATTCTTCCTGAGATGTTGTTAGCAAATGACTGAAGAAGCTTCTCCTTGATTTCAGTCATTGGACAGTTGGTTCACGTTCATGAAGAAGATGACGTTCATCACTCATAGCCTTAGAGATCTCTACTTGGCTGACAATTTCTCGTCTCACAGCTGCAGAAGAATATGTTGCAAAGACTATTTTATTTGTTAACGTCACAGCCTTTGTTCCCTTATTTTTACAAAGAAGACCTACCTGCACAAGTCAGGTTTCTCCTGACATGTTACTCGTCCAAAAATTGGTCATTTGTTCAACTCAACAAGGGTCATCTATCGACTTCCAAGTGTGAATCTGACATTTGAGATGAAGTCATTTGAAAACGATTCATTTTCGCATCTTCTTCCATCCTCAATACGTACCTGGTTTCCGACTAAGAAGATGCTCACTCTCAAGTCCCGTGATTTCCGATACTGTTGAAAAGACATCCGCGCAATGCACAGCCGATCTTTCCATGCAATAACGATGGTAGATTTGACGATCTCCAGCTTCTTTATCCACACCAAACTAACAGGTAAATAACAAAAACATTTATAGGAAACAATGTATGAGAAACAATTTATAGGAAATGATGTATGAGAAACAATATATAAGGGAGAATGTATAGGGAATAGTTTAGAAGATATAATTTATAAGAAACAATGTATAGGGAACAATTTATAACAAACAATGTATAGGGAACAATTTATAACAAACAATGTATAGGGAACTATTCATAACAAACAATGTATAGGGAACAATTTATAACAAACAATGTATAGGGAATAATTTATAACAAACAATTTATAGGGAACAATTTACAAGAAATAGTGTTTATGGAAAAATTTATAAGAAAATGTATAGGAAATAATTTACAAGAAGCAATGTATACGGAACAATTTATAAGAAGCAATATATAGGGAACAATTTATAAGAAGCAATGTAGAGGGAGCAATTTATAAGAAACAATGTATAGGGAACAGTTTATAAGAAACAATGTACAGGGAACAATATATAGGGAACAATTTATAACAAACAACGTATAGGGAACAATTTACAAGAAATCGTATTTATGGAAAAATTTATAAGAAAATGTATAGGAAATAATTTATAAGAATATATGTATAGGGAACAATTTATAAGAATCAATGTATAGGAAACAATTTATAAGAAGCAATGTATAAGGAAAAATTTATAAGAAACAATGTACAGGGAACAATTTATAACAAACAACGTATAGTATAGAGAATAATTTATAAGAAACAATGTATGGGGAACAATTTACAAGAAATAGTGTTTATGGAAAAATCTATAAGAACATGTATAGGAAATAATTTATAAGAAGCAATGTATAGGGAACAATTTATAAGAAGCAATATATAGGGAACAATTTATAACAAACAATGTATAGGGAACAATTTATAAGAAGCAATGTATAGGGAACAATTTATAACAAACAATATATAGGGAACAATTTATAACAAACAATGTATAGGGAACAATTTACAAGAAATAGTGTTTATGGAAAAATCTATAAGAAAATGTATAGGAAATAATTTACAAGAAGCAATGTATAGGGAACAATTTACAAGAAGCAATGTATAGGGAACAATTTATAAGAAGCAATGTAGAGGGAGCAATTTATAAGAAACAATGTATAGGGAACAGTTTATAAGAAACAATGTACAGGGAACAATATATAGGGAACAATTTATAACAAACAACGTATAGGGAACAATTTACAAGAAATCGTATTTATGGAAAAATTTATAAGAAAATGTATAGGAAATAATTTATAAGAATATATGTATAGGGAACAATTTATAAGAATCAATGTATAGGAAACAATTTATAAGAAGCAATGTATAGGGAACAATTTATAAGAAACAATGTACAGGGAACAATTTATAACAAACAACGTATAGTATAGAGAATAATTTATAAGAAACAATGTATAGGGAACAATTTACAAGAAATAGTGTTTATGGAAAAATCTATAAGAAAATGTATAGGAAATAATTTATAAGAAGCAATGTATAGGGAACAATTTATAAGAAGCAATATATAGGGAACAATTTATAAGAAGCAATGTATAGGGAACAATTTATAAGAAGCAATGTATAGGGAACAATTTATAACAAACAATATATAGGGAACAATTTATAACAAAATGTATAGGGAACAATTTACAAGAAATAGTGTTTATGGAAAAATCTATAAGAAAATGTATAGGAAATAATTTACAAGAAGCAATGTATAGGGAACAATTTACAAGAAGCAATGTATAGGGAACAATTTATAAGAAGCAATGTATAGGGAACAATTTATAAGAAGCAATGTATAGGGAACAATTTATAAGAAGCAATGTAGAGGGAACAATTTATAAGAAGCAATGTATAGGGAACAATTTATAAGAAGCAATGTATAGGGAACAATTTATAAGAAACAATGTATAGGGAACAATATATATGGAACAATTTACAGGAAAGAATGGATAGGAAACAGTGTATAGGGAACAATTTATAAGAAACAATGTATAGGGAACAATATATATGGAACAATTTACAGGAAAGAATGGATAGGAAACAGTGTATAGGGAACAATTTATAAGAAACAATGTATAGGGAACAATATATATGGAACAATTTACAGGAAAGAATGGATAGGAAACAGTGTATAGGGAACAATTTATAAGAAACAATGTATAGGGAACAATATATATGGAACAATTTACAGGAAAGAATGGATAGGAAACAGTGTATAGGGAACAATTTATAAGAAACAATGTATAGGGAACAATATATATGGAACAATTTACAGGAAAGAATGGATAGGAAACAGTGTATAGGGAACAATTTATAAGAAACAATGTATAGGGAACAATATATATGGAACAATTTACAGGAAAGAATGGATAGGAAACAGTGTATAGGGAACAATTTATAAGAAACAATGTATAGGGAACAATATATATGGAACAATTTACAGGAAAGAATGGATAGGAAACAGTGTATAGGGAACAATTTATAAGAAACAATGTATAGGGAACAATATATATGGAACAATTTACAGGAAAGAATGGATAGGAAACAGTGTATAGGGAACAATTTATAAGAAACAATGTATAGGGAACAATATATATGGAACAATTTACAGGAAAGAATGGATAGGAAACAGTGTATAGGGAACAATTTATAAGAAACAATGTATAGGGAACAATATATATGGAACAATTTACAGGAAAGAATGGATAAGAAGCAATGTATAGGGAACAATTTATAAGAAGCAATGTATAGGGAACAATTTATAAGAAGCAATGTATAGGGAACAATTTATAAGAAGCAAATTATAGGGAACAATTTATAAGAAGCAATGTATAGGGAACAATTTATAAGAAGCAAAGTATAGGGAACAATTTATAAGAAGCAATGTATAGGGAACAATTTATAAGAAGCAATGTATAGGGAACAATTTATAAGAAGCAATGTATAGGGAACAATTTATAAGAAGCAATGTATAGCGAACAATTTATAAGAAGCAATGTATAGGGAACAATTTATAATAAGCAATGTATAGGGAACAATTTATAAGAAGCAATGTATAGGGAACAATTTATAAGAAACAATGTACAGGGAACAATATATAGGGAACAATTTACAGGAAAGAATGGATAGGAAACAGTGTATAGGGAACAATTTATAAGAAGCAATGTATAGCGAACAATTTATAATAAGCAATGTATAGGGAACAATTTATAATAAGCAATGTATAGGGAACAATTTATAAGAAGCAATGTATAGGGAACAATTTATAAGAAACAATGTACAGGGAACAATATATAGGGAACAATTTACAGGAAAGAATGGATAGGAAACAGTGTATAGGGAACAATTTAAGAATGTTAATGTTCATATAAAAAATCTTTAGAAAAAACTGAAATATAAAAATAAAATAAATTATCATCAGTATTATAAAGCCGAGTTATTCAAAGTTTGTTTCTTATATTTTTTTTTATTTCAAAATATATGCTAAAATATTCCTCAGTTTGGGAAATTAAGTTACGCTTACAAAAATGCAAGACTTCCATTTTTAATTAGTTGAAGCTTGCAAATAATCCACCAAGTGCCCTAATTTTTTCTTGGCTTTTTGTCTAAGAGTGAAGTGTGGTATCTCTGCTGGTTTCAAATCAATAAATTTTTATCATTTTATTATCAGCAATGAAAAATTAAGTTTTAAACAAAATTAAAGGAATCGTTTTTGGAATCGGAAATTAGGTTCAAATTTTTCCAATTTCCATACCAACTCTGATATTTCTAATTTTTCCGATTCCGATTAATCGTCCCAACATTAGTATGTAGATAATAGTGCTCAATAATAAATAAAACTATTTGTTTCTATTAATATTTTTACTTACACAAAGCTTATTAAACTATGATTGAAACATATCCATTGATGTGTAGCTTTTGACATGATCATATAAATAAAAATATAATTATATATTTTTATTGTTTGAGCTGCAGTTTTAACATTGCACATGTTTACACATGTAGACTCAACACGTTGTAACAGAGTACGTCGCAAGGAACATAGGACAAGTAATAACTAGACTCCATTTTTTTTTTTAAACAGTGATCACCACTTATCAAGGCCCGGAAGCCACTCAGGGATAAGGGTTATTGCAAGTACATTACGTTAGTGTGGAGATTTGATGAAGTGTTTACTTAAGGGGGCGGTTCATTTGGAATTTGTTAACATTGGACTTGAAGACATCCAAGTTGTAGTCCGGAGGGAAGCAGGCAGACAGAACAGAGTTCCACAGGCGTGCAGTTCTAAGAAAGAAGCTCTGTTCATGGAATCCACGTTTTGATTTAGGCACAGATAAAGAGTGGGGGAAATTTTTCACAGTGGATTCGGCTAGACGGGTGTTTTTCATGAAAGATTGGCGAGGGGGGACCAGAGATTGGAGTTCAGACGAGCACCTGCCATGGAAATAACGATAAAATAAGGATAGGCTCGCAACGCCTCTTCTGTGGGAGAGAGGTTGCAGGGTAGAGAAAAGGGCATCCCCCACTAAGCCACGAAGTCTATTTTGTACTCTGTCAAGGCAGGATAGGCTGTTTTTTGCAGCTCCTGCCCAGATATGGCAACAGTATTCCATCCTTGGACGTACTTGGCTTTTATATAGATAGAGAATTGCATCAGTAGTGAGATATCTTCTGGAGTGGTAGAAGGATCCCACCATCTTTCCAGCGACCTTGGCAACAGACTTGATGTACGTGTTCCATTTCAGATCAGGAGTAACGACAGCATTTATTTCCTCATTCTCCCACCATGTGTGACTTCTCGTTATGGCTGTGACATCATTTATTTTTTTTTTTTTTACACAGTGATCACCACTTATTAAGGCCCGGAAGCCACTCAGGGATAAGGGTTATTGCAAGTACATTACGTTAGTGTGGAGATTTGATGAAGTGTTTACTTAAGGGGGCGGTTCATTTGGAATTTGTTAACATTGGATTTGAAGACATCCAAGTTGTAGTCCGGAGAGAGGCAGGCAGACGGAACAGAGTTCCACAGGCGTGCAGTTCTAAGAAAGAAGCTTTGTTCATGGAGTCCGCGTTTTGATTTAGGCACAGATATAGAGTGGGGGAAATTTTTCACAGTGGATTCAGCTAGACGGGTGTTTTTCGTGAAAGATTGGTGAGGGGGGACCAGGGATTGGAGTTCAGACGAGCACCTGCCATGAAAATAACGATAAAACAAGGATAGGCTCGCAACGTCTCTTCTGTGGTAGAGAGGTTGCAGGGTAGAGAAAAGGGCATCCCCCACTAAGCCACAAAGTCTATTTTGTACTCTGTCAAGGCATGATAGGCTGTTTTTGGCAGCTCCTGCCCAGATATGGCAACAGTATTCCATCCTTGGACGTACTTGGCTTTTATATAGATAGAGAATTGCATCAGTAGTGAGATATCATCCACGTGTTGCGAGGCTATATAAAGCATGTTCACGACTTAGTAATAAGGAAAACCATTATATATATATATATATATATATATATATATAAAACTACATTATTTATTTAAAACAAAGCAAAACAAAGCTCATACATTGGTGCAATAATTTGGAAGTCATGTAAGGATGTGTGATAGTGGCTTGTACATGTTGACCTCTGTGGAAGTGTGCACAAATAGAGGTTATAGTTCATACTTTACACGAGCGATATATAGCTTAATTATAAAAGTCTTGGATTGTTCATATTGTATTACCTCTACATGTAAGTATCTTACAGGTAACTATGTTTATACAAAAAATATGCAAGCCTACCTCACATTTCTGTTTGCTGCTCTTCGAGTGCATGCTTATGAAGCATGTGTTTATACGTGTGCACTGCTTGATGTCTAGCGAAAAAGAGGGAAAGTCAAGGGAAACAGAGGGCTATGTCAAAGGTCACATAGCTTCGATATGCATACATTTTCCTTCCCTGAAATCTCATTTTGAAAGAAGGAAAATGTTTCTATTCATTTTGGAGTGAACGACTTCAGAATTGAAAGCAAGTTGAAGTGAATAGCAGCAACTCTGTCTCTCGTTCTTGAGATGTATGCACCTTTCTGTTTAGTTTGAAGAAAATGTGAAAAAGGTTTTGAAAAATGCAAAATGACAAGAAGAATCATTTGAATGACTTCAATAAAGCTTAATGTAGTTTGCTTGAAGCATTGTGTAGCGTGTATATAAATGGAAATGTATGCGTATCAAAGTTATGCACGTGCTTCACTCCATGCGTGTGTGTGCTACTGCACACAGCTTGTTCTGTGTTTGGGTGTTTGATCTAGACAAAGCAAACTGGTAGGTATAAACAGCTCACTATACACGTCTCTAACATAACTTTTTAAAATTTTTTATAACTTTTTTATAACTTTTTAAAAATTAAAAAAAATTTTTTTTTATAACTTTTTAAAAATTAAACTAAAATTTTTTTATAACTTTTTAAAAATCAAAAAAAAATTTTTATAACTTTTTAAAAATAAAAAAAAAATTTTTTTTTATAATTTTTTAAAAATTAAAAAATTTTTTATAATTTTTTTATAGCTTTTTAAAATAAAAAAAAATCTTTTTATAATTTTTTTTCTTATAGTGATATTATTTTGCATTTTGTATGCATTTGCACGTGCATGTCCGTGTTTTGTTATGCAACACTGACTAGATTAAGTAAAAGAGCTAAAGACGTTAGGATTGTATACACAGGAATTAACCATCTTGGTATACCAGTTCCCATTTGATCAACAGTTAAGCAACATTGAGCCTGGTCAGTATCAGATGGGTGACCATGTAGAAATACCAGGCACTATATGTAGGAGAACACTGACACTTTCCTACAAGAACTGCGAAAATATAACTAAAATATAATTAAAACCGGAAGTCGGTTGGATCGTTAAATACGCTAACTAAGAAAAAAAAAAAGAAAGAAAAATCACATTGTGTTTTTTTTTTTTTGTTTTCTATTAATAAACTTACATTTTGTAAATTGTTGTAGAAATCTGTCTTGGCTGCACAGAGGTAACGCCCCAACAGCGTGGCATGGGTGGTAAAAATCGTGGCGCAGTCAACTTGACGTGTGTGGGTAAAAATCAAGCCGACGCCAGCCAGCCATTCATGGAAGTGCGAGATCACGATTGGAGGACAGGGTATATCAGGGAGAGCTTTTCGAAACTAAAAAGAAAAAGTCGAATATTAAAGAAAAAACAATGCAAAGAAAGCAAAATGTGAAGCCATGTCAAGTTATAAAGACTCAGAATTCGATTATACAGGCTGGCCACAAAGTCACGCACCAAAGAACTTTGAATTTGAATAAATCTTACTACTATAACTTTTTTAATTTTTTAACTTTTTTAATTAACATTGGTGCGTGACTTTGTGGCCACCCTGTATAAGATTTTAAAGGATCAAAGAGAAGTTAACGGTCAGTCAAAGACTAGAGTAATCTTACAGCGTTACTAGTTTACGATGACCAAAGTAATATCAGGTACAGATAAAGGTTTCTGAATTTGTGAGATGAGGATAGATAGTTTGTATTATTTGGATTCTTCAGACCACTCTCTTCCTCTTGGGTGCTATTTTCACGTTTCATTCGATGTAAGATCCAGCCTTCTTCAGATGTATCTTGTCAAACTCAGGAATCTTTCTGTCAAACTCGAGGGAATCTGCACAGAATTTCAAACAGAACTGTTTATTTAATCCACAGGGGTAGCATGCTCTTGTTCTGTCAGCCATAACCAAGTAGAAGTTTTAAGTAATTTGTGATTGTATTTTGAATGTTGCCTGCACTCCAAAAGAATGTAGCTTAGATGAGAACTAGATTTTACAAAGTACTTTATCCACTACGTCACAGGTCCTTCTACCCAGTCATGGCTGACGGAATAAGAACATGCTACCGCCGTCGACTAAATAAAGGGTTCAATTCGAAATTCTGTGCAGATTCCCAAGTTCAACAGAATGATTCCAGAATACCTCAAGAGAACAGTAATCTGAATAATTCAAGATTAATATTTGGGATGGCCAAAATAATGTTGACTCAAGATTAATGTTTTGGATGACCGTTTATAAGTAAACAAAAAGATTCTGAAAAAAGAAAATGCATTTAAAAAAAAAAAGAAAATGTTAGAAAGCGGATAACTTACTTCGGCAAGGAACCAGGCTACCAGTGCCCCAAAGATGACAGCATCGTTTGCCTCGCGGTCGTGCCAAGGGATACCAATTCCTGCAAGCTCCCATAATTCCTGTTTGAAAGCATCCAGCTTCCAGGCAGCAGAACCAATATCAAAGAGGACAACTTTGGGGTAGCCCTCGATTAGCCATCTTCCAAAGTAAACCTTTGAAACAAAGCAAATAAAATAAAATTTCAAATGAAATTTAGAAGAATGTTTATTTAAAGAATTTTACTAAATCAATAAAATAATATGGCGGCCGGGGAGGGGGCATTTTTGTAATGTCTACATGTTTATTTATCTCCATATCAGACGGGTTGACTCAAAATCAGTTAGGCCCTGTCGGTGGGGCATTAGAATACACCGACTGTTCCCCTGCAAAGGGTAAAAGTCCCTCAATGGGGGTCCTGGATATGACCTTAAACTATATCCAGTGGTGAGGCCCCAGCTTGTGGGCTTTGGGGAGTGTGGAGCCACCCTTTAATTACCATTGCTCCCAAGTTTACTCTGACTCGGAGTGGTAGTACCTGTTAGGGTCCCAACTATGGGTTAAATAGAAACCGACGTGAAAACAACAAATATATTCTATTAAAAAAATTTTTCTTCAAAATCTTAGGATTCGGCATTAAATAACCCGAAAAGGGTTGCTATGCCGTAAAACAAAAACAACCAACCAACCAATCAAAATCAGTTAGGAGTTTGAAAAACCAGAGCACTAGATGGGCATTCTGGCCTATGAAAAAAATTTCTGAGCTACCCTATTGATATAACCCAGTAGGGGAGTGTCAGGTGATTAACAATAAACTAAGCCATCTTCCAAACTAGACCTTATGAAAAAAAAAAAAAAACATTCTAAGAGAAAATTAGAAAGATTTCTTCTGAAAAAAAAATTTAGCAGATCAATACCACGGGTGGAGGGGGTGATGATAGTTTACGATTGTTCAGAAGTTTTCTTATCTTGGTATCATTGGAGCACAGGGAGGAGCAGGTGCTGGTGTGATTGCAAGAGTTAGGAGTGGATGGAATAAGTTCAAGGAACTTCTGTCATTACTAATTAGTAGAGCATCAACACTATCGACCAAGAGAAAAGTTTATCAGGCATGCATACACAACATTATGATGTATGGAAGTAAAACCTGGGTTGGAGACATGCGTTGCATGAAGAATTTCAGATGAAATTTAGAATTTTTATTTTTAAAGAACATTAGTAAATCAATAAAAGCATATGGCGGGGTGGGGGCATTTTCGTAATGTCTACACGTTTGTTTACCTCCATATCAGACGGGTTTGATTCAAAGTCAGGTAGGAATTTGGAAAACCAGAGCACGAGATTCTGGCATATGAAAAAGATTCCTGAGTCACCCCATTGACATAAACCGTTAGGGGAGTGTCAGGTGATTAAAAATAAACTAAGCCCAACTCAAAGAGAGGAGGCAAAGCCTGGGAGAGTGGAACTCCTAGGACTAAACAAACTGCACAGCCTGAAGTTCAACCAGTTTTACTTGGCAGCCATTTCATTAAACTGAAACAAAATTTTTATAGGCCGGATGGGTAATAGTCAGCTAATGTACTTCCTACCTTCCAGTGTGTCTGCTACCGGAAGTAGTGACAAAGCAAATCAGTTCTTTTGCTTTTTTTCTCTCACACCTATATCTCTCTTGTGCACATACTCATTTTTATTATGTATTTCCGATCGCTCCCTTTTTTTTTTTTTTTTTTTTTTTTTTATTTATTGAAAATTTTTTTCAGTCTTATTTTAATTAAGAATTATTGAAATTAGTTTTATTATATTTTTAAGGAATTATTGAAATTAGTTGGTGCTTTTTTTTTTTAAGAATTATTGAAATTAGTTGAATTTATTTTATTTTTAAAGAATTATTGAAAACACTTTTTGCTCTTTTTTCTTTTAAGAATTATTGAAAACAAAATAAACATTTATTATATATCTATCTATATATCTATAAAAGTGAACGCGTGTGTGTGTGTGTGTGTGTGTGTGTGTGTGTGTGTGTGTGTACGTTTCCTTACGCAATAACTGTCAATTTTAAGTCTATAGGCTCGAAATTTGATATACAGGGTGCTGAGATTTGGGAAAATCTTTGTAATCAGTTTTCGGCCAGAAATTTGGCTATTAAAAGGTCAAAGTTCAACGATTTGATCTTTGAGAACTCTACCAAACTCCTCTGCCAATTTTGGGTATAAACACTTGAAATTTTAGATATAGGTTCTTTGGACATGGATCTAACTTGATAACTTGATTTGAGCCCAAAACAATAAATGTTAAGGGGTCATAATAGGGGTCAAAGTTAAAAAAAATTACCGTTTTTCTTTTGTTTTTTTTTGCTCAACATACACCTCCAAACACCCGAATTTTTTAATCTCTACGATATTTTAACTTTTAGACGTAATCCACTACACTAGTTTACTCTAATTTATTTTTTCTCTCATAAAATGTATATATATGTATATATGATATCTAATTTACATAAGGAAACATGCTGCTCTCCCCCATCATTATATATAGCCCCAATCCTCCGACTCTCTCGTCAATGACCATCCCTCTTGAAGAAGCCCGCATAAATCGGGCGAAACGTTAAGTATCCAGGTCCTGCCACCTCCATTTTATTTCATATATATATATATATATATATATATATATATATATATATATATATATATATATAGTAAGATGATTGATAATTTATAATTAAAATTAAAAATCGGTTTCATAAGAAGGAACACAACAAAGTTAATAAATTATACAATCGTTTCAGAAATGATGTTTTTATTGAGATAGACATTAAGTCATGGACAATAATTTTAACATATTTTTTTTTAAACAAAGTCTCCACATTAGCAAAAATATTGGGTGTTTTTTTTTTTTTAAAGACACCAAAAATAAACCTAGCATTATATATATATATATATATATATATATATATATATATATATATATATATATAAACTGGGTGCCCAGCATTACCCAGTAGTAAAATACATTTAACTATGATATTTTAATTTATGCAGATTCCATACATATTATTACAGAATCAATTTTCTATCGATTATTGTACTCAATATATATATAATAGTGATTTCAAAAGTAATAAAAAATATGATTTGGGTGCCATCAGCTAGAATCGAAACCAAAACATATAGCATTCCAGCCTTAGTCATTACCGTTTGAACTATCATCAGATGGATAAAAAAAATAGTTAAAAATGAACTGACTATAATGTATAAATGTGTATTTGTGCATGCGTACAAGAGCACTCTAAGTCGACTGACACGTGCAAAGTTCTAAGGTTTTTCAGTTTTCATCTCTTAGTAGCTATTTTTATTGGCTAAAAACCCATAAAAGAATGTATAACTCAATAACTTGAGTTTTATTTCTTCCGCCCGTCACACCAATTATTTCCTGGGCAAGGTTAACACTTTTGTCCAAACTTCCAACTTCTGTACACGTAACGCACCTTCTCTCAACTCCCAACGTACTTCTGCTAATTCAACTTATTGCTTTGAAATCCAACTTCAAAATGAACGATCCTCTCAAAAATCAACCCTCTTTTATCTCCAACCAGGAGCATCTCATTTGCATATCGGGTGGTCACATTGCAGGCATATAAAGAGATAAGGCAGCCATTTTTGTTTCTTTCTTCTTCATTCATTTCATTCCACGACTGACCCATTGAATTATGCACACGTGCTAATTAGGTAAGTCGCAAATTTCCCTACAGATTGGTTCACAAAAATGCAAAAATTTGAGCCATCTGGTACGTCTCGGCGGAAATACAGTTTAAAAAAAAAAAAAAAATGAAAGCAGGTAGACACACAGACACAGTGAGTTTTTACATGAATGTCAAGAAATTTTATTTTAACAAAAATGTTTTAACTATTTTTTTACTTTTTTATATTGCTACTTCGCCCCAAACAAGGCACAGTGCCACTTGGATATAAGGGGCTACTATTTGAAACACAATTTGCAGGGACGCTATGTAGGGAGTTGAGCAGCAAGATGCCTGTTCATATTACACTTGAACTTCTGCATGCCAGTACAGTTAGGTAAGCAGGAACCAGGGAGAGAATGCCAAAGTCTAACAGTTTGAGGGAAGAAACTATTAGAGTAAAAAAAAACATTCTGGGAGGCATCTAGAGATCTTTACTATGTAGAGGTGGGATTTTGCTGCCTGTCAGGTTTATAAGGGGTATTTACGCTGATAGGGTACAAGGGCTTGGAGTTTGTCAGAACATCTATTAAAATAGTTGTAAAATAGGCACAGAGATGCAACATTTCATCGATAGGACAGCGGTTGGAGTTTAGTTGACAGAGCGGAACCTATCAAGTCGGCGATTCTTTTTTAAACCTTGCCTAGGAGAGAAAGCCAAGAAGCAGCATTGAATGTTACCATCCATTTATATCCCTATTCCACTATAGACTGGAGGTCTTCCTCTAATGTTTCAGCCATTTCCTTTGAAATGTGTTCATTCGTTTTCCCTTCATGTCTGTTATAAGGCATTGTGTCATCAGCAAATATACCCATCTCGGATACAATTTCATCAGGTCTTTTATTTATCTCTTTTCTCTCAGGTTCATTGTTATCATTCCCTCTCATGTTTTCCTTGGCCGGCCTCTGCAAATTGGACCTCGTACCTCAACTGTTCTACATTTACTAACTCAAGAACTCTCATCCATTCTTTCAACACACATGCCCGAATGACAAGAAAACTATTTGAACTAAACAGATTGTTCAAAGTGACCCAATTATTAGCACACCTCACTCGAATTCCTTGGTATTTCATTGATTTGATAACACTTCTGTATATTGAGGTTCCATTCTTTTTTTTTTTTTTTTTAACTTTTTAAATCATTAGTATATATATATGCGGTCCAATATAATATAATAATAAATACAAAATCCGAATTAATCAAAAAATCATCTTTAAGCATATTTTACAACTGGGCAATGCTGGGTGGCCTGCTAGTGTGTGTGTATGTATATATATATATGACTACTCCATTTAATCACATAAATTAATATACGAAAGTATAAATTTATGCGTAAACTTTAAGTATTTACTTCAACAGTGCTCAATACGTAGGTAGAGCTAGTTAGTAAATTATAAAGTATATATATTGCAATTAAACTACACAGAATATTCCGTGTTTCATCCACGCTAGGATTCATAAGCCTGATGAATCCGAGCGTGGATGAAATGCAGAATATTTTGTGTAGCTGTATTGCCATATATATTTTATAACTTACTCCCAAATAGATCCTAAAATTTGAAACCTCAGAGTGCAGAGCTACCTGCTTTTTTCCCCGCCAAAACATGACGACTTTAACACCCGACAAAGGTCGGAGGTTATATCAACCGAAACAAGTACAGGTAACACCCAAGATGGGAATAATTGTCCGATTAATCTAATTAATAAAAACATTAAAAAAAAAAACAAAAAAAAAACAAAAAACAAAAAACAAAAAAAACTGTTATACAATTGTTTTATTTTTTGCCAAATTAATTGAATTAAACTGTAAACATGATCCATTTATTGGTACAACTTACGCGAATTCCTTGGTTTTCCATTGATTTGATAACACTTCTGTAGACATAATACTGAGGTTCCAAGATCTCAACTTCGGTACGTACGCATTCTTCATTGTACGGACCCAAAAGACAGAACTGCTCTCCAAGTTCTTCAACCGTAACGGGTGCTTTCGACTTGATCACTGTGTAAATACCGCCAACTGAAGAACAGAAAACAAAAATTATTTATTGGAAAAATTTGTTTAAAAAACATGTTTATGTACACATATATAAACAAAAATATTAAAATAGATATAGCCCACGTTAGCCATCCTTATGCCTTGATTAATAGGAGTGAATAATGTACATGCAAATATATAAACAGTGTATTATTTGGATTATTCGAACTACCGTTCTTATTTGGAGTGTTATTCTCGCAACGTTTCGGCATGTCTTGTTGAACTCAGGAATCTTTCTGGTCAACTCGTGACCCATGGCATAACAGATAAAATACAAAGTAAAAATTCAGTTCTAAGTAAAACTCTTCTGGAGGTTCAAGGTTCAATCCTTGGTGAAGGCAATACTAAGAAAATACGATTGCAAATCGTTTAGGACTTTTACCCAGTCATGGCAGACTGAACAAGAGCATGCTACCCCCATGGATTGAATAAAGGGTTTCATTCAAATTTTCATGTAGATTTTAGAGTTTGCCAGAAACATTCCCAAGTTCAACAAGATACACCTAAAGAAGGTTGGAGGTTACATCAGCCCAAAATGTTGTGCAAATAACACTCAAGATGAGAAACATAGTCTGAAGAATCCAAATAATATGAATAATCAATCCTCATCTCAAAAAATCAGAAACATGATATAAATAGCATGATAAAATATACATACAGCAAGAAATTACATTTTATTATCCATTAAAAATATAAGACCAACATTTAATATGACAAGAGAAAAAAAAATGAATGAATGATCAGTTATTAAGAACAAAAGCTACTCAAGGGATATATATACGACTTGCGTGCCATCAGCTAAAACAAATAGTCCTCCAGCCTTAGTCATTACCGTTTGAGCTATCATCAGACTGATAAGAAATAGTTAAAAATGAACCAGCTTTAACGTATAAATGTATATTTGTGCATGCGTACAAGAGCACTTTAAGTCGACTTATGCCTGTCAAGTTTCAATATATATTAAGATTTCTACCCAGTCATGGCTGACAAAATGAGAGTATGCTATTCTTGTGGATTCAATAAAGGGTTTTATTTGAAATTCCATATAGATTCAAAAGAAAGATCCAGAGTTCGACAGGATGCACCTAAAAAAGGTTGGAGATTACATCGGTCGAAACAAGAATAAAATTCAAGAAAACAACAACCCAAATACTCTAAATAATACCAATGAAAATACGAGACGCTTTCAATAAGTTTCCAGACTTTTTCTGCATAAGAACGTTTATTGATGCTACACACATGAAACTCTAGTCCCCTTCAAAGTAATCTCCTCCGGCTGTGATGCACTTGTTTTACTGTTCTAACAACTTCTGGAAAGCCCTATGGAAGTCCTCATGTCAGCGTATCAAGGACCCTCGGCACAGCCTCTTTCATCTCCTCAATTGTCTCATAACGACAGCCTCTAAGGTTTTCCTTGAGCTTAAGGAATAACCAAAAGTCACAGGGAGCAAGGCAAAATGCTTAGGACTTCTACTTGGTCATGGCTGACTGAACAAGAGCATGCTACCCCTGTGGGTTAAATAAATATTTCATTCAAGTTGTCATTTAGATTTTTGAGTTTGACAGAAAGATTCTCGTGTTTAACAGGTAAGAGGTTACATCAGTCCAAAATGTGAAAATAACACTCAAGATGAGAAACGTAGTCTGAAGAATCCAATACAAATTATCAATCCTCATCTCAAAAATTCAGAAACATGATATAAAAAGTATGATAAAACTGCAAAAAATTACGTTTTATTATCCATTAAAAATATAAGACCAACATTTAATATGACAAGAGAAATAATAAATGAATGAACGATCAATTATTAAGGTCAAAAGCTACTCAAGGAATATATGCGACTTGGGTGCCATCAGCTGGAATCAAAAGCAAAACATGTAGTGCTTCACTCCAGCCTTAGTCGTTACTGTTTGAGCTATCATCAGATGGATAGGATATAGTTAAAAATGAACCAACTTTAACGTATAAATGTATATTTACACATGCATACAAGAGCACTTTAAGCTGCCTTATGCCCGTCAAGTTTCAATATATATATAAAAGCTGGTAAAAATAGCTGGTTAGAGGTTAAAATTGAAAAAAATTGAAACTTGACAAGGGTAAGTTGACTTAAAGTGCTTGTACATTATATATATATATATATATATATATATATATAATTTGAGGTTGCTATTTTCCAGAGGTAAGGTAACCAGTGAAATATAATGAAATTAATACAAGAGTGCTTAATACTAAAGTAGAGCAAGTTACACTTTAAATTTGTCTTTATATAAGCAGTAATGTGTTGCTACACAGTCATGAGCATATTTCGGTCTTCTAGTATTTAGTAACTAGAGACCTCTTCAGGCTTCAAAAGCGGAATTCTTAATGAAAAACGAAAATCAACTTTCAGCAAAAGAAGGTTTTTATTAAAAAAGGGTCAGGTTGTAAAGTTCAGCTGTGCAGAGAACAAGGTTGATTAGGTGTGGATTTATTTATTTTTATGTTGAGGTTAGGGAATGAAGTAGGTAGGGTTGGGAGTTGAGAAGTTAAGTTTTGGGGCCAAAGCAGATATAGATGTTATCTTCAACAAGTGTTTGCTCTGTCTGCTACCTGATGCCAGTCTAAAAACCTATATGAGCTAGTGTATTTTAATTCTTTCTTTTTTATTATTATCCCCCCCCCCCAGTATTTTGATGTCTTTTGCAAAAAGGTTAAGATTCATCCGGATCTATTGACCATTTCTTGGACTCCTAAGGATCGGTTAAGAGAGGGGGAAGGGAAAAGGGGAGTAGGAGACGTAAGAAAGAAAAGGAAAGAAGGGAAGAAACAAAGAGGGATGGGAGAAGAGGAAGGAGAGGGAGATGGAGAAGGAAAGAAGAAAAAGGAAGAAGGGTGAAGAGAGAAGAAAGAGAAAGGGAGAGAGAGGGCCCATAATTTCTTTAAAAATGGTAGTTTGTTTTCTCTCGCTTTACCAAAATCTGTTTTTCTAGACCCCCTTTAATATCGTTTACCATTAGATTTGTTAGTTTTATGTTTGTTTATTTATTTATTAGTATATTTATAAATTTGCTATTTATAGTCTTAAACGTTTCGTAATAATAATAGTAATTGATATCTCAAAATGCATATCATTACTAAACTTTTAATGATCAAATGCAGTCATTTGTTATGACAGTGATAATAATTATTAAAAAAATAGAGGACGATTGGGAATTCTTTTGAGTTATTTGCTACTAACTAGCAACGATATTACTTTACAGAAGGTTATATTAATTATTTGTGAATAGTAATACCCATTGATCTTGTACACGTAAAAAACTATGTATACACACGATTTCATACATTACATGTGTAACATAACTCCCTGGAGTAGACACACATGTCACATGTGTTACATAACTCCCCGGCGTAGATGCACATGTTACATAACTCCCTAGAGTAGGTGAACATGTTACATAACTCCCCGCAGTAGATGCACATGTTACATATGTTTCCTAACTCCATGGAGTAGATGCACATGTTACATAACTCCCTGGAGTAGGCATACATGTTACCTAACTCCCTGGAATAGGCGCACATGTTACCTAACTCCCTGCAGTAGGCACACATGTTACCTAACTCCCTGGAATAGGCACACATGTTACCTAACTCCCTGCAGTAGGCACAAATGTTACCTAACTCCCTCGAGTAGATGCACATTTTACATATGTTTCATAACTCCTTGGAGTAGATGCACGTTACATAACTCTCTGGAGTAGATGCACATGTTACATATGTTTGATAACTCGATAGAGTAGATGCAGATGTTACATAACTCCCTGGTGTAGGTGCACATGTTACATAATTACCTGGAGTAGATTCACATGTTACATAACTCCCTCGAGTAGATGCACATGTTACATATGTTTCATAACTCCTTGGAGTAGATGCACATGTTACATAACTCCCCGGAGGAGATGCACATGTTACATAACTCCCTCGAGTAGATGCACATGTTACATAACTGCCTGGAGTAGATGCACATATTGCATATGTTACATATGTTCCATAACTCCCTGGAGTATATGCAGATGTTACATAACTCCCTGGAGTAGATGCACATGTTAAATAACTACCTGGAGTAGATGCACATGTTACATATGTTTCATAAATCGCTGGAGTATATGCAGATGTTTCATAACTCCATGGAGTAGATTCACATGTTACATAACTGCCTGGAGTAGATGCACATGTTACATACGTGCCTGGAGTAGATGCACATGTTACATAACTGCCTGGAGTAGATGCACATGTTACATAACTGCCTGGAGTAGATGCCCATGTTACATAACTGCCTGGAGTAGATTCACATGTTGCATAACTCCATGGAGTAGATACACATGTTACATGTGTTACATAACGCCATGGAGTAGATACACATGTTACATGTGTTACATAACTCCATGGAGTAGGTGCACATGTTACATTTTTTACATAACTCCCTGACCTGGAGTAGTTGCACATGTTACATGTGTTACATAACTCCATGGAGTAGATGCACTTGTTATATTTGTTACATAACTCCCTGGAGTGTGTGCACATACTCCATAACTCCATGGAGTATGTGCACATGTTACATAACTCCCCCGGGGGGGTTGGCGCACATGTTACATAACTCCCTGGAGTTGTGTAACATGTGCACACAGGTATTATTTGGAGTTATTTCTAACATCTATGTCATATGGCGTCGTGCATCATTTATCATACTAAGTGATTGTGGTATCTAAAAGATGTATCAAGATTGAGGTTAGCGATTTTAAAGATTTTTGTTAGCTCCTTTCACTATAGTGGAAATATAACCATTGGTTCCATGGAGAACAGAGTTAATATTTGTAGTGCATGTTTTCGTTTACTAGATAATTGTTTTTCTATTTTTTAGGTTAAGGTTGTACTAAATGTAATCCCATTTCAATTGTATCAGAGTTACAGAGTTACAGAGTTACAGAGTGGACCGCGAGCAGCACATACACATCTAAGCTGAATTTTAGTTAACTATTTATGTTACGGGTGAATATTGTTAACTAAGTTTGAGGGGAAAACTTTCAGGGGTATGACATACATGCATATCAGGACTCTACATTACAAGTGAAACAGTCGCATTTGCGAGAGATATTTCAAAATGGCGACTAGAAATAATAAAACACTTTTTATCTTTTGGCGATTGTATTTCTTTCACTGACAATCTTCCAAAGCTCACTACTGAGTGAAAAATATCTTTTCAACTTTTTTTTTTTTAATAAAACGAACAAAGTTAAATTATTTAAACAATAAAAGTTTAATAGAATAATATACTTTTTTTTTTTTTTAATGAAGGCTGTTTAAAAAATATCTTAAAAAATATCTTTTGAAATATTATAGAATAAAATGAAATATAAAATTTAATAAAAAAATAAATATAAATTAAAATAATATATAAGATAACATAAAAAATATTACTTCAATATTTTCATTATTGAAATGAAAACATCCTTTTAAGCGTTTCTGAAGACTTAAAATATAACTGAAAAAGTATTCTTTTTTGTTGGTTCCAGAAGGTTCCAAAAAATAAGTGTTCTGAATTATTGGATTCTGGAACATTCTCCAGCGATTACGATAAATAGAAGAGTATGCATTTGTAAAACCATACACTAAATTGAAAGGGATGCTAAGTTGGGGCGACCTTCTTGCTAGAATCTAACTCCGACCAAATAACGAGAAATGAATGAAACCTGGTTGTAAATAAGCACACTGAATGTCAAGCCTAATAAACCATTCTTCAAACAAGCCACAACGGACAACATCTTGGTAAGTAAAGATTTTTCTGAATCTTGATATTGACCAAAGAAAATATATCCTTGAATGTTTCCCCACTCTTTATCTATGCCTAAATCAAAACGTAGATTCCATGAACAAAGCTTCTTTCTTAGAACTGCACACCTGTTGAACTCTGTTCCGTCTGCCTGCTTCCCACCTGACTACAACCTGGATGTCTTCAAGTCCAACGTAAACAAATTCCTGATGAACCACCCCCTTAAGTAGATACTTTATTAAATCTCCACACTAACGTACTGTACTTACAATAACCCTTATCCCTGAGTGGCTTCCGGGCCTTGATAAGTGGTGACCACCTTGTAACCAAAAAAAGAAAAAAAAGTACTTTTAACTTATGGTGTATTGCTAGAACAAAAACCTTTATTATCTCCCTTTGACCATTGTTTACTGTAAAATAGTTTTTGTTACATTTACCTTTTTTGTTTATAATAAATTAATTTATTTTCTTTTAAACTCCATTCTCTGTTTCTTTTTATTTATAATATATATGTTGCAGTGAATAGCCCTTGTCATCACAATAACGTGATACTCATAAAAGACATTTTAT
Organism: Euprymna scolopes; assembly: GCF_053919585.1. Taxonomy (NCBI): domain Eukaryota; kingdom Metazoa; phylum Mollusca; class Cephalopoda; order Sepiida; family Sepiolidae; genus Euprymna; species Euprymna scolopes. The sequence goes on from NC_136517.1 coordinate 83,386,070, forward strand.
TTTTATTTTTTGGAATCCTTTCAGAGGAGGCTTCATAATTGGTCTAATCAATTTTTGTGGACTGTTATCATCATCTTCATAGTTCTTGTTGTTTCACCACATTTCGGCCAAATAATCCCGTGGCACAGTGAATAGGTGTGTTGAGTCTATATGGTTACGGGTGAGCATTGTCTGAAGATAGCGGTTTCAATCCTACCCAAAGCAGGTAAGAGGATTAGTTGGCCAAAACGTGGGGAGACGAAAACTATGAATTACTGAGGATGCAGTTACAAGACTCAGCATTCCTATTCCGTTGCGGTTAATCACCTGAAGATGATTAGTTGGTCGAAATGTGGCGAAACAACAAAAAAAAATGAATACAACAAAAAGTCGTCTGCTGACCTTTTCTTTCCCTTCTCTTCCCTTTTACATACCACTACAGTATCACGTTATCCCTCTCTTACTCCTGTTCTATTTAGCCAAATCCCGGAGAATGGATTAAAAAAAAAGAAGCAAATCATTGAGCAACTCTTACAATTAACCGTGGCCAAGACTTCCGCAACTATGACGATGAGGATAACAGCCTGCAAAAAAATGAATACAACAAAAGAGTCGTCTGCTGACTTTTTCTTTCCCTTCTCTTCCTTTTTACACACCACTACAGTATCACCTTATCCCCCTGTTCTATTTAGCCAAACCCCGGAGAATGAATTTAAAAAAAAAAAAAAAAAAAAAAAAAAAAAAAAGAAGCAAATCATTGAGTAGCTCTTACAATTAACCGTGACCAAGACCTCATCAACCATTCCACCTTCTTTCTATCTGCACAGTAATGTTAAAAAAGATATTAAAAAAAAAAGGAAGCAGACAGCATGATACTCGATACTTGTCTTACTCTCCTCTTCTCTAATCTCACCATATAAGCCTTTTGACATGCAAGTGCATGCGTTTCTGTTTGTATTCAACATCTTTGTTTTTCCCTGTATTCTTTTCATGCAATCATCTAATGGACAGACAGCTATAAAAGAATAATAAAGGTCTTACAGAAATATAGATGCAGCTTTATTCAAAACACAATTGAATGGTCGTCTTGCATCTATCAGACCGATTAGTTTCTTTTTATATTTCAGCCAAAGTCACCTTCAAGAGATTGTCATCAATCATGACCAACAGAAACATTAAAATAGACACCAAATTCAGAAAACTCCGAACGTATGTATGGTTTGTACTACAGGGTGGGCCAAAATAAGTGTCCTATCTTTAAATTTTAATAACTTCCACAAAATAAAAGTTAAACTCACCAAACTTTATGTGTGTGTAGACTGACCCTTCCGAGATTTTTTTGAAATAAACAAAACAAATTTTGGCCGAAAAACACTTAAAACTTACATGAATTTATGAATTTTTAAAAATAGGACCCTTAGTTTGGCCCACCCTGTATAATATGGTTGTAAGTGCTGGATAATCACCAACACCACGAGGAAAAAAACTAGAAGCAACTGAAACTTGGTTCCTGAGGATATTTTTGAAGATTATCCTGGACAGAAAAGGAAACAAACCAGGAGGTATTAGAAATGGCAAACATAGAAAGGTTTCTAATAAGAACCGTACAAAAAAGACAAATGAAATTCATGGGTCATGTCTACAGAAAAAGCAGAATAGAACAGATTAGCTTGACAGGAAAGATCATGAGTAGAAGAAAGCAGAGGACGACAGCGAGAAACATGTTGAGAGTCTGAACACCTGGACAACATAAAAAATGGTGAGCAACAATGAATTCATGAATGCCTAGAGATAATAATTTGTGTCATTTGAACGACTGTTTTCATTTTGGACGTTATAATGTTTCAACCGATGTAACCTCCTACCATCTTTAGAGATATCTTGTCAAACTTAGTACGTTAGCTGTTACGCGACGTGTCCTTGCAGACAATTCTAGTATGAATTTTGGGAGTCTGATATACCGATAATTTCCAAAAATGCTATATACCAAGTTACCGCTAAACCGGTACTTTTCCGACCACATGTTTTTGTATTGTCAGGGAGCTAAAAATAACTATCCAATTGTTGCTTAGCCTCGATTTATCGTAAACCTAACGTTCTGCAAATGTCTTTCTTTATTTTGGTGGAGTTGTGAGTTGATTTGTAGACTAAAGTAGCCATGAAGCGAGCGAGTGACGAACCAAGCACTTCGACAGGTAGAAGAGGGAGACAAAGGAGTTCCGCCGTCTAACAAGTGTTGAATAAAGTGACAAATTCTGATTCAGACGAAGGCGAATTTGATCAGGAGTATGTTTCTCAATCAAGTAACGCTAGTGATGATGAATATATCGATGAAGGAGAAAGTGATAATTCTGATGATGCAAGTGGGACTGTACATCAAGGAGAGCTCCACCTGTTGAGCGGACTGGTACACGAAGACTGAATACTAGCGGCAAAAAAAATTAACGTTTAAATTTTTTTTCACAATTTTGCTCAGGAGGCTAGACACAGAGGCAAATTAGGTTCAATAACTCAGGTCTGGTAGGGTTAAATAAGTGAAAAATAAAAAAAAAATAAAAAAATGAAATAAAATATAGCAAAGTGAATTGCCAAACAGTATACCCTTCGTCTCCCTCCCTTCCCCATTTCTTAATATTTCATGTTATAAGATTTGTTTTAGTTGCTAGGTGTCAATATATTAATTAACCTTTCTTTCTCTTCTCAGAATAGTAAAGAAAAGTTGGTTTCTGCGTGGGTGTTTTTGCTGATATATACATATTTTTCTTTCTTCCTTTCTCTTCCCTTTTTTCGCTTCTCCATTTCCTTTTTTGTTTTTATAAGCAACCACGTGACAAACTTCATTGCTTGCATAATTGTTTTTTTTTGTTTTTTTTTTTACATGGGGTTCACCACTTATCAAGGCGCGAAAGCCACTCAGGGATAAGGGTTATTGCGTGTACAGTAATCAATGAGATAGTATTGTAGTAATTATTAGTATTGGGTGGTTAGATAGAGTGTCTTAAGGGGACAGTTTGTCAGGAGTTTGTTTATGTTGGACTTAAGACGTTGCTTAGCCTCGATTTATCGTAAACCTAACGTTCTGCAAATGGCTTCCTTTGTTTTGGTGGAGTTGTGAGTTGTTTTGTAGACTAAAGTAGCCATGAAGCGAGCTAGTGACGAACCAAGCACTTTGGCAGGTAAAAGAGGGAGACAAAGGAGTTTCGCCGTCTAACAAGTGTTAGATAAAATGACAAATTCTGATTCAGACAAAGCGAATTTGATCAGGAATATGTTTCTGAATCAAGTAACGCTTGTGATGAATGTATCGATGAAGGAGAAAGTTATGATATGACTTTTAATTGAAATATTCTAGTGTTCACGTCAATTTAAAAAAATAACTTCAAATTGAGGAGGCAAAAAGAAAGTCTGCAGCAACAAATTCACTTAAAAGCAGCTTAAATTATCGCCCCTAAATCAGTTTAAAATATCCACCAACAGGCAACAAAGCATCTCTAATCGTAATTGTTGTTGCTCCAAGTTATACAACGTAACATTTAGTCCATATGCCACAACTTTCTCTTAGTGATCGTGAGAAAACGGTACAAAACACCGGCAATGTTCGTGATGCCCCTAAATCTGGTCATACTAGAGTTACTTCTAACAGGGAAGACAATGCTATCAAGACATGCAGTCTAGAAACAGATTTGAAACGATCCCCAAATTCAACAACAGTGCAATCTTGTTAAAAAGTGCTGTCTTTCTACTGTCAAGAACAGATTAAAGGAATTTAATTTGCAAGAATATGTTGCAAGATGCAAGCCAATAATTTCTGTAAAGAACAGAAAGTGCTGTCTGGACTTTGTCAAATGCAATGAAGATCATGACTCTTCATATATGCCAAAAGTGCTTCTTAGCGATTAAAGCCAGTTCAATAGGCTAGGCAGTGATGGTAGGCAATACGTCTGTTGGAGGAAAGATGAATAATTTAATCCTAGGTGCTCAGTTTCAATGCTGCAAGGTGGTGGAGGCTCAGTTTTGGTGTGGGGCATTATTAGTACAAATGGTCCAGGGCCTATAGTTCGCTTGCAAGGTCGAATTAATTCGACCAAGTACATTAATATGTTAACTGAGCATTTTCTACTCTACTTTGATCAGAATTTGGATGATAATCCCATCTTCATGCAGGATAATGCTCCCATTCACACAGCTAGTAATGTCAAGAGATTCCTGGAAGAGCATGATATTCCGTGTTTGGATTGGCCTGCACAATCTCCAGATCTACATCCTATCGAAAACGTATAGCATTACATCAAGCAACAGCTACACGATGATAAAATTTCAAATTTGGAAGAACTTTGAACAAAAATTAAAGAAAAGTGGGATGCCCTTCCCTCGGAGTATTGCTGCAGTTTAATTCAAGGAATTCTCAAAAGATTGCAGGCTGTCAAATTGCAGAAGGGCTATGCTACTAAATATTAACTAGTTCATTGTGTTCCTGTTGTATTTGTGCTGCATTAATGTCTTAAAGTTGCATTTAAATAACAATTTTCCATTGTGCAGACTTTCTTTTTGCCTCCTCAATTTGAAGTTATTTTTTTAAATTGACGTTAACACTAAAATATTTCAATTAAAAGTCAAATATGAACAGGTAAAATTATAGAGGAATAAAAGGCGAATCAAATGAGGTATAGTTTGTTTAAACAGTTACATGTAGCTTAATTTTGCAGTTTTTGAAAAAATTACAAGTGCTGACTTTCTTTTTGCCGTCAGTGTGTGTGTATATATATATATATATATATGTGTGTGTGTGTGTGTATATATATGTGTGTGTATATATATATATATGTGTGTATGTATATATATGTATGTGTGTGTGTATATATGTATGTATGTATATACACACACACACGGTAGTGTCCAAAACTAAGGGACAAAATTTTAAAACTGAATACATGAAATTAGGAGCTGAATATTCTTGCGCCTGTGGTTAGAGAGTGTAATCGCAGGTTGCTAAATAACGTCAAATCTCTAGATCAAAGGAAATATGACGATAAAATGAATGATGATCCAATATTAAGTTGCATTTATATTATATTGGTCTGTCGGTTTATCTATCTATTCCACATTTCTTGGAAACTACTGAGCCAATCTGGCTGAAATTTTGTATGGAGCAAACTAGGTATTATTGTATCCATTCGATGCACAGTCACAGATTAATAGGAATCATTCACCACAATACCACATTTATTCTAGAAGCTTTCTCAGAAACTATTTGACCAACCTGAAATTTTGTATGGATCTTTGTTATAATAAGGTGCAGCGAACTAAGTATTATGATATTCGTTTGATCTACAGTTAATGATGAATAGAGATCAGTATTTAATGTAAAACTGAGCACATATTTAACCGTATTCAACTATCAATTCGGCATAAAGCATGCATTCTAAGACAGTGGTCTATAACTTTTGCCAGTTTTTAACAAAATACCACATTTACTCTGGAAGCTTTCTTGGAACATACTGGACTAATCTGGCTGACATTTTGTATGGCCTTTGCTATAAGATACAGCAAACTAAGGATTATGGTTCGGTGCACAAGGGGTTAATATTTAATGCAAAATGGAGCACAACTGTAACCATATTCAACCATCAATTTGGCATAAAGCACTTCTTTTATATCAACGGGCCATAACTTTTGCTTGTTTTTAATGGCTTAAAATATGTAGTTTGATAATAATTGCCTACATACAGTAGAGTGCAAAGGTCTGGTGATGCTTGACACTGACTCTTTTTGATTGTATACCCCAGAAACTTGAGTATAAGTCCTAGTACTGAAATATTATGAGAAAAGGGAAATAATTTGAATATGAGTGACTATTTCCTTCCCCAATTTTAATGCATCTGCCACTCATTTGACACTCCTAGAGAGGGTTAAAAAAAAGAGTTGCCAACCAAACAGCTCCTGCATTGTTGACCAAACTCCAACCTCCATTCAATACAAATATTTTAATGGAAAGTGTTCTGACAAACTCAAAGCACTTGTACTCTCTCAGCATAAATATCCCCAACAAGCAACAAAATCCCACCCCACACTCTAAAGATCCCTAGATACCATAAAGCCTTCTACTCAAATAGCTACTTCCTTCGAACTGCAAGACTTTGGAATTCCCTCCCGGGATCCCTGCTTCCTTGACTACACTGACATGCAGAAGTTCAAGCTTAATGTAAATAGATATCTCGCTGCTCAACTCCCTACATAGTATCCCTGTAAATCTGGTCCCAAATAGTAGCCCTTACGACTTAGTGGCACTGCCTTGTTTGGGGTGAATCAAAAAAAAAAAAAAAAAAAAAAAAAAAATTGGGGGACTTAACACCTCCCAATCTTGCGTACATAGAAACAGAAGTCCAAGTGGGTCATTAGTAAGAAAGGTTTTAGTAGATAGAATCACTCTTTATTGAGTGTGTTTTTTTGACAACGGATACATTTAGTAGAAAGCTTTTGTTAATTACACTAGGGAACAATTAAAGATTTTTTGACCCAATTCAAAGTATATTTAAATCAATTAAATAAGAATATGACCTTCATTTTTTTTTTACTGCATAACTGTAGTTTTTTTTTTTTGTTTTTTTTTTTGTGCGCGTTTGTTGTTGAGATAATGCACTTATCGATAAATATTCACTGAACTCTGTATTTCCTTCGTCGCAGATGGTGATAAGGTGACCTCCGTACAACAATGAAAGTGTTTGAACCGATTGTTTCTGAAGAGATTGTTTCTGCTACATTTGTGTGGAGAATATACTTATGTCTTTCTATAATGTAATTCGACCATCTATCAGGCTGACAAGTCAACTTTTAAATTCAGATGAACGCATCTCGGCTCAAACAAAAAATTATTAATGAAATAAACATCAGCAGAAGCAACACACTTCTACCAATGCAAAACGTCTATTTATGCCAGTAACATAAAAATTTTGCGTTTTGGTGGCGATGAAGTCTCTGAAGGCATTTTTGATATCACTTAGGTTTTTAAAGTATTTCTCATGCAGAAAGTTGTTGAGACGCTTGGAAAAGTAGTAGTCAGTAGGTGAAAGGTCTGAAGAGTATGACAGATGAGGCAATGTTTTGTAGTTCAACTGATTCAATTTCTGCAGGATTGGTTTAGCAACGTCTGGTCGGGGATTGTCATGGAGGAAGAATCTGTTTTTTTTTGTTTTTTTTTTTGATTTTTACATGAAGGTCACCACTTATCAAGGCCCGGAAGCCACTTGGGGATAAGGGTTATTGTGTGTACAGTAATCAATGGGATAGTATCGTAGTAATCGTTAGTGTTGGAGTTTTGATAAAGTGTCTTAGGTGGGCGGTTCATCAGGAATTTGTTTATGTTGGACTTGAAGACATCCAAGTTGTAATCAGTTGGGAAACAGGCAAACGGAAGAGTTCCACAGGCGTGCACTTCTAAGAAAGAAACTTTGTTCATGGAATCTACGTTTTGATTTAGGCACAGATAAAGAGTGAGGAAATTATTGACAGTGGTTTCAACTAGACGGATGTTTATTGTGGAAGATTGGTGAGGAGGGACCAGAGATTGGAGCTCAGACGTACAAAGAAACAGAAGTCCAAGTGGGTCATCAGTAAGAAAGGTTTTAGTAGATTGAATCACTCTTTATTGAGTGTGTTTTTTTGATAATGGATACATTTAGTAGAAAGTTTTTGTTAATTACACTAGGGAACAATTTAACATTTTTTGACCCAATTCAATTCAGGTTTTTAAAGTATTTCTCATGCAGAAAGTTGTCCTGATGCTTGAAAAAGTGGTAGTCAGTAGGTGAAAGGTCTGGAGAGTATGGCAGATGAGGCAGAGTTTAATAGTCCAATTGGTTCAATTTTTGCAGGATTGGTTTAGCAACGTCTGGTCAGTGATTGTCATGGAGAAGAATTAGGCATTTTCTGTTGACTAATGCTGGGTGTTGTTGCCGAAGTTTCTGATGCATTTCATCCATTTGTTCACTGTAGAATCAAGAATCAAGAATGCGCTTACCTTCCCTCTTCACCATTATGGACCATTTAACTAATTTCAACATATTTATTCAGTAGCAATTAGTGGTATGCTAATTGCCATTGGACCAGCCTACAATTAGTCAGGGATGGTGGATTGTTCTATTTTGAGGCGCCTGATTGGCTAAACATGTCAGGAGGGGCAGGTGCCACTCTACAAATGCCAACTGCTCTGGCATTCAGGGGTTTTTACTGTTCTAGACTTCTGCCAGGAACTACACTCTGTCAATTATCGCATCCATTCAGCACAACATCTTCATTGGATTAGCTGGCTCACCCTAGCAATATTCTACATTCACAATACTTCTTCGCCGTAATGGTTTCGCCTGCATTCAAAATACTGTAATGGATGAGACCGGTTGCAGACCACCAAACAGTCAACATGACCTTCCTTTGGTGCAACTCTGGCTTCAGGAAGTGTTGTAGAGCTCCGTTGGTGTCTAATAACTGAGCTGAGCGTCGCCGGTTGTCATAAAGAACCCAATTTTTATTACAAGTCACAACCCAGTCGAGAAATGCATCGTTTTCGTTGTGTAAGAGAAGGGAAGATGACACTTCATAACTGTTAAATTCATGAGCCAGCCATTTATCAAGTTTTTTTGTATCTCTCCAATCTCTCTCAAGTGGTTAGAAATCGTTGTATACGTCATGTCTAATTCAGAAGCAAGTTCTTGAACAGTTGTGATTAATCCATAATACGTTGTAGCGTGCATTGCAATGTAAACTAAAACGTATTATGGATTAAGTCACATTAAAGTTTAAAATGTCAAAGCCAAGAATCAGCCACGTCACTTCCTGTTTCTTATATTTTTCCCTCTTTTTCGCTGAACTCTCGACCAGTCAACATGTAACAAAAACTGTTCCGGTTGGGAATAGCCACCCAACCAGCATTCCTGACTAACCCGTCAGCCTCTCATCAATCGCAAGTAATGTTACTCCTTTCTCAACACTAGCTCTATCCTTATTATTTCTCATGTATATTTATGTAAATAAATCTACATTCTTTCACTAATATATATCGGTATGTTTTCGTCATCACTGTGTGACCCTTGCTTTTCAATCACTCAACCATTCAATTCATTTAACTACACATGAGGACGGGATCATCTATAACATAAGCAGACCACCCTGGCCCCCTCTCCCTCTACAAGTTCAAGCCACAGCCTGCTTTCAATTGTGTCAAACTTGCAACTTGTCAATTGTCACAAACTCAAGACTCCACAGACCTCCATTGTTCGATCCTTTGTTCCTGTTCACCAACGTACACAAAGAGAACTAAAATAGGATTGTTAATCAATTAATAAACCTATTTTAGCTCTCTTTGTGTACGTTGGTGAACAAAAGTGTAGTATCAGTTCTGACAGATACTGTACAGAGAGACCTTAGATACTCGAGGATAGTTTCAAGTTCTCTTCTCCCCTACTTTGTATGGAGCGCTGTGGAGAAAGACAATGACGGACCCAGTTGTAACATAAAGGACAAGCTAAAAGCCAGGATCACCGAAACATTTTCAGGGTCTAAGTTGAGAGATAGTGATCAGTTCGGTGACCTTCAAAAACAAAAGGTGAGTGTAACCCAATCAACTTTGTTATCGTGCTATGATAAAACAACATGACGAGTACTCAATGTGAATCAGTTAAGCTCTGTGTAATGCGATCGCGTAATGTAGAAATAGGAATCCCAACATTATCCATCGATAGCTGTCTGGTCACATTAGTCTGCAGCAATTTTTTTCTCAACCAGATCTGCTCGTGCCTGGCTTCAATTTAAATCTCTCTTGAGCAACCTCCAAGACACTAACTGACCTACCCTGGACACTGTCCTCAACGCTCTGATCCCCAGCTGGCATCAATTGTGATGGATGGCTCTCGTCTGGGTGAGTCCCTGTGTTTTGACAAGCTTCTGGGTTTGACCTTTACTCCTGATCTGAAATGGAACACGTACATCAAGTCTGTTGCCAAGGTCGCTGGAAAGATGGTGGGATCCTTCTACCGCTCCAGAAGATATCTCACTACTGATGCAATTCTCTATCTATATAAAAGCCAAGTACGTCCAAGGATGGAATACTGTTGCCATATCTGGGCAGGAGCTGCTAAAAACAGCCTATCCTGCCTTGACAGAGTACAAAATAGACTTCGTGGCTTAGTGGGGGATGCTCTTTTCTCTACCCTGCAACCTCTCTCCCACAGAAGAGACGTTGCGAGCCTATCCTTGTTTTATCGTTATTTCCATGGCAGGTGCTCGTCTGAACTCCAATCTCTGGTCCCCCCCCCTCGCCAATCTTTCACGAAAAACACCCGTCTAGCCGAATCCACTGTGAAAAATTTCCCCCACTCTATATCTGTGCCTAAATCAAAACACGGATTCCATGAACAAAGCTTCTTTCTTAGAACTGCACGCCTGTGGAACTCTGTTCCGTCTGCCTGCTTCCCTCCGGACTACAACTTGGATGTCTTCAAGTCCAATGTTAACAAATTCCTAATGAACCACCCCCTTAATTAAACACTTCATCAAATCTCCACACTAACGTAATGTACTTGCAATAACCCTTATCCCTGAGTGGCTTCCGGGCCTTAATAAGTGGTGATCACTGTGTAAAAAAAAAAAAAAAAAAAAAAACCACCCAAGATTGATTTCTTTCCCTCGTTCCTAACTGTCATAATGACAGTCCCAATATTCTAAAACTGACCACACACTAACTCTAAAAATAAATCTCAGGTTCAAGGAAAGGAGTGGCTGGTTACTTTTAATGCATCTAAAACCAAGTTTCTCTCTTTACATCATGAACGTTCTGATCCCCATCTGGCATCAGTTGAAATAAATGGCTCTCGTCTTGAGGAGGCCTCAGGTTTTGACAAGCTTCTGGGCTTGACCTTTAATCCTGATCTTAAATGGAACAGGTACATCAAATCTGTTGTCAAGGCTGCTGGAAAAATGGTGGGATCCTTCTATCGATCCAGTAGATATCTCACTGCTGATGCAATTCTCTATCTATATAAGAGCCACGTACGTCCAAGGATGGAATACTGTTGCCACATCTGGGCAGGAGCTGCTAGAAAGGACTTGTCCTGCCTTGATAGAGTTCAAAATAGACTTCGTAGCCTTATAGGAGACATCCTTTTCTCTTTCCTGCAACCTCTATCTCACAGAAGAGATGTTGCGAGTTTGTCTCTACTGTATCATTATTTTCATGGAAAGTGTTCGACTGAGCTTCAGTCTATGGTCCCCTCTCGCCAAACTTTCACAAGAAACACTCGTCTAGCTGAAAACACTATCAATAATTCCCCCCACTCTTTATCTGTGCCTAAACCTAAACGTAGATTTCATGAACAAAGCTTCTTTCTTAGAACTGCATGCCTGGTACTACTCCTATCTTGGTAGCTCTTCAACATTTTGAGTAAAAATATATATACATAGAAGGCTTTGCTTTTGGAACAACTTGTGTGTGTGTGTGTGTGTGTGTATGACTACTACCGAAAAAGATGAAGTATGTTTGAGTTTTTATATTGAATACACATTTTCTGCAGTGAATATTCTTGCTTCTCTGATTGGTTGAAAGAAACTGCCGATATGAAAATTTTGCCCAAATAGATTGTCAATATTTCCAGCAAAACCAAAAGAAACACAATTCTAAAATTCAAATTTTTATAACAGGGAGCATGGGAGGAGTTGCATGCCCAGTCTTGCACAGCCATGACATGTTTAGATATATTTTTATTCATACACATTTTTTTTTTTTTTTTTATTACAGAGCCAATCCTCTATCGGATATTATATTGTACTTAATATATACAGTGTAGAATGATAAATTTGTCACGCTTAAGAAAACAACACTACAGCTTTATTTTAAAACCTTTATTGAAAAAAAATCTATTCGGAGAACTTGAGCATATAGTAGAGCTGACATCTATTCAATGTAGCTGCCTTAAGCCTCAATATCACCGCCTCTATATGAGTTTGAAATTGGGAGCATACCTTTTCCACAACTGCTGCCGATCAGGCTGGCTTTGGTGGTGTGGGAGGTCATGTTGGTGATGTTCTCGATGTATGACCAAACGAAGTAGTCCAGCAGATGCAGGTCGAGGAAGGAGGGAGGCCAGTGAGAGAAGGATACAAAGTTGTAGCACTTCTCCTGAAGCCAAGCTTGGGTATCTTTGGACTTGTGGGCTGGTGCCGGATCTTGCTGCCATGCGCAGGGTCTGGCAGTGACCACCTGATTGCATCAGGGGATCACCACCCTCTTCAGCACATCCAGGTACACTTTGGTGTTGACTTTCAAGCCAACTTTGAAGATGTGAGTTGCAGGATTTGGCCCTCACATACCAAAGATCATAACCGTGGGTTGTCCGATGTGTTGAACTGTGCCCTCAAGCATTGAACCATCTGAGTTTGCATTTTGAGGGTGCTGGCAATGGCCCTGTTGTCATAACTTGGATCGGTAGAGAGCAGGAGTTGTACAGCGGCACATCTTCGATCTCGCTTGTAAAACATTGTGCCACTTTTAGACAGGATATAAGGCTCCTATCACTCTTGGGATTTGTACACAACTGGCCAACTAGTAGATGGTCTACAACAAAAAAAAAAGAAAACCAGTTTTCATCAAACGGAAATGGAATCATGTCGTCTTTTCTAGGGCGACAATTTTATCGTTCCACCCTATAGTAGTGATTTCAAAAGTTTAAAAATAAAATGACTTGGGTGACATCAGCTATAATCAAAACCAAAACATTTAACACTCCAACCGCATTCGCTACCATTTGAGCTATCAACAGATAAATGAGAAAGATTTAAAATTAAATCACTTCAAGCTATGAATGAATTTGCGATGTCCCTAAGTTGAAATAAACATAATTCAACTTGCTGATATATTTCTGTACGTGTTATTCATCCATCCAAACAAAGATTTTACTCGTTAAAAACCATCCTTAGTGTATGATTACTATTTCCTATTAAATTTCAGTATTATGTCACCAGTAGTTGAAGAGTTTATCGTTTTAAATATTTACACACAGACACACATTTATTGTTTTATTTATATAGATAATAACAATGTAAACTAATGATTCTAACTTTAGGATTCTATTTGAAAACTTTATTTGGCATTAAATAACCCATAGATGGTTGGTATGCTGCTAACAAAACCATACTAAAGGAAAAATTTGACGGTTGTATATATATATTAGGTTGGTGCAAAAATAATGTTTTTTTGACATGAAGTTGAACATCAAAAAACTACATTATTTTTGCACCAACCGAATAACACCCCTTCCCCATTGAAGGCCAGACAGAGGGAAAGGCAACACCAAAAGAAATAATGAAAAAGTCTATCGTTGCAAACATAATTTTATTGACAACTCGTTAAGAAATTCAGAAATGAATGGTTGCTGAAGTCCAAAGTTATCCAAGGAACATTCTGGTTTAAAAAAGAGCTCATATTCTTTGAATTCTTCGGACTACTATTCTCATCTTGAGCATTATTTTCACATTTCGGTCGATGTAACCTCTGACCTTCTTCAGGTGTATCATGTCAAACCCGGGAATCTGCACTAAATTTTATTTAATCCATTGTGTGAGAAGCAGTCTCTACCCAACTACTCTGTCAATTTTTAATCTACTGATTTAAAACTTGATAAATAGGGGATTTTGACATGTGGAACAAATTCGAATTGGTCTTTAGCCCGTAAAAATAACTGCTAAGGGGTCAAAAAATTTTTAAAATTTCACTGGTGGACATGTTTGTTCGCGTAAACACATGTTCAATTTTTGCGCGCTCTTGTGCGAACAAATATGGCCTCCACTGAAAACAGTAGGGATTACATTGGATAATGAAGGTTTTACTATTCGGAAAACTATTTGTCTGCTTCAGTTTTAAATGTGATATTCGTTTTCAGCATACTCTAAAATCTATAAAAGTCGTCATTTTAAAAGTGAGTGTTGAGGTGGAAAGAAAAAAAATTGAACAACTATTTTAATAAAAGTACTTTTGCGAAATAAAGACGGGTGCTTTTTTTTTGTTGTTTTTAATAAGAAATTAAAGTTTTACGGTATCTTTTGTTTATTAAATTGTTAGGTGCAAGTACAGAATCGTTACAAAACGAAGTCCCCTCGCCATCTTGAGTATATGTTTCGAAATAATTTTTATTTTAGCACGGTCCATATTTTGTGTAAGTACTTCCACAAATAATAGGATTTTTAAAATTATTTTCTTACTTTCTATAAATCCCGGACCTTCATTGACGAATAATAAACATACATTTTTTTTTTTCTTTTAAGACTGGCGCATATGTATATGAAGTGATCAATTAAACGAATGCGTTTTAAATTTTTATTTTTTATTTATTTTTTTTTTTTATTCAACTTTCACCCCAAACAAGGTACAGTGCCACTTTGAAGCAGGGGGCTACTATCAGGGACATAAGTTGCAGGAATATTATGAAGGGAGATTGAGCAGCAATATGTCTATTCACATTACACTTGAACTTCTGCATGTCAGTACAATTGGGAAAGCAGAATCTCGGAAGAGAGTTCCAAAGTCTAGCAGTTCTGGGGAAGAAACTATTGGGCTTTCTTACAAGTTAAGTTTTAACTTAGCAATACACGTGCAAAAATTGAAATGGCTTAAAATATTTCAATATTGGTATATATAGAAAGAGCTTGATGAGCTAAGAAAGAATCTTTTTAAATTTTAAAAATCCAATTAAAATTAAGAAAGTCATGACTATTTTTGTGCCTCACATGTTTGGGTATTTTCCCCTCTTTAAGACCATATGCGTTTCGTCGCGTTTTTTACACTACTTTTTCAGTAAAAATGTTATATCTTTGTTAAAACACAAGATTAAGCAATGAAATTTGCCATATAAATGAATGTTTGTGCCACTGAATTAGAATATGCCACTGAAAATCTCCAGAAATTAATGGTTTTTAAATAATCTACAGTAAACGCGCATAAATATGCTGCAATTCCTTAAAAATACCATGTATCCATTAAAAGAAAAGAAGTTAAAGGGGTCATTACAAAACTTTACCGAAAATGCCATTTTATGATGTTAACAGTTTTATCACATTTTTGCTTAAAAGTCTTAAAATATAGAATGTGCATTATTATTTTATTAATTCATTTGAAAGGATATTCATTTCTGAACAAAACGGTAGCATTTTGAGGACTTAAAATGCTTTGGTTTTTAAAATATGACGATTTTAGCAGAACCCCCCCCCCATGAAATCCGATTATACAAAGCGTTTTATCATCTGTGTGTATTGCTAATTAAACGCTACTTAACTGTGTTTTTTATTTATTTAATTTTTTTTTTTTGGGGGGGAGCTTCTTCAAAATAAAAATGAAATTGAATTTCCATTAAAAACCTATGTAATCGGTTTATTATATCAATTTCAACTAAAAAGCAATATTATCTTCTTAATTGTCATGTCGCAAGTAGTTAAATTATTTACTGCATTATAGGAATTTTAGCACTTCTGCATTACACGGACAGTGCCATTTTTTGTTGTTACACTAAACTGTCGCCAGGTGGCGCTTTTTGGTCTGTAAAGTTTCAACCTGATTCAAAAGTGACAATAAGTGGACCAAGTTCATTCATTTCATTCAAATTGTTTATTAATTTAAAAATTAAAATAATAATTTATAATACATTATAACTTTGTTAGCTGTTCAACAGGTATCACAAAAAAAAAAAAAAATTAAAACTATATTTTGTTACAATGACAATTTCATTTTAATTAAAAAAAAGTTTTGAAAAAAAAAAAAAAAATTAAATGTTACTTTAATAATTAAAAAAAATGTTCCATTTAAATTATTGGTAAATGTTAACTTACACTACAACAGGACACGAAACTAATTTGTTGTTTAGAAGTATTCGAGGTCACTGACAACGAATCTGATAATCAAACCTGTCGCAAATTTACATTTGCATGATATTAACATCTGGACCCTGGGGGTCAGGGGTTAATAGCATGCCCCTCCCCATGTAAACAGAATTTTTGAGAAATATTAAATGATTCTTCTGCTCGGTTAATGTTGGCATGTTACTTACGGAAAAACAATTAATTAAACTGCAGAAGCACCTGTTAAAAACTATCAAGTTCTATAATTGAATACCCCGCTCACAAAAAAAGAAAAAAAAGAAAGTTTTTGGTAAACCATTCGTAAAAACTTCATTACGCAACAAAAAAAAATGGACCACATTATTTATTTATTTATTTTTTTTTAAAACTTTATTTCAAATGTCCCCTAAAGATACCTCCGCGATGTGACAAGTCATTTTACTGCACACGTTCATGTAAGAAAACACTACCACATGCTCACGTGCAGTGTTAACGAAGCAGTAAAATGGCACAAAATAGTCCCTGGATCAAGGGGTTAATACCATGCAAACGGTAAATTTGCAATGAGTTCGATTATCAGATTAGTTGTCAGCGACCCCGAAAACCCATAAAAAAAAAACATTTTATTGGTCGGTGTTCTGTTGTAGTTAAAGTAAATATTTACCAAAGTCTGTAATCTGCTAGCTGCCAAGAGGTGTCCATTTAGCTTACAAATGAAATCTTTATATCGTAACATTTTCAAAAGGGGAGAGCAGGGAAAGAAAGTGAGAGAGAAGGCAATTCAAAGTTCGGATAAATCCTTTTGAGAAAGTGTATTAGTTCCTTATTTTTTTAGTCAGAGTGCTTTTATGGAAAAAAAATCATTGCTATCTCCTTGTTTTAAGTGGTGTCCGTTCTTCCATTAGACTGCGTTAGCTTCTTTAGTTCTTTGCAAGTGGTATTTTCGTGCATACGACCACAACACTTCCCAATCCTTCTGGCCAAATAAAGCTGACCACAAGGCGAATAATCCTTTTATAATCTTCCTCTCATAGAGGAATAGCAATATAAAGTTCACATTTCAGAGTCTACGTTCGAAATAGGGTTTCGAAAATATCGCCGAAAAAAGCGACCCTCTCCTTGTAGAAAAGTGCCCAGTAGGAACTGCCAAAATTCATCACAGAATTAACCCCCCCCCCATATATAAAACGATGTAACTCTATTATAAATTAATATTATCAACAAAAACTTTTGTACCATTTCAAAGAAGGGCAAAATAAGCTACTAATAATTAAAAAAAAATTTTTTCATTGTACAAAAATAATGAAATTGCAAGACAAAAATCATGTTTACATAATTGGCGCTTTAAAATAACGTTCCCATGTAGTAGACATTCCGAATGTGAAAACATACCTGTGTTTAATAAATCAAGCAAAAATCAACTAATGGTCAGATTTTCGTGAAATTTTCGATATTTATCCATTTTAGAATGAAATCTATATATATATATATAAAAGCGAAAATGTATGTGTGTATGTATGTTTGTATGTGTGTTCGCTAAAAACTTTCGACAGACACAACGAAAATTCACAAACTCTGTATCATATTGAAGTCCCATCCTTCGCCCGAAAAAATATCGAAAAATTGGCTAAAAACGTTAATTTTTTCACCCCGAAATCGACAATTTTCGACTGGGGGGGGATCAACAAAAACCGTCCCCTCGTGACGACGACTGATTCTACGCATGCGTCAGATGACGTCATGACCTGATTTACTTTAAATAGTTGAAGAACTGACTAAATTTCATGTACGTCGCGTTAGCTCAGTTGGTTCGTTATCTAAACATTTTGTGTTCGAATCGTGGTGTGAGATGTCTTTCTTTTTTTTTTTTTCGATTTTTTAAATTTAAATATTGAACCAGTGTTATTTAAGCCATTTTTCACGTAATGTTCGTTTTCCTGTTTTTTTTTTTACTTCGCTTATTCTTAGCGACACCCAAAAACACCCGGGTACCCACCGATTTTTTATTTTAATATCGAAACAGGCTTATTTAAGCCATTTTTTCACATGTTTTTTTTTTTTGTTTTGGTTTTAACGTTCGTTTTCCTGTTTTCTTTTTTCGATTTTTACATTTAACATTCATTCGTTTGCCTTATGTTAGTTTTTTTTGTTTTTTTTTTCGATGTCTTGATTATCCCCCCTCTTAAGATTTAACGTTCGTTTTTATGTTTTCTTTTTTTACTTCGCTTATAACAAACAAACCTGGTCATTAACCTCATTTGCTGAATAGCTATTGCTTACGTCGTCGTCGTCGTCTTCGTCGTCGTAACGCTCTACGACTTCCGTGCGGGCACCTGTCAATATGGTTCTTACTTAAATAAATTCAAACATCTTTCAATAACTCATTCTGGCTGGCCGAACGGTTCATGTTTTTTTCACATTTTATTTTCAAACTTTGCCTCAGGGCTTCGGGTTCGATCCTAACTTCCCCCCATCCCCGGTTTCTTTTTTATTTAAGAGCGCACACACCTCCAAACACCCGGGCAACGCCGGGTACCCCCGCTAGTTACATATAAAATGCAGTTTCCGTAAAATATACGAGGGGAAATATTTTTTTAAGTGCGTGTCCCCCCACCTATTTATTTTTTCGAAATTTATTAAATATATTAAATCTATCCAAATTTCTATTATAAAACAGAAGAGTTCAAATAAGTAAGAAATAGTTATCTTTTAAAAATTTAAATACACATATTGAACAAAAACTTACCTTGAAGTTGCAATTAAAAAAAATGATATAAATTTAATATTATGGTTTTTATTTAAATAGCGTTTTTTTCTAATTAATATATACATATATATTAATATGAGTTGAATTGCCATATATATTATTAATATATATGAGCTGAATTGCCAAGAAAAAGAAACTTTGTAAAAATTAATTTATTTTTAAAAAGATTAAAACGATTAAAATTCTATTATTTCAAAATGTTCCGTTACAACATAGATTTTTAATTAATTGTGTTTAAATTTTTTTTTAAATATTTAGTTTTAGTATAAACATGACCCTTGCCAGCTATTTTATCGCCAAATTAAAACCAATTTTAAAATATTATTGCACAAATATTAAACATTTTACAGACGGCTCTTATATTTGTCTCTTTTTACCGAACAAAAGTATGGAAGCCGGTTGTTAACCAAATGAACACTTGTACAAAACCGTATTTGATATTTAATATACAAATGTTTATAATGTTATCATTAAACTATGTAAATCTTAAAACCTAACAAAATTATAACAAAGATTGGGTTTGTATTACTGTACACATAGATTCGAAAAAGTTGTCAAAAAACGAATATATAACAAATAAATGTTATCAAAGGCAAGATAAGTTACTTTTCTACCAAACTGGATATATTTTTTGTGTTTTTATTCAATTTAACATATTTATTCAGCTCGAAAAACATGCAGTGTTTACCGATGTACTGGAAAATTCAAAATGGCAGCCGACTCTCTCTTTAACACGGTACGTTCGGGAAAAGGTGTTATAAATAATAAACTAGACAAAATACTATTAAAAAAAAACATCGAATATATGTCAACCTATGTCACAGTAATATATATTGAGCGAATTTCTAACAGTATTTTGTCTAGTTTATTATTTATAACACCTTTTCCCGAACTTACCGTGTTTAAGAGAGAGTCGGCCGCCATTTTGAATTTTCCAATACATCGGTAAACACTGCATGTTTTTCAAGCTGAATAAACATGTTAAATTGAATAAAAACACGTTAATTATATCCAGTTTGGTAGAAAAGTAACTTATCTTGCCTTTGATAACATTTATTTGTTATATATTTGTTTTTTGACAACTTTTTCGAATCTATGTGTACAGTAATACAAACCCCAAAGATTAATTATTAATTGCAGTTTAAAGAAGATAAACAAAGGTTTTTAAAAAATCATTCAGTCGCTTCTGCTTCTCCATACTTTGTATGGTTAACACAAATCTGACGTCACAGAATCATGCGTATTTTTTTCACATTCATTTGGCAATGCCTAGTGTCCAGTTGAGGGTGAAGGAATTAATGTTTTTAGCCAATTTTTTTATATTTGTCGGCCGAAGTGGAATGTGGGAGGGGCGACCAGCACCCCAAAAATGGGTACTCTTGTTAGTAACAAAAATAAAAATAAATGCATCAGTCATGAAGGATTTCTCCTCCACTAACCGAGACCAAAAAAGTGAGGAAAAAAAGTCAAGTGCAGCATCAGAACATATACTACACTTGGATCCTGGCCCGAAAGCCAAACACCCTTTTTCTATTTAACTTTGGCGCTTGTACAGTTTAATCAACACATTCAAAAATGAAAATATCGAAAAAAAGGTTATATTGTACGTATCCGTTTTGGACTGAAGATCTCCGAAAAAAAATTTCACTTAATTTGATAGAGTTTTTTTTTTTTTTTTTTTTTTTTTTTTTACAGCGGAAAAACACGTTTTTATGACAGCACGGCACGGTGAAGGTAGAAAACTTGGAAGACAACTCAATTTAAAGCACCGACACTCCCTCCCCATCTTTAATACTAACTTTTCTTCCTAAAAATCGAACCTTTTGCAAATTGTTTTTTCGCTGTAAAAAAAAAATAAATAAATAAAAAACAACTACTTGAAATTAAGTGAAATTTTTTTTCGGAGAACTTCATTCCATAACGGACGGATATGTACAATTTAAACTTTTTTCGATATTTTCATTTTTTAATGTCTTGATTAAACTGTACAAGTACCTTAATTTTTTAAAAAGTATCAATCCGAAAATTAATTAAAGTTCTATATAAAAACGCACTCTTGGTCACGAAAATTCATTCGAAAATTTAAGTTTTTTTTAAATATATGAATGCAAAATAAGCAGATTTGACCCCCCCCCCAAGTAAGAAATACCCCCCCCCCCTTCCCCTAAAAAAATAAAAATAACTTTCGTTGCGCGGATGTTACTCTAGGCCAGATTGACTTTTTTCTTTTTTTTTACTTGTAAACAACTGCTTGCCGGCGACAATTTTAAATGTGATATTCCTTCAAAAAACAGACGTGAATGCAATGCCCCTAAAAATCAACGTTTTAATCGTCAATCTTTGTTTGGGGAAAAATATCAATCCAAATTTTTATTTAGTTTTATTTTTTTAAAAAAATTGTAAATAAACGCACTCTCCATTAAAAAAAGGAAAAAAAAAGATTAATATAGAATTCTAGGTGATAATATATTAAAAAATTATTGAAAAGAAAAAAAAACAGGAGTAAAGGTGTACGAGCCTTTTTCAAGTCTCACACAAAACACACATTCATATTTCAAGCTGTCATATACATACGCGCACACAAACATACGCGCCCACGTCCACACATGTACACTTATTCACGTTCGCGTACATACACTCACATTCACGTATATATACACACACACTTACGTATACACATGTACTCACACACGCGAACACGAACACGCACATGGACGACGTCACTTCCGCTTTCTAAGGAAATACACATGCGCAAGATACACTCTGGAAACGAGTATAAAAACAAGGCGATAAGCTGTTTCTAATCCTCTTTAGAACCAACTCTCAACGAGAGAGGTTGGGCTAACAAGCCGCCGCCGTTTCGGCGCGCGCGCACGCGCACCTCACACCCACTTCCTACTATGTATGGCGCACGAGCTAAAGACTGTATGTATACATTCTCACTCTTTCTCTCTACATCTACTACTGGCCACTAAGAACACCTTCGCGTCGCTGACTACTAACTGATGACAACTCTAATATCCTCTTCTTTGTCTACACGCTGGACTACCATTCTCAATTTTCCTACAACATTTATTTCTCTTCCCACGCGCGAACAAACAATAGTGACCCGAACTTGAGATGCAAACACATTTCCTATTCTTGCTACAACACCAGTCCTGTAACGAACATGGGTTACATACGCGTGGACATGTTATAACTAAAACGTTCATTCCTTTCAACAGCAAATAAACGACGTTTATCTTATCCATTAATTGAGTCTTTGTTTCCTTCAATTCCCATTCGTTTCATTATTCTTTTGTAACGGGATTGGGGTATTTATATATCCTAGTCCCCTACAAAGGTTAAGGAGACAATGCGCGCATCCGCGAGGACGGACGTAATGACAATTTTACCTTGACCTTTAAAGCTGTATTTCACCTTGACCTTTAAAGCTCTATTTTTTACCTTGACCTTTAAAGTACGATTCAAAACATTCTTTTTGCGCGTTAAGTCTATTTAACCCGTCCACCTCCCTATTTCAACAATCTTCTGAATCCAATCCTTAAAAAAGGAAAAAAAAGGGTGGGGGTGTAATTTGATCAAATTACCAATCTTCTACAAATCGTAATCTTTTTGGTGATTTTAATGGGGGAGGAGGAGACGAGAACACGAAGCCGTAATATGAAATTCTTGCAAAAGAATGATTTGCGATGAAATAATAATAATAATAAAAAAACGATGCTTGTGAACCGATTTTTTTTAATTATGTCGTTTTAACAAAAATAAATAAATAATAAACGGCACTTGTAGCACTCAGTGTCCGAATCTTTGGGAAAATCGCCATTGCAAATTTGACACCCCTAAGACAAAACTGCGAATAAAATATAAAAAAAATCGTAATTTCTGTTTTTAAAGTGGGTTGTTTATTTTCTTTATGGAATATACTTCCAAAATAAACTATTAAAGTTGCTTCAAACATAATAAAAATATTATTTCTTATTTGTTAAAAAACCGTGTTGACAAAATATCCGCTCGCGGTGATTGAATACGCGGACATTTTGTCTACACGGTCTTTTAACAAATAAAAACTAATATTTTTATTATGTTTTAAACAACTTTAATAGTTTATTTTGGAAGTATATTCCATAAAGAAAATAAACAACCCACTTTAAAAACAGAAATTACGAGTTTTTTTTATATTTTATTCGCAGTTTTTTGTTGGGGGGGGGGTGTAAAAAATTCCGCCAAAATTCTGACACTGCTAGCACTTGCTTAACTGTAATGTCGAAAATAGTAATTTATACAAAAATTACGAAAATTCATGAGTAGAACAACTGCTATTGTGTTTTTAGTAAAAAAAAAATAAGTCTATCACTATCGGATAAAACAAAACGCCACCATTAAAGTAGCGAAAAGGGAGATGAGTATATCCCTGTATTCACAATCTTCAAGGTGTTCACATCTAGGAAAAATGCCCCCCCCCCAATTATTCGGTAAAAATTACTTTTAACTATAAACAATTTTGCGTTCTCTACCAAATTACTCAGCCAATTTTTGGTCTAAACATTTGAAATTTTACATAATGTGTATTCAGACATAGGGCAAGCTTTTCAATCGTTTTTTTTTTGCCGAAAATTTGGCTGCCAAGGGGCCAAAGTTCAAAAGATTTTACCTTTGTGGTCTCCAGCAAAATATTCAGACAATTCTGGGTATAAACATTTGAAATTTTGCATAAAGGGCATTCAGACATGCAGCAAGCTTTTAAATCAGTTTTTGGGCGAAAATGTGGCTGCCAACAGGTCAAAGTTAAATGAGTTGACCGTTGCAGACTCTACCAAACTCTTCCGCCAATTTTGGGTCCAAACATGTGAAATTTTAGACGTAGGTTACCTGGACAGGAGTCAAACTTTTATATATATATATATATATATATATATATATATGCACATAAAGTTATGAACAGTACATAGGGTTCGAGCAAAGCCGGGCTGACCTGCTAATATACACTCGTGAGCCAAAAAAAATGGGCCAAACAAATTTTATACATTTTATTGCACTAAAAGCTATATTGAACAAAGAACAATTGAACAAGGAAACTTAAACGAGACTAATAACACAGAATAAGACATTTAATTTAATAAATGCTTAGGATGGAATCGCATTCCCTTTTGATTTCTTTAAAAGATCAATCCTTTTAGACATGCTCTCAACCAAAGTGGAACACTGAAGAGGAGATGCTATTCCATTCGCTTTGCACAGCTTCCCACAGTTTGTCATTGTTCAAAAAGTTCTTCCATCCAAGGCACGAGATATTATGGACCAAATATTTTAGATTGGGTTTAAATCGGGGCTTTTACCTGGCCAAAATATCACATTAATTGAATTATCAGAAAACCATTTTTTGTGACTTTAGCAGTGTGTACAGGGGCATTATCGTGTTGAAAAATAATGTTTCTGAGATATTCCCAGCTTCTGGATACTTGGTAACAGTCCTGTTTTTAATATTCGAATGTATTCCTTTGCATTGATTGACTTCTCACATCTAATAAGTTCCCCAACTCTTGCTGCAGTAAAACTTCTCCATAGCATTATCTCTCCATTCCAGTGTTTAACTGTCGTTTTTATGCAACTTGGTGAAAATCTTTCTCCAGTTCTTCGATTGCACCATTCAGGAGCATCGGGAGCATCAATAACAAGACAAAATCTTAATTCATCTGACCAGAAAACATTCCTGAACCAGTCTGTATCTTTCTTGCCATAATACGAGAAAAATCTCATCCATCATTTATGTTCTTAGATAAAAATGGCTTCTTTGCACACCTTTTAGAGGAAAATCCCATTTCTTTCATTCATCTAGAATTTCCAGCTCCTGTTTTGAATTCTTTGCTATGGTCAACATAAGTTTTCTTTCAATCCTTCAAAACAGTTAATTTAAGCATGTGGTCGTCCTTCAAAGTCAATGCTCTAGGGCGATCAGATCCATATTTCCCTTTCACAAGCATTTGACTTCAAATCTTTGATCAATTCGCTTCACTACAGAAAGAGATTTTTTCACTTTTTCTTTTCTTAAAATATCAAAAATTTGCTTGTAAGCCATTTTGGACTGCTTAATCCTGCAATTCGGTTTTTTTATATCTTCACCAAGATGCGGTCCTACCATATTTTGGATTGATTTTTTCCACTTATTATTATATGCTATAATAATAATGATCTGCAAAATAGAAATTTTCAGTTAAAATCAACAAAAATTCATGGAAAAATATTGAAAAATTCATGTCTTCCTTCTTTCACTCCTGGCCCATTTTTTTGTTCATGAGTTTGTGCTTGTGTGTGTGTGTGTATATATATATCTATATATCTATAAAAGTGAACGTGTCTGTCTGTCTGTCTGTCTGTCTGTGTACATTTCCCTACGCAATAACTCTGTCAATTTTTAGTCTATAGACTCGAAATTTGAAATACCGGGTACTGAGATTTGGGAAAATCGATGTGACGGGTGTCAGCCAGAAATTTGGCTGTTAAGGGGTCAAATTTCAACGATTTGACCTTTAAGAACTCTACCAAACTCCTCCGACAATTTTGGGTCTAGACACTTGAAATTTTAGATATAGGTTCCTTGAACCTGGATCTAACTTAATAAAGTGATTTGAACCCGAAACTATAAATTTTAAGGGGTCATAATAGGGGTCAAATTAAAAAAAAATTTACTCTTTTTTATTTTTTTGCTCAGCATACACCTCCAAACACCCGGGCAACGCCGGGCTGAAATGCTAGTGTATATATATATATATATATATATATATATATATATATATACACACACACACACACACATCACTTCAAGGTCAACAGTAAGTGTTAGACGGATAAATCCCGGCTCAGTAAACAGCAATTCTTCCTGCTTTGTCAGAAACATTGCCAATCACAAAATAAAGGAGGCGAAAATTATAATGATTGCACACTAAATTCCGTTTTCATATTTTTAAAGCGTGCCAGAGACCTTTAAAGAATATTTGAAAAAGTTATGTTGACTAGCAGAAAATTCCACAGGGGGGACTCATTCATATGTAAAATATTGATATTGGCATTCTGTAGATGTTCAACATAAATGGAGACGCTCTGATATTATTGTAGCTTTTTTGTTAAAACTGCAAAAGTATTTATCTAAGCTAGCACGAATGCCTGACGTAGCCTGGTCGTAAAGTATCGATTTTTATATATTAAAAAGTTGCAATTTCAAAAATAATAAAATATATCCATATGACTTGGGTTTTATAAATAAAAATTACAATTAAATTTTGTTAAAAGCATATCGTATTTTTCTTTGATTAATATTATTGGAATTTTTTCCCCTTTTCCTTGTACATATTTGTAAATTATTCCACGGATTTCGGCCTTTTGGATTATTTTGGACCATCTTCCAATTACGCGATTTCCTTGGATTTTACTTGTGTGAATGGAAAATTAAATCAACTTTCTTGGACTTACATTTTTGGATTTTACCGTCATTGGATACTTTACCTTTCACCTGACTATTCATGTGAAATCACCTTTTTCTTCACCATATTCCTTCTGCTTCACTTTTTGTTACCAAGTAAAATCTTTTACTTACTTGCAGTTTCATCAAATACTTTTGTATGCAAAATCCGATCCCACATTTTGCTAATTCTTACCCTCTGATGAGAAGGAAAGTATTTTTTTGAAACTCCGCAGATTAAGGACTATCCACTTAAGTTTTTCCTTTTCAGATTAAATATGTTTTAACTCTTTTTCAGTGTTTTTTAATATGTTTTATTAACATGTTTTATTAACTATTTGCTCTTTATATATATATATATATATATATATATATATATATATAAAATTAAATAAGAATTACAATTAAGTTTACAAAGATAATCGAAAATAGCAAACTTAAAATATATTATAATAAATATATAATAAATATATTATAAATATTAAAGACTTAATATTTATAAAGTAATCGTAACCAGATGATGAAAGACAATCCACTTAACTTGTGTTTCCTTTTTGAAAATTATACATGATTTTAATTCTTCTTGAAGTGTTTTAACATGTTTTATTAATTCTTTGTTCTTATATGTATATATATAGATGACTTGGGTGCATCAGCTATAATCGAAACTGAAACCAAAGTTCATGAAGAATTCTTAGGAAAAATTTTTATTCCAAGAAATGGAAGTCCATGACAATTAAACAACAGTTATTCGGATGTAAGCGTGACACACAAAATAAATAACACACATACTATCCCATTAGTTTATAGATAAATTTGTAGACAACTACTCCCAACTCTTCCACCAAATAAAATTTTTTTTGTTTTTGTTTTAGGTAAATAAGTGTTAGAAAAAAATTCAGAATTTAGAGTGGGAGATTAATTTTGTATTTATATAAATTTAACGTAAAGCCAATTTTTTTTTTTTTTTTTAATAAAGTCGTTGACGGAATCTCACACCGATACAAGTGAGCATTGGCCCAACCAACATAGGAAAAACATGCCTTAGTCTACCAGTTCAGGGTATCTCTGTTTATCCCCTAAGGAGAACTAAGTAACCCACCGGTGTCCACAGTAGCCGGTGTTCTTTTCCCTTATTTTTCTACAAGGCCGAATACAATTTTTAAAGCCAAATTTAAAAAAAGGCTAAATGCAATTTCAAGAGGCAGAACTGTTAAATAAAAAAAATTTTTTTTTAATAATTAAATTTAAAAAAAAAGCCGAATTCGAAAATTTTAATTCTAAAAAGGCCAATAGAGCAACCCACAGTTTGGAAATCTATTTTCCTTAATAATTAATTTTCTAGTTCATCATTTTTCCTAATTTTTGGATATGCTACGAATTTTGACATGACAATTAAGTAGATACTATCGGTTTTACTTGAAATTCAATATGGCCAAGTTTTTACCTTCTTTTTTTTTTTTTTTTTGCATTTAACAACAATAGAGATAAAATTTTATCATATTTTATTTGATAATTCCCCCCCCTCCTCAAATATTAAATAATTGTATACTTCTACATTTTTTTTTGTATTGATATTTATATTACCCCCCCCTTCTATTTATTTAAATAGAAAATACAACTTTATTATATATGGGGCGTGGAATTGCATTCATCTGCGAAGGATCTAGCTATTTTGCATATTCTTTTGAACATTTATTTTAATTAATTCTCTTTTAGTTTTTCGGTTTTCTTATGGGATGATCATCTTTAGTTAACTATTACGTGTAATTATATTCATGCAGATATTCTACATGATTTATACTTGCATAATATTTGCGTAAAAAGGTTATCTATATATCTATAAAAGTGAAAGTGTCTGTGTACATTTCCGTACACAATAACTCCGTCAACTTTCAGTCTACAGACTCGAAATTTGATATACAGGATACTGAGATTTGGGAAAATCTTTGTAATCGGTTTTCGGCCAGAAATTTGGCTGTTAAGGAGTCAAAGTTCAACGATTTGACCTTTGAGAACTCTACCAAACTCTTCCGCCAATGTTCGGTCTAACCACTTGAAATTTTAGATATTGGTTCCTTAGACATGGGCCTAACTTAATAACTTCATTTGAGCTCAAAACAATAAAAGTTAAGGGATCAAAGTTAAAAAAATTTTACCTCTGCGGTCTCTACCAAATTACTAAAGAGTTTCTGGTCTAAACATTTGAAATTTTACATAAAGGGTATTCAGAGATAGGGAAAGTTTTTAATCGGTTTAGGTCAAAAATATATAAATCTATGTATGTATGTTTGCATGTCTGCCTAAAACTTTCGACAGAGGCAACGGATTTTCAAAAGATCAGCATCGTTTTGAAGCTCGACCCTTCAGACGACAAATACCAAAAAATTGGCTGAAAACATTTTTTCACCTTCAACTGGGCACTTTTCTACAAAGAGGGGTCGCTTTTTTTTCACTGATATTTTCGAAAGTCATCTCCTCTTTTCAATTGTCTAGCCCTAATTTAAACCTATGTCACTTTCGGTTTAGCGGTGGTCGTAACAGCAAAGACGTCATGTTTTTTTTTACATTCTTTTCCTCCTTCGCGTTATGGGTTCGAGCCTGCCTTCCTACTACCATTTTTTTTTTTTTTTTGCTCAACACACACCTCCAAACACCTGGGCAACGCCGGGCATCAATACTAGTATATCTATAAAAGTGAAAATGTGTGTCTGTGTACTGTCAATTTTGTGTCTATAGACTCGAGATTTGACATAAGGAGTATTGACATTGGGGAAAATCTTTGTAATCAGTTTTTGGTTAAATTTAGCTGTCAAGAGGTCAAAATTCAACGGTTTGACCTTTGAAAACTCTACCAAACACCTCCACCAATTTTGCCTAGAAACACTTGAAATTTTAAATGTAGGTTACTTGGACATGGATCAAACTTTTTAATTTGATTTGAGCCCCAAAAAGTAAATGTTAAGTGGTAAAAATTGGGGTCAAAATTAAAAAAAATTGATCCCTGCAGTCTCTATCAAATTACTCAGCCAATTTCTGGCCTAAACATTTGAAATGAAATTGAAATTTGAAAGTGTATTAAAAATAGGGCAAGCTTTTTAATTAGTTTGGGTCGAAAATTTGAGCTGCCAGGGGGTGAAAGTTCAAAAGATCTCACCTTTGTGGTTTCTATCAAACTACTCAGCCAATTTTGGGTCTGAAAATTCAAAATTTATACATAACGGGTATTCAGACATGCAGCAAGCATTTGAATCAGTTTCAGGGCGAAAATTTGGCTGCCAAAATGCCAAAGTTGAAAGAGTTGACCTAATTTTTGGTCTAAACACTTAAAATTTGAGATGTAGGTA